>NC_058414.1:100217994-100283269 GCF_002201575.2 Neomonachus schauinslandi | reverse complement strand
TCAGGGCCAGGACGGAGTACTTCCCCAATGCCAGGGCTGAGTACTTCCTCAGTGCCGGGATGGAGTACTTCCTCAGTGCCAGGGCAGGGTCAGGCTGCTGTACTTCGGCCTTTCCCGGGGCCCAGGGCTTCTTTCTTTGGAGAAAGGCCAGCTCACCCCAGCGGCTGAAGTACTTTCCTTGGCACAAAGGTCCAGGGCAGTTGGTTGGGGAGCCCAAGCCAGCTGTGTCAATCAGTCAGGACCCCCAGGTGGGGGGCATGGGGCAGGCAGGGTGGCTGCAGGAATGAAAAATAGTGGTTTTCTTTTCTTTTTTACATCAGGAAGTCTCTCAGACTGCAGTCAGAAACCACGATGTCCTCTGTGGAAAATAAAGAATTCTGGAACTTCTCTGAGAGTTAAGTTTAGGCTTTCCCTAATTTGGCCCCTGTCCCTCCCCTGTTGCTGAGTTCCAGTGATTCAGGGTTTGTTCCTTATTTTTCTGAGAGCAGTTATATAATGTGAATGTTTTTCAAAGGCTCCAATTGACCATGGCTCTGGTCACCACCCCCCACATTGGTACCAAGAACTGCCTGTTGGGCGGTTTTGAGGGATTGCGCAAACCCAGTCCATCTGGAGACACCTCACGCGTGCCTCCCACCTGAGGTGCCTGCCAAGGCCCTCACTGCAAGAGGTGAACTTCAAGCCGCCGTACCCACAGATCAGACGTAGACGAGGCTAACCCACGTGGGCAGCTGCCCTGTGGGGTGATGGGGACCAGGAGAGCCGGGGGGATGGGTAGGGCAGGGGCATCCTATGTGGGACCTGAGTGACTGGGCACCCATGATTCTGAGGACGCTACTCACGGCTCTCCTGGGGTCACGCCAGGCATCCATAAGGACGCACCTGGCATTTGTGCAGATGACCCAGGTGCTTGATGGGCAGACCTTAGAAACCGGTTGAGACCAGAAGGTTAGCACCTAGGAAGATTAAGAGGTACGTCACGGGGCGCCTGGGTGGCTCAGTCGTTGCGCATCGGCCTTCGGCTCAGGTCATGTCCTGGGGTCCTGGGTTCGAGCCCCGCGTCGGGCTCCCTGCTCGGCTCAGCAGGAAGCCTGCTTCTCCCTCTCCCACTCCCCCTACTTGTGTTCCCTCTCTCGCTGTGTCTCTCTCTGTCAAATAAATAAATAAAATCTTTAAAAAAAAAAAGAGGTACGTCAAGATAGACGTGTTCTCTCTGTCATATAAATATATAAAAATCTTAAAAAAAAAAAAAAAAAGAGGTACGTCAAGATAGACGTGTGGCCGGGTCATAACCACCTCACCTCTGAGGTACCAACAGGGAGCACAGGACATGCCCCCACCCCTCCACTGGTGCAGCCCATGTTCCTGCAGACTCTTCCCCCAAACCCTGAGCTTCAAAAGCAGGGGAGATTATTTGGTAGTCTGAGAGTAGAAGAAAATTATTTTTATGACTCCTCATAGGAGGTGAGAAGCTGCATTTTATTCTCAATCCAGCACTACTTCTTGAAAGTGCTCCCAGGATTCCAGGATGATGTTTAGTTCGGCGATAAAAACTGAAACAGCAGGAGCTAAAAGGGCTCTTCCGGAATCTTCTAGTTACACCCTCTCTCTTGACAGATGAAAAACTGAATTCAGACATGCCTGAGACCCCCCCCACACAGTGAACAACAGAGCTGGGGCTGGAACTCAGCCTCCTGGCTCCTTCCTCATGCACGGGTCGTGTTCTTGTGGGCGGAGGGATGTGGGACGCAGCTATGCTGTTCTCCCAAGCGCAGGGTGGCTCCTGATGTCGCTTGGTGCTCTGTTTACTCAGGACTGCTCGGCGGGAGCGGAGAATGAAAACCATCTTACATGTGTTCCTTCCTCAGCAGGAATCAGCCCGCTGGTAATTGCACTGGAATGTTCTATTGTGACCCTGATAACTAAAACCCCTAGTCGGCCCTCAGGTGCAGGCCACGGGCCCCTGACATTGGCATCCTTTCTGTTTGTCCTGTATTTGTGCTTTTGTCAGGCCTCTGCCTGGGGTGTCCCAGCTGCATCAACAAAGGCGTTTTATAAGACGAAGCATCAGAAATACGGAAAGGCCAGACCGCATCTGATCAATACATGCTTACCTCGCACCTTCTCTCAAGACTAAAACATGAGTGAAACAGCCTCTGTCCTTCGGGAATTCACAAATGAGTTCGGGATATGTGGCCGGGGGAGTGGGGGAGCTGCAAACAAGACCCCAGAGTCCACAAATTGTAGACATGCCATCATGTGGAGTGATGGCATTTGGTGGTGGGATGCTGCTCTTTAACCACAGCGGCGTGCATTACTTTTCATTAAGAGTAGGCCTTAAAGAGAAAGCATCATAAGCTGCTTTGGGAATGAGTCACTGAACTATACAAATCCTCACTCATCCTTCTCCTCCCCTGAAGTTGCACCGGGCCAAGGCTCCTCATTTTGCAAGGAAGAGTTCTACATCTTCACAGCCTCTGATACCGAGTTGGTTTTTGTTAATGGAGCTGAGCCATCCCGAGGAGGCGGTGGGACTTAACAGAAGGAGCTCTGAGCTGGGAGTGGCTGGTCCTGGCGTAGAGGGCCTGCTTGCTGCTGTCCGGTTGTCTGACTTGGGCAAGTGGCTTCATGTCTCTGACTCTCAGTATCTTCAGCTCTAGGCTGCGATGATACCACTTTCCCTTCCTACTTGTATGGGCTGCTCTAAGGACCAAAATAAGATTGCAGAAGGGCACAGTAATGGCAGATTATTGACAGCGCTGTTGCTGATACCCTTTTTGTGGTAGAATGTGGGCTGTTGCCTGAATTTCTGAAGAGGGGTGGGGATGGGGGGTTAAATGGGCTACCTTGAAGGTCAGCTCACATCTCGGGAATCTTCTCAAACTTGGGGCTTTTCTCTTTTATCCCTGTGCTTTCCTGACAGGTGACTTTAGCAGCCCAGATCCTGAAATTCACTTTCCCCAAAGGTCCTGATACCCATCTCCAGAGCCTGTGGTCAAGGTCTAAAATGTAGTGTGTGCAGCTAATGAGAATCCCAGAGTCTCTTGGCAGCAAGCAGCTCTTACTGTCTCCTGGAGCCTCAACATTGCCCAGCGAAATGCCCACCCAGCGCCAGGACTGGCCTGCCTGGCTGGCAGACCAGAAAAGGAGGTTCAGGGATGGCAGGGAGAAGAGAAATCTGTGAGGAAAGCACGAAGCTCTGCTGGGAGTTTAATATTTAGAAATCACATGAACAGGGCAGGCTCCAGGAGCCTGGGCCTTCTGCAAAGTCAGCTGAGCTAGGAGGCCAGGTCTCAATTCTTGCACCAGCTAATAGTTTCGTGGCCATAGCTGCAGTTAGAGATTTTCCCATACCTGGCCTCCAAGATGTGCACTGTTTCTTGGTGAGCTCTGAGAGATGAGAGCCAAGATTAGATTCGTGGAATGTGGGGTGGAGGAACCTTCCAGCAAAGCCCGCCATTCCTGCCAGGTGACTTCCCTGTAGGGATGCTCGACCGAGCAGGCATGCCGTGCTGAGGGGTGGGCACGCGGCCGTGGTCAGAGGGACTCGATGCTTTCAGGAGCTCACACTGGTCAGAAGTAGCTGCAGGGGCCTTGCTGCAGCCCCTCCTGATGGCTGCCTGGGGCCACCAGCTGCCCATGATGGGAGCTGGACCAGCATCCTAGTCTCCCCTCTTTCCAGACTGTCTAACATGAGTCATTTCACTGCTGGGGGCCTCGGTGGCTAGAGCATGATGGCTCTATGAGGAACAAGTAAGTATTTGTGAAAAGGCTTTCGCATGTGGAAACTGTTGTACCGCACGAATGTTCAAGGGTAATGATTATTTGCAACCGGAGAGGAATGTACTCATTAAAATGGGAGATAAGCACCCCACACCTGATTCCTCCTCCTTCCCAGTGAACTGGACTGCGTGGGGCCTGCTCGTTGGCCGGCCCGTCAGCACAGACCGTGCAGCCCCCCATGCTGGCCGCCAGAGGGTAAGGGGGTGCGGATTCAAACACGTCTGCATGCCCGCTACGTGCCAGGCAAATACAGGCAGAGAATAGTGACACGGATAGCTCTCCCTTGCCCCTGATGAACTCGAAGCCTAGCTAGAGAAATAGACTGATAGATGATCATAAAATGGCCTGATAAGTCCTGTAATAAAGGTCTGTCTACAGTTGTGTAGGAACACAGATAAGAGAAGAATTCATTCTGCCTGAGGGTGGGTCCCCGCCAGAGCTAATGTGTGAATTGGGCTTTGCATGGCCCATAGAAGTTCACCCTGTGAACCAGGATTGGCGGTTGGGGGGTGAAGGGCAGGAAGAGCTCCGAAGCCTGGAGGGGGCAAAGAGCTTGGGGCACGTGGAGATTGGCAGCCAGCACTGGCCATTCATGCATGGCCCTGGGCCAGGCTCTGTGCTAGCGGCCAGCCCTGTCCTGGAGGGACTGAAGAAATAAGGCTGCAGAGGTTGGCAGATCCATGGGGCCTGGACCAGAGGCTGCAAGCCTGGCCGAGAGCCCCTGTCCATGGCTCCTCCCAACGGTCACCTGTGGGAATCTAGGGGCTCTCCATCTGGGCTGCTGGCTGAATGATGGAGATGCCCATACTGCATTGTAGACTAATCAACTCCACTTCTGTGGCGGGACCCAAGCTCCTCAAGTGCCACCAGGCCTGAGATCACTGACATGAACACCAGAGAGGCTGAGTCTGGAATCTGCACACAGAAGAGCTCACCAGCATGTTCTAGTCGACCAGGTGTGGAAGCCGTTGCCAAGTCCCCGGGGCGTGAGGGGAGGGGCTGACGTAATATAAGACCCACATCTTCAGGGATCACTCTTTGGCAGAGGTTTGGAGATGGCCTGAAAGGGGCAAGGCCGAAAGTCTTGGAGAATAATTAGGCAGCCCAAGAGAGAGCGGGCACCTTTTTGGGGAGAAATGGAAAAATCTATTCTAAATCCTAATGGATTTGTATGGAAATACTCAAGGAACCCTGAGTAGCCAAAACAAGTGTGGGGAAAAAAGAAAAAAAAAAGAATAAGGGCGCCTGGGTGGCTCAGTCATTAAGCAGCTGCCTTCGGCTCAGGATGATCCCAGGGTCCTGGGATCGAGCCCTGCATCGGGCTCCCTGCTCCGCGGGGAGTCTGCTTCTCCCTCTCCCACTCCCCCTGCTTGTGTTCCCTCTCTCGCTGTGTCTCTCTCTGTCAAATAAATGAATAGAATCTTTAAAAAAAAAAAAAAGAATAAAGTAAGATGTTTCATAGTTCCTGATTTCAAAACTTACTACAAAGTTATAGTAATTAAAACAATGTGGTGCTGGCATGAAGAAAGACATATAGACCAATGAAATAGAATAGAAAGCCCCCAAATAAACCCTCACATATGTGGCCAAATGATTTGTGATAAGAGTACCAAGAACATTCACTGGGGGAAAGTCTTTTCAGTGCATGGTGTTGGGGACATTATGCACGTGGGGAAGAACGAGGTTGGGCCCGCATCTTATAGCATAGAGAAAAACTAACTCAGCACAGATCACAGACCCAAACGTAAGAGCTGAAGCTAGAAAAGTCTTGGAAGACAACACCAGGGAAGAGCTTCATGACATTGGATTTGGCACTGAAGTCTTGATTATGACACCAAAAGCACATGCAACGAACTAAAAATAGATCAATCGGACTACCTCAAAATTAAGAGCTGTGCCTCAAAGGACACGATCAACAGAGTGAACGGCAGCCTACAGACTGGGAGGAAATATTTGCAGATCATGTATCTGATAGAAGGTTAGTGTCCAGAATATAGAAAGAACTCCTACCAACTCAACAACAAGCAACCTGGGTTTAAAAATGGTCAAAGGACTTCTTGAACAGACATTTTTCCGAAGAAGATGCATCAGTGGCCAAAAGCACCTGAAAAGAGGCTCAACATGATTAATCATTGGGGAAACTCAGATCCAAACCACAATGAGATACTACCCGACACTCGCTAAGATGGCTTCTGTAGAAACAAAACCAAACCCAGAAAGTAGCAAGCATTGGTGAGGATGTGGAGAAGTTGGAACACTGGTGCCCTGTTGGTGGGAATGCAAAGTGGGGCCTCTGCTGTGGAGAATGGGCTGGTGGTTCCTCAAGAATGTTAAAAATAGGATTACCATGGGATCCAGCAACTCCACTTCGGGGTGTTTACCCAAAAAATTGAAAGCAGGATTGCAATGAGATGTGTGTATACCTATTCGTTTGCTAGAGCTGCCGTTACAAAGTACCACAGAACTGGGGAGCTTTCTGTTCTCACCGTTCTGGAGGCTAGAAGTCCGAAACCAAGGTGTTGGCAGGGTCGGGGTCTTCTGAGACCTCTCTCCCTGACTCATAGATGGCCATCTTCTGTCTGTGTCTTCATATGGTCTTCCTTTTGTGTCTGTGTCCTAATCTCTTCTTCAAGGACGGTAGCCACACTAGATCAGGGCCCACCCATATGACCTCATTTTAACTTAATCACCACTTTAAAGACCCTATCTCCAAAGACAGTCACATTCTGAGGTTCTGGGAGTTACAACTTCAATCTATGAATTTGGGCAATTATGGGGGAAACACAGTTCAACACCCACATTCACAGCAGCATTATTCACAACAGCTAAAATGTAGAAGTGACCCCAGGGTCCATTGATCGTTGAATGAGTAAGCAAAATGCAGTACATTGATAAAATGGAATATTATTCACTTTTTAAAAAAATTTTTATTGTTATGTTAATCACCATACATTACATCATTAGTTTTCGATGTAGTGTTCCATGATTCATTGTGCATAACACCCAGTGCTCCATGCAGAACGTGCCCTCCTCAATACCCACCACCAGGCTAACCCGTCCTCCCACCCCCCTCCCCTCTAGAACCCTCAGTTTGTTTTTCAGAGTCCATCGTCTCTCATGGTTCGTCTACCCCTCCGATTTCCCCCGCTTCATTCTTCCCCTCCCGCTACCTTCTTCTTCTTCTTCTTTTTTTTTTTTCTTAACATATATTGCATTATTTGTTTCAGAGGTACAGATCTGAGATTCAACAGTCTTGCACAATTCACAGCGCTTACCAGAGCACATACCCTCCCCGGTGTCTATCACCCAGTCACCCCATCCTTCCCACCCCACCCCCCACTCCAGCAACCCTCAGTTTGTTTCCTGCGATTAAGAATTCCTCATATCAGTGAGGTCATATGATACATGTCTTTCTCTGATTGACTTATTTTGCTCAGCATAACACCCTCCAGTTCCATCCACGTCGTTGCAAATGGCAAGATCTCATTCCTTTTGATGGCTGCATAATATTCCATTGTATATATATACCACATCTTCTTTATCCATTCATCTGAATACTGTGGAATATTCACTTTTAAAAGGAAGGAAACTCTGACACAAGCTACATCATGGGGGAACTTGTAGACATTATGCTTACATAGAATATTCCAGTCACAAAAAAGGCAAATATTGCATGATTCCATTTACATGAGGTGGTGGCCTTGTCATGTTCATAGAGACAGAAGGTAGGATGGTGGGCGCCGGGCTCTGGGGGAAGGGGATGGGGAGTTGTCTTATGGGGACAGAGTTTCTGTTTTGCAAGATGAGAAAGTTCTGGAGGCAGATGGTGGTGATGGTGGCATAATGTGAACGTATTTAACACTGCTAAACTGTATGCTTAAAATGGTTAAGATGATAAGTTTTACATTACATGTATTTTACCACAATAAAAAGCAGGAAAAAAGAAAGGTTAAGGACTCAGGCAAGTTATCCTGGTAGACTTCCCCCAGGGGGCTTCTTTCGGGCTCTGGAGGTAGTGACTTGGTGAGACCAGGGGGAGGAGGAGCAGGGCTGATGGGGAAGTGACCCGGGTTTGGCCACTCGCCACTCCTCTTGGCCACGGTGGTACCCAGCTTCATTGACCATCCCCACCCCCTCAGCCGCCAGCCCCGTGCTCCTCCCCATGAGACCCCTGTCATCTCTCCCAGGAAGATGCACATCCTGGACCACTTCCTCGAGGCCCCATGTTCTGTGTCCTGAGATGAGGTTCTGTCCATCAGCCGTTCCCAAGATGCTGAGAAGCCTTTGCTCTCCACTCCTGCTTTCCTCCTGGGACGCTTTCCCTCCTGCCTCCAGTCCCGGCCTCTTCTCCTTGCTCCTCCCCCGTGGTGATGGGGGGCAGTGTAGCCTTATGTTCTGGAAGGGAATGTGAGCATGGTCAGGTTCTATGAGGAAGCTAGCATGTTGTCACCCCTCCTTTTAGTCCACTTGCATCCACACCCCTCCCTGGGGGTCGGTGCTCATGGAGGACTCAAGAAGGGGGCAGTGGCATGTGCATAGGGCCAGTGCTGCCCTTGGACGAGGCTGGATGGGCAACTGAGGGCCACTCCGTTGACCATATGCTCTCTTTCCATCCAGGACCTGAGTTCCTTTGCCATGCCGCTCCTGGACGGAGACCTGGAGAGCTCAGAAAAGCATTCTTCTCGTAAGGTAAGGCCACCTTTCTCACAGCTTCTCACGGCTCACCTGAGGTGCCACTGAGGCAAGACTCCCTCAGTGAGAGCCCAGGACAAATGTCCACCTGTTTATCCACCTGTGCTCCCACCTGCTCCCACCTGCACATCCACCTCTGCTCCCACCTGCATATCCACCTGTGCTCCCCCTGCATGTGCACCTGTGCTCCCACCTGCTCATCCACCTGTGCTCCCACCTGCTCATCCACCTGCTCCCACCTGAACACCCACCTCTGCTGCTACTTGCACTCCCACCTGCTTACCCACTGGTGCACCCACCTCACATGGCCATGCCCCTCATACCTGCTGGCTGTCTAATTTGAGAGCCTCTTGGGCTTTGCTCCTTTCGCTTCTTCTCCATCTGGGTTCAGCCATGGCCCCCTAGACTCCCCAAAGTAGGCAGAGGTAATGTGGAAGATCAACAATAAGCCAAGAGAAGAGGCTAAAAGTATCAGTAAATGGGAGATTTGGAGACCATCCGAGGCTTTCAGCTTGTCCCATCCTGGACAGGAGTTCCTTCCACCTGCCATGCCCCCACCCTCGCCCTGTTCCAGGCCTTCCTTCCCTTTGGTCTCCATGCCACTTTTCCTTGCCTCTCTTTAGGTCACTGCCTCCCCTCCCCCACTGGCTGGTCAGCAACTTAATAAGGCTGGTGGCCATGTCGGGTCAGGCAGCCAAGGAGGAGTGTGTATCCTGTAAGGGTCTTTGGGCATGGTGAGAAAGGGGAGGTCAAGGCAGCCTGCAGTCAAGACTGAGGGGGTGCACAGGGAGCTGGGTGGCAAGTCCTTCCTGGGCCCCATTACCCACAGCCTGGTGGGAGGTGGCTTCCAGAGGGGGCTAGCCTCCCGTGTGCCGTGAGCAGTGACTGAGAGTGGAGATACAGAGCCACACAATTCTTTGGCTCTGGGTACTGCCAGCCTGGGGTTGGGGCGGGAGCTCCAGTGCTGGAAAAGCTAGCCTGTTCTCTAAGCATTCTGAATTGCACACAATTAAGGCAACATAGTGGTTTAGGCCTGTGGGTTTCCATTGGCCTCAGCTCCCGGTCCTGAATGAGCAAGTGACCTGATGAGCAGTCATTGTGGCCCAACCCGAGACGGTGTTCAGAGGATGTCCTCAGGAAGGAGCTGCAGAGCGCCCAGCCCAGCGGGGCAAGGTCCGAGGCTGCAGGGTGGGCTCTTCCTCCTCGCAGGCTGGCCGCTTCCAAGGGTTTGACTCCGCGAAGCCCTTCTTTCAAGTGAAAACCTAAGGCAGAACTGTGAACGCAGTAAAGACCCACAGTGAGGACTGGGGCTTCATCCAGCCCCACCGGCCCCCACTTTGGGGGCTCCCATAGCAAAATCACTGTCACAAATGAGTGACTCCAGAGCCGGAGAGGGACCTTGGAGGGTTTACTATATCCTTGGAATGCTGCAGGACATTGGTGATGGTGATGTGTAGGACGTGGGCCTCGCTAGCCTGTGGCCTCGCGGGAAAGGAGGGTGTGAACTCCTGAGAAGGCAGAGAATTGTTCCAGAGGGTCTGACCAACACAGGAGATCGGGGGACCTAAGTGCCTGGTTAGCTGGGAAGGTGCTTCTCCCCAACACAACCTGGAGACAGGCCTCAGATGAAAACCATGCTGGATGCAAGTGGACAGGGCGGGGATGCTTGGGATTCCCACTGACCTTGCTGCCCGTGGCCTTCCCTTGGCCTCCCCACACCCACCCCTGCCCCATCCCCAGAGGGCAGGCCTTCCCTCCTCCTGACCCTTGAACCTTGGCAATTCTCCTTTCCATTAGACTCCAGTGACCTCGAATTATATAGACATAGGGCCGGTCTTTTTGAAAGGAGAGTTAGGCCACTACTGAGAAGAAATTCCAAACTGCCTTGGAAGGGCAGCCCTCTTCCCCTGCCAAATTCCATCTTTTCGTCTTCACAATCCAGATCGAAATGTAAACACCCCTGTGAAGGGGAATGTGGGTTAGGTTCTCCTGACAGCTAGACCTTTCTGCGGACGTGATGTGGGCGGCCAAAGAGGGCGGGAGGTGCCGCTAGGCTCCTCGGGCGCAGATGTGTGGGAACAGTTAGATGCTTGGCAGCCCCCTCTGCGTCCCAGGAGCCCACGCATAGTGAGACAGATGGCCCCACCTGGGCTCCCCTTCACAGGTGTCCCTGACTACTCCAGGACCCCAGCCTGGCGTTCCATAATATCAGTTCATGCAATCTCCCAGGCCCCCTCACTTTACCCCTGTCTGTGCTGCCCCTGCCCCCTGAGGCGGCAGCTCTTTTTCACATACCGTGTGTCTGTGAGGAGCTTCTGGTCCCCTTGACCCCGCACAGCTGAGGTATGTAGTTCCCAGGCCAGCCTCTGGGGGAAGGTCAATACCGGGATCTCCAGATCGCCCCCCATTAGCTCCTGCACAGCCTGCACCCACTTGGGGGTCTCTGGGCCCTTTTGTTCATCCCAGTGCAGGGAACCATCCAATGACATTTATCAAAGTTCTGTTTGATCGCAGCTTGCTAATAGGCATGAGCCGAGGCCCTGTCCCTGGCAGCTTCTGTTGGCACCCGGATCGACATCACCCCCACCCAGCGGGCGGGGAGCAGATGGTGGGCATGCTTGGCCATCTCGTTTTCCCACTGCTGGGGAGCATGATTAGGCTCTCCCGGTCCCCCCCATAGGAGAAGGCTAAGCCAGGCCATGTCCACCGTTATTTGGTCTTTTTGGGGAAAGGTCTACTTTCTGTGGGTTCCCTCCTCAGTGCCTGACCCAGTTGCCCTGGAAGTCTCAGTAGAGAATGGACTCCCAGGCAGGAGAACCCTAGAGTTCCCCCTGGTTTATTGAAGGAGGTTCAAGCCAGCACTCAGGCCCTCTGTGACTGGCTCCCCGGTGGCGTTTGGCCCCACCCGTCTGTGGCAGCCCAAGAAAGTGGCTCTCTGTGCTTCCCGTTCTGTCTCCTCCTTCTCAGGCTCTGGTTGCCCTCTGCCCATCAGCCTGTCCAAAGCCCATCAGCTTTCAGGGTCTTCTCTGACTGTGTCCAGGTCACCCTTTCTTCCTTGGCTTCGTGCTCATGGCAGCAACGCCTGGCCTGCCGTCCTCCGTCTTGTCCCCCGCCAGACTCGAACATGAGCACTTGCTCCGCGGTCCTGCCCTCTCCCTGCAGAGCTCCCGGCACCGTGCAGAACATGGCAAACACTGGGCTCCCCTGTGGGGTTAGCCTTGCAAGTAGTTCCTAAACGTGACTTTCTGCCTCTGCCCTCAGACTTGATCTTGACTCCATTTTGCATCTGCCAGGCTGCTCTCCCTCCCAGCTATTTCTGCCGCTCTCGGGAGGGATATGGTGTAAGGGTTAAGGCCATGGGCCCTGAAGTCCCATGCCACCACTTACCAGCTTTGTGACCTTCACCCTGCCTCCAGCTGGCCGCTTCTCCTGGCTTCGGGCTAGTGGCACTCGGCGAGTGATGGGAGAGGCTACCAGATGGTCTGCCCTGCACGAATCTGACTATGCCACTCCCTTGCTAAAAAGCCTCAAAGAAGAGTGAGGTTCTTACACCACGTGTGGCGTCCTTCCATAATTCGCCCCGGCCTCCCTGACCTTCCATGAATATCAAGCAACTATTCCTTTCAAATTCGTGACGAGGAGCGTGGATCAAATATGCATGGAGGACTTACCGTGTGCCAGAAAGTGTACCAGATGCTTCCCTGTCGTAGATCCCGTCAACCACAGACCCTGTGAGTCGGCCTCATAGCCCCACTGGATGGAGGAGGACCCTGAAGCTTAAGTCACTTGTCCACACTGCCGGAAACTGAGCCGGGATCCCAACTCCAGTCCCTGTGTCCAGACTCCTTGCTTGTGTGCTGTAGGGTCATTTTCCATCCCTTGTGTGCTGTTCCCTGCCCCTGCCCCCACCTCCCACGTCCACAGGCACATCTCCTGCCTGGAGAGCTTCTCCTTGGGGTTCAGAAAAACTCCAGAAAGCCTGAGTCCCATAGGTAGGGGGGAGAGTGGCAAGACCCGGAGCTCTGAGGACAGGGATCGGAGGATTAAATGCTTTTCATATTAAATGGATAACGAAAAACTTAGCCTCTCTAGAAGGAGACGTGCTTGCGTGATGTGGCTGTTGTGCGTGGCCCCCGGCTTGGAAACTCACTCGCCCAAGGGACTGGCACGGGGCCAGCCTGTGCACCCCCCATGTGGCCACGTGGGCCCTTTAGCATAGGGTGGGGAGTTGCAGGGAGAAGTGACTTGTGATTGAGCATCACCGAAGGGGTCCCCACGAGGGCACAGCCTCCTGGAAGGAGCCGCAAGCCCAGTTTGGGGTGCCCTCTGGTGGTGGGACAGCTCACAGGGGCCCTGGGCCCCCCACGGGCACCCCGTGCAGACAGAGGCCAGAGCCGCACAGATGCTGCCCCTGGGCACGGGCTCACCTACCTTCGTGTGCCTGTGGCCACCTGCCATGTGGCATCCCAGGGTCCCAGCGTGCTGGCTGCTTCCCTGCCTGGCATCCTCTGTGCCCCATGAGCCCTGCAGACAAGCCGCTATTCTTTCTTTCTGTGGGGTCAGGTAGGCCCTGAGATCCTTCTGGATCCTGTGTTGCAAGTTTGCCACAGCAGCTGGATGTGCAGAGTATGGTTCCTGTGCATCAGGGGTGGGCACGACACCTGGTCTTACAGATAAGGAAACTGAGGCACAGCGAGACTAAGTGACTCGGGATGGCCCAGTGAGGGGTGAGCTGGGGTCAAACCCTTCCCCTCAGGCTGCAGGTGCCAGCCCCTGAGCCCCCCAGCAGGACACATTCAATATTCCTCAAAGTCTGTGAGCTGTGTGCCTCGGCTTAAAGTTATAGACGGAGTCCAGAGGTTTCTCAAACCGTCAAGGTCATGTCATCAATGAAGTGTGCCTCCAAGGTTTTGGGCCTTGTTCCCCTTCTTCCTGAGCTCTGTCAGCAACCCCTTGTCGTCCCAATGCCGCAGGAGCTTGGAGGGGAAAATACATGCTGCCTAGCGCCAGGCCCACTGGGTTTCAGATGCCCATTTCCTCCTTCAGTGAGGGCCACGAGAACATCACGCCAGTGTAGTAAGACCTCGAGAAAGAAAAATGTCGGGTTTTAAGAAGTAAAGGCCAGGGGACAGACCTACAGAGAGGATGCATCGTCTCGAGCCATCTTGCTACCTTTCTGGTCCTCCCCTCCGCTCCAGGAACCTCTTTCTAGAGAGCTGGCGACGGAGGTCAGTGGGCCTCTGGGTGGTGCTGAGGAGCCTGTGGATGGGCCATCCTTGGGTCAGGTGCTTTCCTCCAGACCACGGGGCGGCCACCTATGTTTGTACAAAAACTCAGGGCTGTTTCTGGGGCAGGGTGCCTTGGAGGAGCAGCCTGATGATAGAGAACGTTGGGAGGGACAGATCCGTTCGGGGCTGAGGGCTGAGTGCCTGTGCTCGGAATGACCCATCCGTTTGTCTGTCTCTCCCCAGGTGGACAGCCCCTGCAGCTCGGGCAGCCCCTCCAAAGGGTTCTTCTCTAGAGGCCCCCAGCACCGGCCCTCCAGCCCCGTGTCTGCTCCCGTGAGGCCCAAGACCAGCCCTGGCTCTCCCAAAACCGTGTTCCCGTTCTCCTACCAGGAGTCCCCACCCCGCTCCCCACGCCGAATGAGCTTCAGTGGGATCTTTCGCTCTTCATCCAAAGAATCTTCCCCCAACTCCAACCCGTCTACCTCACCCGGGGGCATCAGGTTCTTCTCCCGCTCCAGAAAAAGTAAGACATTGATGCTATTGTTTCAGGTGGGTGCTGGGCTGCTGGGGACCTTCTAGGGCCAGTGGGCCATGGTGCCATTTGCAGGGCGCCCGGGCTGGCCGGGTGGCTGTCGGTGATTTGTGACTTGGTGCTGAGTGCATGTGTCTTGTCTGCTCCCCCAAAGACAGCTGTCTCTCCAGAACATGGTTGGTTTCCCCCGTCACTTTCTTCCTACACGAAGCGGTCGGTATAGGGGTAACTGCAAACATCCCAACACTCACAGTGTGACTTGTAAGGACAGCCACATGAAACCTGGGCCCATAGCCTTCCCTGAAATCAGTAGCGGCAGCAAGCTAAGCTTCGGCGCATACCCAGGGCCAGAGGGCCCAGACCTTGGTTTGCTATGCCAGACATGGCCCTCGCTACTTATAGGTGGCATGGTTTTGCGGGGTTTGAATGGACCTGTTTCTGGCAGATCCTGACTTTCTGTTTGGGACGCTGGGCAGCTAGGGTTGATTTACTAGAGAAACAAGGGAAGGGAATGTGGGTTTAGGAGAGAGTTCTTTAGGCTCATGAGTATCTGTGACCTAAAGATAAAATACTCTCAGTTGGGAGCACTGTTGATCACAACTGGAAGTATAAGAGGCAAACCATAAAGTAGATGGAGTTGATTTTCTCCTTCCCCATGTCTTAGGCATCTCCCCATGCCTTCTGAGTCTTTCTGATGACGCAGAAAGCTCCTATTTGGGACGGCAGTGATTTGGAAAACAAACTTGCCCTTGGGCATCAGAGGTGTGCGGTCGTCTTCCTTTCTTTCGAGATTGCATGTACACTTAGGACCTGCAGAATAAAGCAGCACTTGATCGGCACAGCCAAGGCACAGAGTGCAAATTCAGTCTCCGTGACTTAGAAGGAAAGGGTGGGGGGCTCTTTTCCTTTTTGTGTGGTGTAAGGTATTGTTGCTAGTACCCCTAACATCATCCCCCTCAATGACTGGACCTAAGCGTAAATGCACAAGTGTCATGGGACAGAGTGGCCCTCCAGCAAACGTTACTGAGTGACATGCAGTTGGGAATTATGTATACAAAGCCCAGTAGGGAGGGGCGTGTCCGGGCACTGACGTCCTAATGCTCTAGAGAGCATCCCCAGCTTCCTTGACAGAGATCCTGAAACTCTCAAATATCCTCTAAGAGGAGGGGACGGCAGGCAGATCTACATCAGGATATCTTGTTTCTTCAACGGCGGCATCACGCCTGTGTTGGTTATAACAGAACTAGGTTGTATTAGCCTCCCAGAGCTGCCGTAACAACTGGGTGGTTTGAACAACAGAAATTTATACCCTCACATTTCTGGAGGCCAGAAGTCCAAATTCAAGATGTCACTAGGGTGGTGCTCCCTCTGAAGGGTCTCGGGAAGAATCTGTTCCGTGTCTTCCTCTGGGCTTCTGGTGGTGCCAGCAACCCTTGGTGCCCGTTGGCTTAGAGAAGCATCATTCCAAACCCTGTCTCTCCCTCTGTCATCACAGGGCATCTTTCCCTCGTGTGTCTGTGTCTTTGGGGCTCTGCTCCTCTTCTTGTAAGAGCTAAATCTTGGGTTAACAGACCATCCTACTCTAGTATGATTTCATCTCATCTTAATGAATTATATCTGCAATGACCCTCCTTTCAAAAAGGTCACATTCTGAGGCTCCTGGAAAGGCATGAATTGGGGGGACACCGTCAACGCCAGTACACGGGTTATATAGGAAAAGCCAAGATGGACAGGTCACGTCATGGGCTGGGGATGGAGAGGATTTGTGGGTGTAGAGTGGTCAGGCTGTGAAGACCAAGGTCATTTCTGAAGGGAGAAAGGAGCAGCCAAGATACAGGGTCGGGAGGGTGGGATGTTGGCTGGTGAGGATGGGCCGACCTTTCAGCTCCCTGGGAAGCTACCTTTTTCTGTTGGGCATTTTAAAAGGCTCTTCGATGTTCTTTGCCAGAAAATACTGTCTCAAAGGTCTGTCTTCTAAGATGTTATGGAGTAGGAAAGCTTGTCAGGGCTCCTCCCTACCATCTGGCCAGGCAGCTGTAGACTGAGCTCAGGAAGGCCCTGGTTGGCTGTGGTTGCTCATGAAGACAGCATTGATTAGGTGGGGGTGGGTGCTTGGCTTCTCCACAGAAGCTCCCCAGGAGGGGATATTCACACCAGAGTAGGCCTGGTCCCAAGGTGACTGCCCACGCTATTGCCCTTGAACCACCGAGCCCAGGACCTTGGCTTTCCCCAAATGGAAGCCAACCCTGCCAGGCCTGTCATTAATGAAGGTCTGTTTCCAGGGGAGGTGCCCTACTTCCCTGGGAGGAGGATCACCTGGGCTTCTTGCCACTTGGTCTACAAGTGTGCTCAAAGGAGGCGTGCTTGGAGGCTATGCCATCTTTTTCCTCCTACTTGAATCAGTTCCTGGATCAAGGTCCCCAGACTGTATATTTCTCCCTGCTGCCCCAGTACTGATTTCACATGATGGAGCCTGAGAGCAATGTCACTCATCAGTCTGCATGGAGGGTCTTTACGAGAAACAGCCCGTGAGACCCACTGTGTCCGTTGGTAGAGCATCACAAAGACATTGTTCATTCCACAAGGCCCCGGGGAGACAATTCCTGTCCAGCCTTGGTCCCAAGAATAGCTGAACTTGTGAGCAACTGGGTTGTTTTGTCTGCAGTGGACACTGATCACGTCACAGCTCTGTTACATGCTGGCCATCTCAGAGCTGCCTTTGTACAAGGGGTGTGAAGGGTGCGTCTCTAGCCTCGTTTCTGAATCCAGTTTTGGTCCCCAGCCTTTACTTTCATACCACTTTTTTTTAAAAAAAAAACAAAAAACAAGGAAGACAACTCATTGGAAGGATTTGGGGGTATTTATAGAATTCAAAGAAGAGCTGATTGCTCAGGACTCAGGGAGGGAGGGAACAAGGCCGGCTGTGTGGCCTTGGCAGCAAGAGTGCATGGATCTTTCCATGAGATCCAGACAAGTCCTCATCTCTGTGTCTCTCCTCTTGCCATGCTAAAGTCATTATAGGATATCTGATTAGCCCAGTTAGGGTCTCTGAACCAGTTGGTTGTGGGGGGAGGGGCAGATCCTGTAGCAAGAGCAGAATGACCGATGATCCCTGCCCCCCACACTGGACATGGGCCGGAAGTTCCCAGAGAAGAGCCCAGCAGGCAGCTCTCCCACTCTACTCTCCCAGTGCCCAGCGTGCGTGTGCGTACACAGTGCCCCTTTTTACAAAGACACCTCGTGGGACTCCGTCCAGTCACCCTACATACACTTGTAAGTGTGCACACTGCTTCCTCAGTAGGCGGCAACCCTGCGTTGTGTCCCACCAGCACAACTAAGGATATAAGCACAACTCTCAAGGCCATGCCCATTTCCCCTTGAGTTCTGTCTGCAGCCTGTCTTTCTACGGTGTGACTTAGGGCCCACATGGTGGACGTAGAATCTAAAGGTTCAGCAGCTCCTCAGGTAGGGGCGCTGATAGTTGAGCTTGATAAACACCGTTATCAATGATCAGGGGCAAAGGAAGAAGGACGATAGAAATTATGAGCACAGTCATCTTCCAAGGCGACATAAAAAAGGAAAAGGAGATAATTCAGTCTTCAGACACTCTGAGAACAAGAAAGGGAATACAGGTGGGAGTTATAGATCTAGATGCTACATCTGGTCTTGGGACCTGTAGTTTCCTAGGCTGGCTGGTGTTCGTGGCCCAGGAAAGAGAACTTTGTTCTAGAAGGATCTATCTCGTGGAGGACCTGCTGATGTGGAGTGGCTGCCGTCTCTCACTCCCTCTGGTCTACTGGTCTAATGGCATGTGGATTCGAGACATGTGGTGGGGATTCTGGGTTTCTATCATCCTCCCTCCAGCCCCACTGTGTAGCAGCAAACCTATTTCTCTTGATGGTCAGGGTCTTACCCCACCCAAAACAATCATCTGCTCTTCTGCCTCTTCCTCTAATACCGTGGTGGACAAACCACAACCTGGGGACAAAATCTGACCTGCCACCTGTTTTTATAAATAAAGCTTCATTGAAACAGTCATGCTGACTTGGTTCTTTGGATTGTGGCTGCCTTCGTGTTACAACAGCAGGATCTGGCCCGCAGAGTCTGAAATGTTTGGACCTTGTCTAGCAGCTCAAGAAGTCTGAAGCGCTCATGTGGCGGTAGAAGCTTCCAGAAAGGTTTTTTAGAACTGGATCCTGCCTTTGGAGATGAGGAAAGGAAAGCCCAGTCAGAATGTTCATGAACTCAAACAATAAGATTAAAGTTTTAAAAAATAATAACAAGATAATTTTGGACAGGCAGCAAGGCAAGGACCTCAAGAATGGCTTAATGTCATGTCACTAAACTTTGCTTTCTAATCATTGTAATTACAAATACTATGCCTAACAATCATAAATAATGGTAAGTGCTTTTACTGCGTGCCTCCTAAGTACATCATACATGACAATTGTTTTAATCCTCGTACAAAACTCTATAAAGTTACGTTTTTACCATTTTTATCAAAATAAAAACTGAGCCACAGAGAGGGTAAGTCACGGAACGAAGGCCACACAGCTGGTAAGTGGTAGAACCAAGATTTGAACTCAGGTGGTCTAACTCCCTAATCTACTTTTAACACAGATGCGAAGACTCTGCTTTGAAGGAGTGGATTTTAGGAATATATAAGCCAATAGTGTATAGCAAGCCATTTAGGAGAAAGGAAAAGAGAAGGGTTTCCCTGGAGATTCCTTACACCAAAATAATTTCCATATGGAGCAAAACTTTATATGTTATTCAAATGTCCCTCCAAATGGAAAAATATCATAATCTTTGGGTGTCAGGCCTTTGTAAAGGGTGCAAAAATATGTTCATAAATGTGAGGTAAACATTCACAGCTTTCTCACCGTTGCTGGAAGTTTGCAGGCTTGATGCTCAGAGCGTCAGTATGGTGATCTGGGTAGAGAGCTGGATGGCCTATATGAGAAAAGGCAGGGAACGTTCCAAGGGAGAAACGTGTACGTCCATGATGGGTGGTCAGGTGAGTGAAGGCAAGACTCCAGAAGGTGGATCTGAGCTGGGCTGGATGTGGGAGTTTTGGCAGTGAGACCAGAGACTGAAGCCCAGTCACTGCGCTGGGTTGGACAGAGGGGAAGGGACGGAGGAGAGAAAGGACACATCTAGAGGGGCATTCCCGTGTTCGGGGAAGACCGCCACACCCCAGGCTCCCACCCTGCCTCTTAACGCCTCCTCTTCAGCAGGGCCTTCCTCTGGTGTCTGCACAAAATGACGCGTTCTGCACATTACATGCTGCTTCTCCACCGCGACTACTGTGAATTGACTGGTCCGCTTGGCTGCCTTCCCCACCGGAATGTACGCTCTCCGAGCAGAGGGGCTCTGTTTGGTCCCAGGCTCTTTTCTCAGTGTCTAGAACAGTGCCCAGCACCTGGGGGGCATCCAGCAACCCCTGTACCTTGGTTCGCCCTGAGTCCACCCACTTTGCTCGGCTCTCAAGCTTGGGCCCCTGCTCCTTCTGAATGCAGGGCATTGCGAGCATTCACCCAGAGGTTCCGGCAGCTCGAGTGAGCACGACTATCTCAGAAATGATAAAGGACAGACAAACGAAATGGTAGAGGGCTTCTAGCTGGTCATGTCTGCAGACATTCAGGTCCTGCACCCCACGGGAGTCTCGAGCCAATCCCACCACCAGGTGTAAAGTGTAAAGTGCCTTGAATCCTTTGTGGAGCAAGGCAGGCTCTGAATTATGAGGACATAAACTTCCATTTCTTGATGATGCTTTTGAAACTGGGCAAGATCCGGTTATGTGGGGTCTATACCATGCTCCACTTAACAGAGGACTGTAGAACTAATGGATTCTCTCACCCGATGAACACTTCTTTGTTAGTCATTACAACTTAGCCCAGATCTCTCACCTCCCCTGACATTCTTTTCTGGAGCCCAATGCAGGGCTTGAACTCACCACCCTGAGATCAAGACCTGAGCTGAGATCAGCAGTCGGAATCTTAACTGACCGAGCCACCCGGGTGCCCCCCCGCCCCGACATTTCTAGAAGAGTTCCCCTCTCTTCTTGGGATTCAAGACTGTATCTCCCAGGCTCCTTTCCAAGCCTTCCTGAGAAGAAGGAATTGTGCATTTTGTTTAAAGGGAGATGCTTTTTTGGGGGAGTATTTACATTTCCATCAGAAACAAAGACCTTGTTTTGGCTTAATCCCGAAGAATGATTTTCTGATTATGAAATTGAGTATCTGAGCGCTAATGGCTCAGCCTCTGAATGACCACCAACCTCCAGAGAAATCAGGTCCTGTTTACTTCCTCCTGGGGAAGGGCCCTGGAAGTTTGACAAGGCGGTTAGGCAGCTCACCTCTGCACCCATATTGACACGATGTATACGGGGTGCTCATGGGTGACAGCAGGGAGAATGAGGCTTGGTTGCCCTCCCCTTGGACTCCTTGAGCGAGGTGGGACCAGGGAGGAAGCCAGTCATCTTGAAGCCAGGAAGCCTGTATGATACCCTGGACATTCTCTCCCTCCTTCAACAACAAGGAACAGTAATTCCTCACGTTTGGGGAAGTCTTAAGAGCTGCCTTCAGAACCATTATCTATTCTTTTGGATGCTTTTAGTGATGGGCAATCTTTGGCTTTTGAGGATGGATTTTCTTATGGTAAAGGGATCTCTGGGCAAATAATGTTTTGGCTCAGAAGTTAGGATAAAGATATGATAATAGAAATGCTAAAGCACAGCCACGAGACCCTGCTTTTATTAACTGTAAATTACTTTTAAAAGTTTGGGGGTGGGGGCACAGACTTCCTGTGCAGCAGGACACCCACTGGTTTCTCCACAGCGAGCCCTGGACTTGTTGCTTTGGCCACATGGCTCCCAACTCGCTTCTCTTTGCCCTCTCACACTAGGGACTGTTCTTCCGATGTGATGTCACCATCCACAGTGTGAGGTTTGGGGATAGTTAAAGGTTTCTCTGCTTTAATTCCTAGTCTAGGGCAGAGCATAAAACTCCCTAATAAAGGTTTTTTTCACCTTGGATCCTTCTTTTTTCTTTCTCTTTGAGTCCCACTTAGGGACTCTGAGCAAAGTTAGGGCCAGTGAGGGGCCCCAGGGGTTGACACCTGGCTTGTCAAATGCATTAAGTCGCAAACCACAGAGGCATTGATGCTAATATAGTTTTTGTCCCTTTCCCTCCCCAGTCAGGGGCTGTCTAAACTGGCATGAGGATACCCAGCATACGTACCAGCCCCAGAACACTGGGGACAGAATGGGGTTCTGGCCTTAGCACTGGAGACACCCTTGCCCTGGGGCTTACCTTTGGGGTGTCCAAGTGTGCAGGATGGTTTGGTTGTCGGAGGTCCCAGGAGGGGCAGGGAGGTGTCTGGGCCGTGACTCTTCCCTGATACAGAAGCATTTTCCTCTTTTTAACCGGCCTGGAGCATTGCCGGCCAGACATCGGCTTTGCTAACACATTTTCCACCAGCTGTCCTGTTAGCGTCAGGTTCTTGGGGGAATCATTGGCTTTTTCTTTCCCCTCTGAATGGCTTTGGCTGGGAGACTAGTCTGTGGCCAGCAGAGTCTCAGCGCAGACACGGGACGGAGACCGGGGCCCCTTCTCCTGGGACACCAGCTGCCAGGTGTTCACAGGCAGGGGCCCGCGGCCGCTGTGACCCGACTCGCCATCCTCAGTCAGAGAAGACCTGGTTTGTCAGAAAGACCATTTCTGACACCTGGGGGGAGGAGGGACTTCCTGGAAGGTGAATTTTATAATGGCCTCACTTCCTGCCTCCACACCACCCTCCCAATTTCCCACCTATTATGGTTTACTCCAGAATTTCTCCTTTTGACAGGCGTCTTTCTGCATCCCCCGCCCCGGGCCCCCCATTAAAAGGAGATGGATTCTGATAAATGCTGTTTTTTGCCAATAGTGATGCTAGAACGGAGACTTGAGGCCTACAGCCAGCCCCTTCCTCACCCTCACACTGAGTTTGCGTGAGAATTGATGGCATCTTGTGATCTATCTAGAAGACGGGGGGGGGGGGGGGGGGAACTGAGTTTTCTGTTTTGTGGACTGTCACGTGGTGTCACAGAGGAAGGAGCGGAAATGGAGTCTGAAATTGCTGTTTATTATAGTTCCTGGAGGTACATTACTAGCCTGCAGGCTATTGAGTGACTTACTATCCATGTTAGGAAGGCACTGGATCCAGCTGCAAATGGCCACAGGCAGCATCAGGTTAGAGGGGCAGAGATACGGGGGTCATGTAGGAGTCAAAGTCAAGTTACCAGGCAAGGGCTTGTTGGAGAATCAGGTAAGATAAATAATCTATTTCAGACCCTGTTATGTAGATTATAAAAATATACCAGTTCGTTTAATCCTTATAATAACTTTTCTGCGTTTACCTGTGTCCCCTCAAAAGAGGTATGTTGAGGTCCTAACCCCCATATCTCTGAATGTGACCTTATTAAAATAAAGTCACTACAGATGTAACTAGTTAAGATAAAGTCATCCTAGAGTAGGGCGGGCGCCAAATCCAACATGATTAGTGTTTTATAAGAAGATGGGGCTGAAGCCGGGTGACAAAGGCAGAGAGTGGAGGGATGCGTCTAGACCCGAGGAGTGCCTGGGGTTGCCAGCAAGACCGGACGCTGGAAGGGGCAAGGAGGGACCCCCACAGCTTTCAGAGGGAGTGGGGCCCTGCCGACACCTTGATCTCCGACTTCTGACCTGCGGACTGTGATGTACTTTGGTGCCATGACCTTCCACGGGACAGCGATGCCATCTCACAGATAGAAAACAGGTGTTCACGTCAGGTTTGGCTCCAGATCTTGACATCACAAGAATGCCTTCAGGGAGGGCAGTTGCCACATGACTCAGATGCCCCCACTCTGGGAAAAAGGAGGCTCGTCCTGAGGCCTGTTCCTCGTGGCCCGACTTCAGAATCATGGGTGATTTCCAAGAGAGCCGTTTCGGTAGCTGGGAAGGGAAGGAGAGCGTGTTACCCAGCCAAGGGCTGAGTCGGAGATGTCTTCCTTCAAGGCGTGTGGCTTGGAAGGGAAGGGGAGCGAGGGGTGGTGGAGCCCGGAGCCCATCCGTGGTACGCATTCCTCTGCTTCTCCCGCCCCCTCCCTGTAGCTGGGTTGGGACCACGGTGCTAAGGATGCAGGAGGCATTCAGCCCAGATCTGGCTTCTCAGTGGGGAGGGCAGCCCAGGGCCAGCTGCCTCCCTGTGTGGGATGGCAACCTGAGCAAAAGAAACCCTCTTTATGTCAAACCACTGAGAACCTGGGGCTCATTTCTTGCTGTGGCCTTGCTGAGCCTATCCTGGCAAATGGAGGTAGACTGGTAGGAAGTGGACAGATTGGAGTTAAGGGAAGTTTTGGATTGGCCTGTTTACTTCAAGATAGGAGAGATGAACGCATTTACAGCCTGAGAGGCAAGGAGCCGCCAGGGGGCCTCCTGAAATGCATGGACGGGTTGTAAGGGACAGGGACACGAGCCTGTGTCCATCTCGGGTGTTGGCTTCTGTTCTCCATTAGACGGCTGGGTTTTTGCTCTGGGGACACCTGTTTGTCCTCATGGCCCCAACAAGGCTGTCTGTCCGCCCAGAGCTGCCATCACTCTGCGTCAGCCATCTGGGCCCCTCTGGGCTGTTCAGGGATTTGCATCGCTGGTGTGTGGATGTCCTGTTTGCACCATGAAGCACGTTTCCTCGGGTGGCGCAGGCGCCGTGCCTTTCCTGCTGCCACCCGGCGTTTAACTGAGCTCTTGGCGTAGACTCGAGTTCAGGTCTGCACACAGAGCCTGCTTCTGCCTCATGGCACCCCTGCAGGGCAGCTGCTTCTCCCCGACACAAGTGCCTCGTTCAGGGTCACAAAGCTCGGTGGTGGCGTTGGTGCATGTGAGCTGGTCTGCCCCGAGCACGGTGGGTGCTAAGCAGAGTTTGACCCGTCCCTTTCCTAAGAGGAACCCATCAGCCCCTCTGACCTCACTGGATTAACTCTGCCTCTGGAGCCCCGAGGAGCTACCATAGTCTTTCTTGTACCTGTTTGGCCCTTACACATACGCGTATATTTTAGAGCATGTGCGCACATCTGTGTAAATACTGTCAGATAGCTAAGCCCCCTTTGTCCATTAAATACAGTCTTAGAAATGTTTTCCTGCCTGTTGCTGAGATCATCTCTAGCTCTGGAGACACAGACTGGTGGCCGTGCTGCCCTTGGCTCTTTCTCTTACCTTTTCTGCCCCCATCCCTTGGTCCTTCCTTCTCCAAAGTTCCAGTGCGTGGTTTCGTCCTTACCAGGTGTTGGCGGACTCTGATAACCCATCTGATAGCTGCTCCACCTTTCTTCGTAACAGAGCCTGGTTTTATTCAGGACCCACACCAGGGCAGGACTTACTGGTCTAGATCAGTTGGAATTATCCCTTTCCCATTTGGGGAAGTGCCTGGCTTTGGGGTAAACCAGGCACCTATGTCTTGCTAACAAAATATAAGGAGAACTCCGTGAGGGATCAAAGAAAAGGCACCTCCCCAAGAAAGAGAGATACACAAGGACTAACTCCCTCTCCTTACTTGGACTGTGGTGTGAGGACGTGGTTTCCCTGTGACCATGGCCAACATGCAAGATGGTGGAGCAGGAAGGTGGGAGTGTAATCCTCAGTGCGGGTGCATCACTGAGCTCAGTATTCTAGGTAATAGACATCCTTGTCGTTCAGTCTCTTTTAAGTTATATTTTTGTTATATGCCATTAAAGCATCCTGGCTGATATGCATCTCTTTGGTGACAGAGGTGAGATTCATCCAGATTGGGCAACCAAAGCAAAGCTATAGGAGCTAACCGAGAATATTCCAGGTGGAGGGCTGGGGGAGGGAGGAGAATTGGCACGCAGACAGTCTTTAGTCCCCCCCACCCCCGCTATGAAGAAAAACAGCAGGGTACAAGGGCCAATGGGGGTGGGTGCTGTTTTGTGTAGGATGGTGAGCGAAGGAGCAGTCCCATAAGGGGACCGTGACCAAGCCAGCGAAGAGCTGTACAGAGGTCTTGAGACATAGCGAACGCTTGGTGCAGATTTGCTAATCCGCACTATACATGTCTGTTCCCAGCTCTTTTTCCTACCAAACTCACCCTCAATGAAGTCAATAAGCGAGTGAGCAAGCTTATCAGGCAGACTTTTGGCAAGGTCTGATTATTAGGTCTGAGCTCTGCCTTCTGTAAATTCACTTCTTTTATGTGCCACTCATTCCACGGTTTCCTTTAAAAAGAAAAGTTTCCTTTTGAAAAGTTCCTACGTAGTGGTCAATGCCTGGAGAGGCTCTGAAGGTCTGGCTTCCTCCCCTTCAGCCAGAATCCCAGGGCAGCTGGTCTCCCCAGAACGGCAGCAGAATGAAGGCTGTCCGTATTAAATCTCTCCCATATTCAATTTGACAAACAAGGCAGAGGATCCTAGGCGAAGGGAGGGAAAAATGAAACAAGACAAAAGCAGAGAGGGAAACAAACCATTAGAGACTCTTAATCTCAGGAAACAAACTGAGGGTTGCTGGAGTGATGGGGGTGGGAGGGATGGGGTGGCTGGGGGATGGACATTGGGGAGGGTATGAGCTATGGTGAGTGCTGTGTGTTGTGTAAGACTGATGAATCACAGACCCGTACCCCGGAACAAATAATACATATATGTTAATTTAAAAAGTTAATAAATCTCTCCCACATTCAAGACAAGATGAGTTTAATATGTGCCCTCCTTTTGCCTCTATATCCTGAATGCTCGTTTGAACCTGATTTTCCATAGAAAAATGTGGGGGCATTTTTCTGGCTCTGTGGCCAAGTGACCACTAGGGGGCGATATAGCCCCACGTGCTGAGCCTTCTGCCCCTGCAAGTTGGCCCCGCCCAGAGGACCTGCTGTCCCTGCCTGGTTTTTCCAACTTGGAATGTTTCACCTTCAGATGCACGCCCCAAACAAGAAGGCTGATGTTACCGAGCAGACAGGTGGACCTCACACCTGACCAGCCCCACCAGGGCTTTTAAGGGGGGGGGGGGCGGTCTTCTCACATTGACTACATCTGTTCGGTCAGTATTTAATATAGAACCTGCCAGGCCCTGGGGACACAGCCAGGAACAAATGACTTCCTGCCCTCGTGGGGATTACCTTCCAGGGAGGAGAGAGGATGAGCCATATGTATTGTGTGTACAGAAATAACGGGGGTAAAGGGGTAAGGGTTGGAGGGTGCTGCTCTAGGCCGGACCGTGGGATATGGAGGCTCTGAGCGGGGGTGGGACGGAGCCAGGGAGTGGTGCAGCCGGACGGATGTGTGGGGCCGCCGAGCCTAGCAGAGGGAGGAGCCATGCAAATGTCCTGAGCAGGGGCCACCGCTAGTTGGAGTGGCTAGAACTGAGTGGGGGGTGAGGGAGAGGGCAGTGAGGTCAGAGAGGTGGGTGGGGCCTTGCAGTCCAGGCCAGGATTCCGGGTTTTCACGGAGTGATCCGCAAAGCCATCAGCACCTGTCGCTGGGGGAATGTCCTGCGCTCTGGCAGACTGAGTTGGCTACTGGGCAGAGGGAGTGGGGGACCGGCTGGGGTCCACTGGAATAGACCTGGAGATCGCTTTTGGTGGCCTCCCACCTCCTTTGAGACCTCCTGGGGCCCTGCCACCTCCAGAAAGCCTTACCTGACTATGCTTGCCTTGAGCAGTCTGCCAGAGCCCTGAAATATAAGTGTTATTTTCAGCATCTGCACAGTCTGTGTTCCCTTGTGATATGCTTCTGTTACCTTCAGGCTGTGGGGAAATCGTGTGTTTAAGGTTTCATGTGCTTGCCTCTTACTTCCCCACATTCTTCCAGGCCCCCCCCCCCCCCCCCGCCCCAGTGCCACTTAGAGTCTTAAGCAACACAGCCCCCGAGGCTTCTGATTGCTCCTCTCCCTGAGGAGAGCAGAGCACGGGGATCTGGGCTGAGGATGCATCCGGATGAGCAGGTCTGTCTGGAGGAAGGATGGAAGGCTATTGTAACCTGCAGAGAATGGGCTGGCCGTCATTGTTCCGTAAAGGGGCAAAGTCATTTTGGGGACCCTGGAGCTCCCTTTTCTATCTTCTTCCTCCCAGCTCTGAGAGCTGCAGTGCCTTATCCTTTCCCCCCACCCTCAGACCAAAACTAACTTTGGGAAGGGTCTGACAAAAGTATTCAAACTAAGATGTGCGTTATAGAAGCTAAAGATTACATATTTTGGGGGTTGTTGACACATTGAGCGTATAACTAAGGGAGAATTTCTAGCACCCAAACCAGACTTTTTTGGAAGCACTTGTCTTCCCAGAACACCACGATTGTGCAGGGATGGCTCTCGGCTGCTCGGATAGGGTGGCATTTTGCCAGCTGCCCCCCCCCCCCCCACTGAGCAAAAAATGGTATCTTGTCCTACGTGGGCAGGGGTTCACACCAAGTGGCCACTACTGACAGAAGTCAGCCCCGCCAGGCACTGGGACATTATCTTTGTCCTACTAGAAGAAAGCATTGAAAATCGCTGACCTGGACAGCCACCTACTCTGATTACACTGATGGCTACTCAAGGTCATGACCGTGGTATCTGCAGAACGGGCTAAGAGGAAACGGTGGAGGACAGACCCTGGCACCCAGGGAGTTTGCATCAGCCCAGTGGGAGGAACTTACAGCTCGGGGCATGACGATGAGGCCGGCAGCTTCATCGCAGTGGCGTTCGGAATGTCTTTGCAACCCCCAGCAAGAGACACTTTTTATGCTGTAATCCAGCACATGTGTACATACGACTGAAAACCATTTCTCAAGAACAGTACTGACCCTGGCCTAAGCATTCTATTTTCAGTGCAGGGCTCATTTGTTCTAAAAGCATGCTTTCTCTGCCCCAACAGCTGGTTTCATGGTGGGGCGGGGCTGGGGGGTGCACTTTGGAAGGTACCACCGTAGATGGTCATAACCCGCAGGATGAGTGTGGAATGCCTGCGAAGGCAGTCTGGCCAGGAACCTCTAGGGCACAGAGAATCAGTGGGGTGGAAGGAAGCGCTGGGGTTTTGCCAGAGATGTGCAATGCTAGATGTTCGAACTTTCTGTTTCTAAGACCCGCTCACTGCTGTGACTGAGGTCATGGGTACTTCGAACACCCAAAATAAATGTAATTTTCTGTTCGTACTTAAGCTGAAACAGCGGAATCCCTCCACGGATGACTGTCATCCTGAAATAGGTTAGTTACATCTCCGTGCTTTAAACCCGGCTCCTTGTCTGTGGCTCTGTATCAAAAGGATGCCATGACAGGCGTTTGAAATTCGCACGAGCGTTCCAGAGAAGTTTGTTTAACTTGGAAAACTTCTGGTCCTTTCACACCATGTCTGTCTTGGATCACAGACAGCTCCTCCTTTCTCTCCCGGCAACTCGAGTTTATTTTTCAAATAAAAGTTTGTTTTCCCGTAAAATGCCAGAGGTTTTGTACTGTGTGCAGAGGAATGAACTTCAATTTAGAGCCTCAAGTCTCTGATTCACACGCCAAGGGCTTCCCAGTGCCGAGAAGCTCCCTGCCCGGGCTCGCCCGTGGAGCCCGCCAGCCTGGGAGTGCCAGGAGCCTGATGCGCCCGCATGCGGGGAGGGGGCCGAGACAGTGACTTGCGTCTCCCAGCACGTGGGTCTGGACCTCGAGGCTGGTTTCTCTGCAGAACGCCTGTGCTGACCATTTTCAGGAATCTGTTCACGTTACATGTCAGTCGGAGTCCCTGTGTATTTAAAACAGCCAGACCTTCATGGCTGTATGGTTATAAAGGTTAGGGAGCTGCTGAGAAGGCAAGCGAGAGTCAGGGAGGCTAAGCAGAGATTAGTAAAAAGCCTGTGCCCTCCTGGGTAGCAGAGGCGAAGGGAGGAGGACAGCACGGGGCAGGCACGCAGGCATGACCTGTGGGAGCTGGGACTGGGAGCCGGAGGGGATGCAGCCACCCAGGGCCTCTCTCTTGCCCTAGCTGGAAGCCTGCCGACAAGGGAGCCTGGGCCGCACGGCTGCAGGGGCAGCTCCCTGTGTGCCCCGCGGATGGAGCCGGGCACCCACTAGGAGTGCAGGTGAGGACCAACCGCAAGGGGCCAGCCTCCAAGTAGACTGCACGCACTGGGTGGCCATGCGTCCAGGCGTACCCCCCAGCGCTGTGGGGACAGGAAGCCGAGAGGCTCTCAGGGAAACCTCTGTGGCACCTCCATTGAAAGGAGTCTGGGATGTCCTTGATATGTGGTCCAGCCGCCGCTTCCTCGTGTGCAGATCCCTGTGTTTGCTGATTGCTCATAGGGCGTCATTTGCGGGCCTGGTTTTGCACCTCGCTCTCAGAGGGGGTCCCGGGACCTGTCCATGCGTCAGCAGCTAGAGGCCTGAGGGCGGGGGGGCGGGGCGGTGGCGGCTCGGCCAGCAAGCTGCAGCCTTTCCTAGACACTGAGGGTACGTGGTGAGCAGGGAAATTTTGCCCCATGACACGCTGGAAGGGGCCCTAAAACTCTCCCTTCCCAGCCAGGCTCTAGGGTGGGCAGACCCCAGCTTCTTCCCACCCCTACCCCAACCAGACAGTGCTCACCTTTTTCACACTCTCCCAAATTCCACCTGCCCCTCTCGCCCATGCCTCTGGCCTCTGGGACCCCCTTTGGGACCTGACTTTCTTTTCTTCCACACATTTTCTTCTCATACACAGCAGCTTGTCTTTTGGACTCCATCTGTGTGGCCCTCTTCCTTCCCGTGACGGACGCAGGGAAGTGCCCAGAGGCTTAGCAGCACACACAGGGGCCTCATCACAGGGTTAGGCAGGGCCAACGTCAGGTGGAGGCTGGGCCCGCTGCTCCCGACATGGGCGGAGATACCGAGGACTGTCCCTCCCCTGCTCCGGTGACCCCCTCCTGCCTGGGAGGCCCCGACAGCCCGGGAGCAGCCTCTTGGCAAATGTGGGTGACACGTATATATTACATATGCAAAAGAATGTAAACTCAGCCATTAAACCAAGTGGTGTGAATGTGGGGGTGAGTACTGGGCAGGGTCTCTAGGGGGACCTCGGATCCCGTGGGAGCCATCCGGCTGCTGGAGAGATGGTGGAAAGAGAGGGTCTTCTCAAACCGGGGCTGGCGAATGTTTTCTGCACAAGGCCAGATGGGAAATATTTTAGGCTTTGTGAGTCCCCTGATGTCTCTTGCAGATACTCAGCCACAGACAAAATGTAAACTGCGTTCTGATAAATCTTTATTTATAAAAGCAGGTGGCCAGTGGGATCAGGTCCCCCTATTTTAAAACATAAATCTGATCATCTTATCCCCTTTTCAACCCCCCCCAATCCTCCCCACCACATTCAAGTGGAAATCTGAAGGCTCACCGCGTCCTCCACACCCTGGCCCTTGGCTGGCTCCGACCCCATCTCGCTGCATGCCCCCCTGGCCTCTGACACTCCCAGTCCAAGTGATGGACACCATGCTCTGCCTCCCGGATTCCCCTTCAGGAGTGAGGGACTCAGTCCTTGATCTTCTGGCCGTGCCCACGACAGAGAACCACCAGACACAGGGTCCTGCCCCTTCCTGAGCTGGCCTGCACCTGACAGCTGGTTAGCATGTGGGTGTAAAGGACTGGCCCCCTTGCCCCACTCAGGACAGCTCTGAGGGGTCATCCCAGCTCTGGAACTCTCTGTAGGGGCCTCTCCAGGTCCTCATTGCCCTTCAGTTTTGTCTCCTTCCTTTCCTCGTCGTGGGTGTTGATCCCAAAATACACTTCCCACCCACCAGTTCCCGTCTCAGGTCTGCCTCTCAGGGCACCTGCAACACCTCTTCTTCCAGTTAGGTGCAGGTGTTGGCCCTCACTTCAGCTCTCTGCCCCCGGGTCCCGCGATCAGAGCGGCCATTTGAGTGAATGAAGGGGGGGGGGGGAGCAATGGATGAACAACTGAAGGGACCAGCGAGGCCTGAAGGACTGGTAGGCTCTGATGAGGTGCCTTGAGGTGGGAGAAGGCAGTGGGGGGCCGTGAGCCAGGGCCCAGCTCTCCCTCAGGGCCACTGCGGGTGGGTGTCCCAAACGTTGCCAGAATGCAGAGTTACACGAGCTTTACCCTGTGCCTGGCTAAGTGAGATTTTCCCTGGGGCGCTCGTGCTCCTGAGTGCTGCACCCCGTCCTCAGACCTCCCCTGAGCCGCTCTGGCTCACCCGCCGCTGCTGGAGCCGTCTGGATCGGGGCAGCTGGTGAGACTGAATCCTGGGGCCGAGCCGACTTCAGAAAAACATGACTCATCTCGCCTACCCACAAAGAAAGGAAAAGTATGTGTGGCATCCAAGTTTCCTGAAAAGTTCAGCCAACACATTGCAGAGCTATGTGGAGGCCTGGCACCCAGTGTGGGTCCCCTGGGAGAGCGCCCTCTGCTGGCGATCATGCAGGTGTCGGTGAAACGTGTCCCCGGGCTGGGCTGGGGGAAGGGGGGTATTATCATAATGGGCGGTTGTTGTTATTTGGGAGAAGCCAAGGGGAAATTTCCAGAAGAATCTCCTTTCCCTCAGAGAACTGTAGGGCTTGCCAGCGCTCTAAGGGCCTGCTTGGGCAATTGTGGGACGGAGTGGAAGGAGATGCTAATAATGAACCCTTCATTCTTGCCCTGCTGCTTTATTTCTGAATTCTTTTTTTTAAATAGCATTTCATTTTGGCTATTTCAAACTTACAGAAAAGTTGTAAAAATAGTACAAAGAATGCTCATATACCCTTCATCCTGATTCCCCAATGTTACCATTTTCACGCACTGGCTTATGTCCCCCCCTCTGAATACGTAAATATTTGTGTGTTTATATAAAATCTGAACCATCAAGAATCAGTTTAATGATGAAAATCAGGAAATTGACCTTAATCTGATAGTATTCGCTGAACTACAGGCTATTTTCACCATTCACATATTATCTCAATAGCATCATATCTTGGGAGAGGAAACACCCAGTCAGGCATTGCCTGTGATTCTCCTTTCTCCAGAGACTGTCTGAGTCCGGAGCAGCCCTCAGTCTTGTCTCTCATGATCTCAACATCTTCCAAGACCCCAGACCAGTTATTGTGCAGACTTTGCCTCATTCAGGGTTTGCCTGGGGCATCCTTACAATTAGATCTGGGTTTGCTGGGTGGGCAGCAGTGCCACACGTCTCGTGCCCTGTCCTGGCATCATAGTGGGAAGCACGTGATGTCACTCAGACCCACTCCCAGTGATGCAGACTGATCACTGGGTTAAGGGAAGCATCTGCCATGGCGAGATCCTAACAAAATTACTGTTTTTCCCTTTGTAAGTAATACTACTTTGGAGTTACGTAAATATCTTCTTTCTCATCAAACGTTCACTTGCTAGTTTTAGCATCCACTGATTAGTCCTGCCTCAGTTATTACTATGGCCAAAAGGTGATTTTCTGATTTCATCACAAATTCTGTATTGATTGGTTGGAATTCTACTAAGGAAGGAAATTTCCTTTCCTGTGTATGTATGTACATATGTACTCACGGACTCCTGTTTTATTCAGTGATTTGGTTTGTCATGATCATATTTTGACGTTCAAGTTGTCCTAGACTTGGCCTCCAGGAGCCCCCCAGGTTGGTCCCTTTTTCCTGGGACTGTCCCCATTGTCATGTCAGAAGCAGTGCCTTACTTTCTGGTAAAACCAAGTCTTCCAGGGGCACCTGGGTGGCTCAGTCGGTTAAGTGTCTGCCTTCGGTTCAGGTCATGATCCCGGGGTCCCAGTGGATAGCCTGCTTCTCCCTCTCCCTCTACCCCTCCCCCTCCTCGTGCACTCTCACTAGCTCACTCGCTCTCCCTCTATCTCAAATAAATAAATAAAATCTTTAAAATTAAAAATAAAAGTCCTCCAGCCTCATCTTGTCCATTCCCTGCCCTGGCCTGGAATTGGCCATTTCTCCAAAGAGCACTTGCTACTTTTACTGGCCAGTAGTATCTAGAAATAGGGTCCGGTGCTAAGTGTGCTTGTGAATACTGAGGCATCACTGCTTTTAGGTCCTCTGAGCAGACACACTGGAAATACGCTTGCATCTAGGAGAGTAGTTGGATACAACAAAGAAGGGATGTCCACACAGTGGAGTACTATGCGGCTATGAAAAAAACATAAAGATGATATCTCTGAGCTAATATGGCAACAGACATAAATAGATGATTTTCAAGAAACATAGAAATGGCCCTTTGACCATAGGTAAAAGCACTTAGACATCAATAGAAAGCCTTTCCCTGAATCGGATTATAGAGGAATTCACGTATATTTTCCTCTACTATCTGCATGGTCTAATATAACTCTTTTTTGTGTGGTAAAATACAACATATCATTTGCCATCTTACTATTTTATTTTATTTTTTATTTTATTTTATTTTAGAGGTGGGGGCGCAGAGGGAGAGGGAGAGAGAATCCTAAGCAGACTCCCCGTTGAGTGCAGAGCCCGACATGACACTTGATCTCATGACCCTGAGATCATGACCTGAGCCAAAACCAAGAGTCAGACGCTCAACCGACTGAGCGCCCCATCTTAACCATTTTATTTATTTATTTATTTTTAAAGATTTTATTTATTTATTTGACAGAGAGAGACACAGCGAGAGAGGGAACACAAGCAGGGGGAGTGGGAGAGGGAGAAGTAGGCTTCCCGCTGAGCAGGGAGCCGGATGCGGGGCTCCATCCCAGGACCCTGGGATCATGACCTGAGCCGAAGGCAGACGCTTAACGACTGAGCCACCCAGGTGCCCCCCATCTTAACCATTTTAAAGTGTACACACATCAGAGGCATTAAGTACGTTCCTATGGTTGTGCATCCTTCACCACCCTCCAGTTTCAGAACTTTTTCATCACCCCAAATGGAAACCTGATACCCACGACTCCCCATGCCCCTTCCCCCCAGCTCCTGGCAACACTGATCTATTTTCTGTGTCTTTGGATTTGCCTCTTCTGGACACTTCATATAAATAGAATCATGCAAAATGTAGCCTTCTGTGCTTGGCTTCTTTCACTCAGCATACCGTTTTGCAGATTCATCCATGTTGTAACAGGCGTCAGTGTTTCGTTCCTTTTTATGGATGAATACTATTCCTTGTACAGACAGACCTCATGTTGTTTATCCATCTGTTGACGGACGTTTGGGTTGTTTCTACCTTTTGGCTACCGTGAACAATGCTGTTATGAACATAGACGTCCAAGTCTGTGTTTGAACACCTGTTTTCAGTTCTTTGGGGTAGATACCTAGGCGAGGAGTTTCTGGGTCCTATGGTAATTCTCTGTTTACCTTGAGAGGAATGGCCAAGCTGTCTTCCACAATGGCAGTGGTATTTTGCATCCCCACCATTCACTTGCTAGTTTTAGCATCCATTGATTAGTCCTGCCTCAGTTATTACAATGTCTGAGGCTTCCAGTTCCTCCACCCCTGCTCCAACACCTGCAGCTCCTCACTTGATCCCGTTGCCCCAACACCTGAAGCTTCTCACTTGATCCTGTTGCCCCGCTAGTGGATGCCAGGGGCTATCTGACTGTGGTTTTGACCTGCCCTTCCCTCAGGACATCAGGCATCTTCCCATGCACTTATTGGCCATTTGTGTATCTTCTCTGGGCACATGTCTGTTCATTTTTCCATTGGGTTGTCTTTTTGTTGCTGAATTATAGAAGTTCTTTCTACATTCCAGATGCTGGACACTTATCTGACGCATGCTTTGCGGATTTCTTCTTCTCCCTTTCTGCGGGCGGCGTTTTCTCCCTCTTAATCGTGTCCTTCGCGGTAGAAAAACTTTTACTTTTGATGAGAGCAAGGTCTTGATGACCAAAAATACCTTAACGTGTTGCTCCTTAGTCCTTGGCCTGTATGGATGCTTAGACTGGTTGAAATGAAGGGGTGGGGGGGTGCCGGTGACCGCAGCTCATTGACTCTGGAGACGCCAGGACAGGCTGATGGAGGAGGGGACTACGTCACTGTCACCACATCGTGCCGGGCTGGCTCAGGGTCTGACCATCCCCTTAGAGCCTCCAGTGAGGGGAGAGTGAAGACAGCAGATTCTCCGGAGCATCCTTTCTGAGTTTCATCCTCTGACCTTCAAGGAGCCCTTGCTTGACTGCAGTGGGTCTAGTTTCTTCCCAGGGTTTCCTCTCGGTGGGGACATCGGAAGGGCATGCCGGTCCAGCTCTTGTGGCTCGTAGGCCTCTGGGAGGACCTCCCACCTTCCCCCTCGCCCTCTGATCCTGCAGGGACCCTTGCTCCACCAGCCCCAAGCCGCCTGAAGGGCGGGAAGCTGTGTTATTAGTCCATTCTCCTCACTGGGGGAGGGTTGGGATAATGTTCCCCGCTAATCTTCCACCTCTGGGCCAGAGATAAGAGATAAAAGCCAGATACGGGCATGCATGCCAGGAGATGCTCTTTCTTCATGCTGCTGCTTACAACAGTGTCTCCCAACATTTGGCTTTTCTTTTTTTAGCCTTTGCTGAAGCAACGTACTGAGAATGCACCTTGCTGATTTTCCCTGCTGTAGGTACTGATCCCCGTCTACGAGATTCTGTTTGTGTTTTATTTTGTTTTCTCCTCTTTACGTTTGAGTTTTCAGTAAAGCAGTTCACTCACATGATTAGAAAATCAAACAAGTTGCCATGAGAGATATTGAAAGGCAATAATCCCTTACCCCACGCCACCAAAACCTAAAACGAACCTTTTAAAATCGGGTACATATTCAGTTGTTTTATGGCTTATCAATGTTACAGCTTATACGTTGTCTTATTATGATGGATGATGACTACTCACCCCTCCAATCTTCAGTTTCCCGTCTGCTTTCCTTTTTTAAATTAATCAGCCTTTTCTTTTTTTACCCCCGCAAAGAACCTTCTTAGACATTTGTTTCTAATCACCCTCTTGCAATTTTAGCAGAACAGATATACCATATATTATTTATGTATTATGTGTCTCTCTGTGCTTTATATGTGAAAAGAGTACATCCCCCTTCCCAAGAGCCATTTTCATCCCTTAGGGGCAGTAATGCCCCCCTACCCCGAGAATAATAATGTAATGGGAAAGGAAGTCGAAGTGAGTGATGTCAGTGACTACAGTAACATCTGACTGGTTTGGGATAAGGCCAATCTGAATTAGCCAACAATCTCAATTATGGAATACCATTTTTATATTCTGTCAACATCAAGAAGTGAACCAGCCACCCAAGTTAACTTTCTAGATATTTGAAACTTAAACCATTAAGCACCAAAACATGCATCTTTTTAAGTGTTCGATGCACTGTACACTTTGTAGTTTTCTCATTCAAAAGATATGAACTATAACTTCACTCTTTACAGAGGATTTAGGGTCCTCGCCGGATTGCCTGTGATGCAACCTCGCGTATCCAGCCAGCACTGAGATGCAGGAACTACGCTCTGTATCATGAGGGCTTCTGACTCTTATCCTTCCCGTCTCCTTCCTCCGGCCAGCTACATGCTCTGCGGCAGTGTTCTTGCCTAAATAGCACCTCCCCCCTCCCATTGCAATGCGCTGCTAAGAACCAGTATTCTTTGTGCGTGTGGTTAAAAAGAGTAAATTATTAGTAGCGAAGTCCCTTGGTTCCTCATTGAAGAAATAAAATGCTTATGCTGTGAGTGTTTTGGCTGATGAGCAGGGTTTTGTCCAATTACTTCTGACTTCTGGGTCGGGATCAGGAGCAGGAACGGCACATGGGCTGCTCCTCGCTCAGGTCCCGGCGCCTGCCCAGCCAGCCAGGCTAGCGGATCCAGCACCCTCCCCCAAGACGCAGAGCCAAGGCAGCCGGCCCTGGGTTGGCGCCCAAGGAGGCGCCTTTCGGTAACTGAGGCTTTGCTCTGGCTTTTCCCACCGTGTCCTTGAGGCACTCGGAGTCTGAGCCCAGAGGGATCTTTCTGTGAAGGTTGAGACGATGCTCTTCACCTGTGAAATGCTCTGCAGCTTTCAAGATATTTTTTGCAGTTTTATCTAATTTGATTTGCTCAAAACTTCCGTGGAAGTTTTAGGGGAGAAAGGTGGAGGAATAAACTAAATGGCTCAAAATCACATCCTGGTATGTGAGCCTACGTGCTTCGTTTGACCTAAGTATTTCAAACCTTCCTTTTTATCGTCTTGTTTGATAATATATTTCACTGTGCCAAAGAAACAGATTAAAGGCAAACTTCAGCTCAGATCTCATAGTTTAAACCCATGGCTTCCAAATATTAGAAGTGGAAAAGCCCCTGGGGCCTCCTTGAGGAGCCCCGGATTCTGGAAAAGGGAAACCGTGCTTGGCTGCTCGGGAGGTGAAGACCTAGGTGGCCATACTCTGTGGGAGTTGATGAGGTCTTGACCCTTGCCAAGGATTTTTGCACAGTTCTTTACCACTTTGGCCTTTCCAAGACATAACTCAGAGGATGAACTAAACGGAAAATCCAGATGCTCGGCTTCTAGAATCTTTGGAATCTAATTTTTGAAAGCCCCTGCTCTTCAGCCCCTGAGCCCAGGGTTCACCCTGAATCGCCTGAATGCTGGGGTTAGGAGCAGCTCTGGTCTCTGGCACCTCTCTTGGCCTGGCAGAGAGACCCTAGAGCCTGCAAGGGCCATGAGGAGGGATTAAGTAAGGCCCCCACTGGGGGGCCCCATAGGGCACGTGATGCCCCATGGAAGACTTTAAGATCATCTAGGGATTCATACTTTTAGGTGTTGCACTTGGGCATGCTAAAAATAATTATTGCCATCGCTTTTCTCTCTTCCCGAACACTTCTGTACTCTGAAAGATGATACCCCCATTGTCACTGGGTTTAGGTGTCACTGGTGTGAGTTGAACTCTTTAGGCTGAGGTGGTTTGTCTTTGCCAAAAAAATCACCCTCTTGTTGCTCAAACTGGAACCTCTCAACTCCAGCTCGTGGGGGAGCAGTGAGTGACCGTGACCGCGCTGGAGTGACGCGCGAGTGGGCATGGGTCCCTGAGTCAAGGTGAGGACGCGTCACTCTCCGGAGCCTTGGCCGCATAAACGTCTCTGGGAAGGGACATGGAAGGCCCCGAGGAGGTGACACGGCAGTCTCACTCGGAGTCAAGTGCCACGGTGACCTTTAGAACTTTCCATGAAATATGACACAGTCTTTTGCAACCAGCAGGACAGCACTAGCAACTATGTGCTGCCACACATTGCAGCTCCCACGCCCAGGGCACCCACTTTCCTCTTCCACAATGGGATTTTGTTTGGCTCGCAGACTCTCAGGGATCTGGGTGCTTTTCAGGTACTGTCACATGATCCTCAAAGGTTTTCGGAGTCAGTTTTCAGTCCAAGTGTCTTTATTTACTCTTCCCACATCCCGACAGAGAAGAGGCAACCCGAGGTCCTAGATGCCACTGGACGGGGGTGGTGGGGGGCGGTGACCCCATGTCTAACCCCAGCCCTACCACTGGCCTCCCCTGGGATCCTGGGCAAATCAGTTTGCTTCTCTGAGCCTCCGTTTCTTTTTATTAATTAAACGGAATTGTAAGGGCTGGCCTCCGACCTCCCTGCGTGGTGGGAAGCCCTGAGGAAAAGTCTGTATCCTCTGTTCCAGCAGAAGGCGTCCCTAACAGGGTGAGACCCCGCCCCCCCCCTTGGCAGCCAGGCTCCGCCCTGCTGGCTGCTTCTGTCTGCACCTGGGCCTCGTCCACAGCCCTGCAGCCCCAGGTGCGAGGGCACGCTTGAGGGGTGCATCGGGCTTGTGACCCCTTGTGACCATCCAGTGAATCGTTCACAGCTGACCTAACACGGTCCACAAGTGGCCTCCATGATAAAGTTTTGCGCCTTGGAAAAATTTTATTTTAATATAATTGGAAATCCCGAGGGAGGGTGGGCTTCAGGGGGGATTGCTCCCGTGGGTCATCCCTGGACTGCCCCGCCTGAGCTTCCAAAGGAGGAGGATGGGATGGTCTCTGTGACCTGTGTGGCCCCATGAGGACCCCCTCAGCGGTAGGGCCCCCTGCTGCTGCACATCTGTGTGTATAGGGATGGGGTGACAAGGGGAGCTTGGCATCAACCGTGGGGTCTACCGCAGAGAGGGGACGAGTCCTGGTTGGAGCCATGACCACAAGCCTGGAATGGGACCAAGTTATGGGGACCACAGATGCCTTATGTCTTAGCGCTTGCCCCCAGGCTATGGGAACAAGGCCTCCCAGATCACTAGTGGAGAACTTCCAATGATTGCCCTGGGTTACATGCATTTTAGGGCCACTGGGGTCACCAGAGAGGTCTCACACACAGAGCTCTGTGAACGTGTAAATGCTCACGGCATGGAGAGAGAGCGGGCCGCACAGGGAGGGCACAAGAGCTTTCTGTCCGCCGGCATCCTGAGGCAGTGGTGAGGGAGCGCTGTTCTGAGGACAGTTCCATCTTGGGAGCCATTAGTTCCTTTTTTTTCCCCAGCCCTTCTCTTAAAAAAAAATCCCCATGTAAGGAAAACTTTCCATCGGAACATCCTCCCGCTAGCTGAATCACAGTTGCGTAAAGCCATGTTGCCCTTGTTCATTTGAGACCATCAGCTGGTGGAAACGTTGAAGAAGGCAGTGAGTGACCATCTCTTCCAGCTCCTCAGTCACAGTACTGAAGGCAAGGTCCTGGGTCACTTCACCTGCAGTGTGAATGTGTCCCCTCTGCCGGCGCATCAGCGTTTGTCTCTAATTGTGGAATAAAAAGCGTTGTCCCCAGTTGAAGGAATTCCAGGCACATATGAGTCGAACAGGAAGACCGCAGTGGTGAGCGAGCCAGTTGTTAAATTATCAGGAATTTCTCAAGTCTGTCCATGCCCCATTGGTGCCTTGAAATGGGCCACTATTGGAGCATTTATACCATGGAATGTGGCCAACCACGTCCTCCCTCTCCCCGCCTCCCAGAGATCGGCCTGCTCAGCACTTTCCAGGACACCACTGCTTCTCCGTTTCTGAAATCGGGTGTCGCCAACTGCTTTTTCCTCTGCTCTTGGGTAAAACTGACCCTGGGAAGAACATTTCAAGTGAGGTCAAAAGTACATGTTGGCGTAGGTGGGGTCTCTTTGGGGATTTGTGTCCATGTCAGGCTGAAAGCTGCACTTAACCTTCTATCTCAAGCTTTCCAGGATCCATCATGCAGGACAGGGAACTATCCTGGGCCAAAACCTTTTTGCGGAATCAGACCAAGTCCACCATTTCTTTCCAGAATGTTCTGTTACCATCTCAGTAACAGAACAGTGGTCCTGAATGATCTGGGTAATACTTTTCTTCTCTCTGCCTAAGTTGTCACATCCTTACGCGCCTCCTCTCCAAGGCCCCAGACACTCCTATTGAGTGAATTCTGACCGTGTGGAGCCCAGAGCTGAGCACAGCAGCAAGTCCCGGCCGAGCCGCGCAGAGGAGACAAGTTCTCCCACTTATTAGCTGTGTGATCCTGGTAAAGCTACCTCTCTGACTCTGTTGTTGATCTTTTTTTTTTTTTTTTTAAGATTTTATTTATTTGAGAGAGAGAGAGAGCATGAGCAGGGGGAGGGGCAAGGGGAGAGGGAAAAGCAGACTCCCTGCTGAGCAGGGAGCCCGATGTGGGACTCAATCCCAGGACTCCGGGATCATGACCCGAGCCGAAGGCAGATGCTTAACCTATTGAGCCACCCAGGCGCCCCTATTGTTCATCTTTAAATAAAATGGTATTAATAATGCCTGCCCCACATGATGATGGGAAGATTGCAATAATATGATAACTGTGAGGTGACCAGCACTCCAACTGGCTTGTGGTAGGCACTCAACAAATGGGATTTATTATTTTACTAATTAACAGTTCTTAGAGGACAAGAATGTCTTTGAATTATTCATAGCACTAATCTCCTCCATCAGCAACTGTCCTGTACATTTGGTTTAATAACTACTTGATGAGTGAGTGACCACAAAACAAAGCACAGAACCACCAAACACACCAAAGTCACTGTTTACTTTCCACGCAAATTTACACTCGCTCATGTTTAGCCGCCAAGCTTTGAAATGTTATCTCTCACTATATTCTTTTTCATATAGTACAAGAATATTATATTGGCTTAGACAAAAACTTTTCATTTTCCTTTTAATGAAATATGCCCCTTTGTTACTGAAACACATGTTTAGTAGCCTTTTCCTAAAGAAGTTCTGCTTTGCTTTTATTTTTTTTTTTAAAGATTTTATTTATTTGATAGAGAGATAGAGAGAGCCAGAGAGCACAAATAGAAGGGCAGAGGCAGAGGGGGAAGCAGGCTCCCCAGTGAGCAGGGAGCCTGATGCGGGGCTCAATCCCAGGACCCTGCGATCATGACCTGAGCCGAAGGCAGACGCTTAACGACTGAGCCACCCAGGCGCCCCTGCTTTTATTTTTTTAAGTGAATTTTTACTCATTATTTTTTTTCTTTTTATGTAATTTCTATGCCCAACATGGGCCTCAAACTCATGACCCTGAGATCAAGAGTCACATGCTCTACCGACTGAGCCAGCCAGGTGCTCCTGCTTTGTTTTGTTTTACTTTTAAATCAGAAGAACATTTCAACTTCTGTTAGGACCTGAATTGATAAGATATTAAAAAAAGAAAGAAAGAAGGAAGGAAGGAAGGAAGGAAGGAAGGAAAGAAAGAAAGAAAGAAAGAAAGAAAGAAAGAAAGAAAGAAAGAAAGAAAGAAAGAAAGAAAGAAAGAAAGAAAAAGAAATCTCAAAGGGAAAAATCTACCTGTGCTTCTTTTTCAGAGTTTAATCCCAGTAAGTATGGGCCACCATATTTAACAACGGAGATGATCCACTCGTACATTGGGAGACCCAGCTGGGGGTAGGTCTTGTGACTTGTTCTGGGGGCTTCTCCTTTCCTCCGGACTCTCCAACCCTCAAGGCCAGCTCACGCGCTCCCTTCCAAGGGGGGCCATGCAGTTGCCCCTCTGTCCATCTGTGCTGATGGCACTCATTGTCCAGACTGGCCACTTGCCATTAATCACATACAGCTTTTTTTATGCAGTTTCTATTGCTTTACAGTTTATCCTTGTCATTTGCAAATTCCTTGAGGGCAAAACTATTTTGTTTGTTCATTCATGCTTCCTTGCTACAAATATTTGATCACTGTTTCTGTCCATCAGTCCCAGCAGGAAAGAAAAGGCACACCGAACAGCCATTTAGAAGTTCAGACTTCTGGAAGTCGATGAAATCCTAATGTGGTCGAGTCTTGTCTTGATACACAGAGGGGGGAAACTGAGGCCCAGAAATGGGAAGTAACTGTTCAAGATCAGAAAGCTAGTCAGTAGCACATCCTGTAACTTCCCTTTAATCTAGTGAAGATATCAGCAAAAAAAAATTTTTTTAATTTAAAAGTTATTTTTCTATCTCATATTTTTATAGTTTGGTTTATTAGTTGCAAAACGCATATGAGGTTTTTGTTGTGTTTTATTAGATCGGGGTTTGGCTTAGGAGTCAAGGAGATTGGAATTCTAGCCCTGGTTCTGCCATTAGCTACAGGACCTTGGGCAAGTCCCACCCCCTTCCTGAGCCTCAACTTCCCCATCTGTAATGGAAGGGGGTTGGACTAGATCCTTTCTAAAATCTGTGTCTAAAAGCTGTCATCCGAGGGGGGTGCCTGGGTGGCTCAGTCAGTTAAGTGTCCAACTCTTGAGCTTAGCTCATGTCTTGATTTCAGGGTTGTGAGTTTAAGTCCCATGTTGGGCTCCCCGTGGGCATGAAGCCTACTTATAAATACATAAATACATAAATACATAAATTAAAGCAAGCTCTGTCATTCTACAGTTCTTAAGCCCAGGGCTCAAATTGTGCATTTGCTAAAGAACCTTCCGGTGAATGCCAGGGGCCCCCCGTATCCACGTCTCACAGGTGGTCTTGCATCTTTCATCGCGAAGGAGCATGAGCTGAAATAGATTCAGTGATTTCCAGCCCAGGGACCTGTGGCTCCTCCACCAAGAAGGAGCCGGAGCCTTCTGACCCCGTGGAGCTCTGGAACACATGAATCAAAATAGTTGTGTGATGTCATGTCATAATGGGAATGTGCTCTGGCCAATTGGTGCCAAGAATTGTCTGTCCAGGGCGGTTTCCTTTTACAGTCTTTTTAAAGAGACATCTGCAGATCTGCACATGACCGGCGGGCCTGGGCTCCTCCGCTTGCCTATTTAGTCTTACCTCCTTCTCTGATTTTAAGGAGGAAAAAGCCCTGCAGTGTCTGAGTGCGCAGCTGACCTTAGCTACATAAACAAACCCACTGGCAGCGTCTGCCCGTGCTTCCGGCAGCTTCTTGCCTACTTCAGGACAGCGGGCTGCTCCGGCGGCTGTGGCCGGAGGTGTGGAGGGGAGGACGGCTGCGCTCTTTCTCGGAGGAAGGACTGCAGTGGGATTGCCCCACGAGTCCCACGGCGGCTGCTGGCCCCGAGAGTGACCTGTCCTGTGTTGGGGTGAGGGCTCCCGGCCAGGACACCTGGACTCATGGGGCCGTGTCTCTAAGCTCTTGGTGGCTGAGGCTGCTGGGTGCCCCACACCAGCCGGCTGATGCTGCACCCCTCCTGGCTCCCTGCCACCTGGTGCTGACCCGGGTTCGACGGGGCTTGGTATGGTCACCTGTCGCTGCTCCTGTGGCCACAGCTCCTCATGAAGCGTTTCGGCAGTCTCAGGGGGAACAAGAAGCACAAGGACCCAAACCGGAGCACTGAGAGGCGCCAGTCGGAGCCCCATGGCCTTTTTGGTAGGACGCTGCCCTTTGCCCCATCCTCTGCTGGTCCGTGCTGTAGGAGGGAAACCCCATGGCGTGCGTGCGTGTGTGTGCATAGCCTCCTAAGCGGTCGCTGTGTGCGGATGTAATTGCCAGGCAGGAGTTAGAGAACTAGGTTGACAGGTGCCTCCTTATTGATGGTAATGCTTATCATGAATTGTCCAACGCTGTTCTGAGACTGTTTTACCCCACCTGGCCCAATGAGGTTAGCGATCAGTTGGATTGTCATCCATTTAGGCAAAACCAGCGGCTTGGGAAAAAGAAAGAATGGGTTGGAACTGTTATTTTTGGCTGTTCAAGGTAAAATGTGTGTGTGTAGAGAAAACGAGTGTTGGGGGTCAAGGGGACGGACCCTTCGCCTGTATGGCTGAGGAATCAGACAGATCAAGGGTTAATGTGGGAGGGAAAAGCACCAGCCTGTTGTATGTCGCCTGGGGGAGAAGTTTGCTTTGTGGTCTCCCTGGCTTCTGGGACCTTCCACAGCCTCTTCACACACGAGGGTTGGCACCACTGTGACCAGGACATGTGGGGGAGGGTCTGCGATTCAGTACTTCCAGTGACTATGGATTTGGGGTAGGTTCCCCTCTGGTTGAAAGTGTTCTTAGCTCACGGAGGCCTGGCTAAGACCTGCCCGCTCAAAATCAAATGGTAGTCTTCTTCATTTTAAGTTCTTGTGGCTACTGCCTTTCTGAGGTGGGATGTTCCCGAGCACCCCGCTGTGAGATGGAGCAACAGAGCCCCGCACACATCCCAGAGATAGTGAAGATGGGGAAGCAGAGCAGTGCATTAAATTGTGTCCCTTGAGTGGCACATGACATGGTACATGGCAAAAAAAAATAGTCCTTGTGTATAGTAGGGAAATGACTTTGGCAAAACATCTAGGCAGTATGCGAAAATAAAAAGGTGAATATAAAACTCGCTGACATAGCTTGCTAATCCAATTTAACCAGCTACTTCCAGAAAGCCTCTGGTGGCCCTGGTGGGAGGGTGGTGACCCTGGGGAGTGTGACCAGCTCTGGAACCAGGAACTAAGGAGTAGTATCTGACTGGATGCTATGGGGAAGTTAGGTGGGAGCTCAACACCTGCTCCTTGCCTGGGGAAGGAATGGCAGATGTCTTGGACTTGATTCATAGATGTGGTTTAAAAAGAAGACTTTTAAAAAAAATAATAAAGTAATAAACACTCATTTACCTTAGAATTAAATCTGAACCCAATATTTAACTAAAAGTCTCATTTTGCTAATGGGGACAGGCAGGCCCATTATTAAGAGCCTATTATTTGCCAGACTGTGGTTTCTCCTCTTGCATTTAAAATGTGGCTGTCATCATGTCTCGTATGCTTCTAAGATCAAAAATAATATTTGCATGTCGACCAAGTTTTCTAAGTGCTCACCTGCAAATGCCAGCTCTGACCAGGGTCAGGAAAATCAGGGCTCCCTCCAGAGCATTCCTCTGGGGTTTGGGAAGCAGGCTGAGGCCACTCGAGGTGGCCGGAGTGCAGGCATCCAGGCTTGTGGTGTGTCCGGTTTTCTTTTTGTCGGGGCCTCCATGCGCAAGGAGCCAAGAGCAAGGCCACATGGCAGGTGTTGGGCGGGGAGACATCAAATGAAGAAAAAACAGTGTGTCCACTAGGCATTCTCCACCCTCTGTGCCTCGCTAACCCTCACCCACCTCTCCAGACTCGGCTTAACCATCCCTCCCCTAAAGCCTGGTCACCCGTTCTGTGATCTCCTGGCTTCTCAGGGACAGGGATGTGGCGCCAAAGGAGCATTCAGTCCGTCGTTCTGACCCCATCGCATTATGCTCTCGCTGCAGAATTACTGGTCACGGGATACCTTGTTCCTGGTTGTCGAGTAGGTATTGCTTCGGGGTTCTTATTTTCCGAACTCTACTCCTTCCTATGGTTATTCCCGTAGCAGAGAATTCCCGAGGGGGTCTCTTCTGCCCCCAAGAAAGCTCCCGTGAGGGTGGTGACCATGTCTGTCCTGTCCTTGTGCTCTATTTCCCTCAGCTCAAGCACACTCCCGTAGTCGGCATGGGCTCCGCGCGCCCCAGGGCCATGCCCACTGTCCCAGGAGCCGCTCACTGTGTCCTCGGCTCCGGTGGGGGGTGGATCTGTGCCCCGTGGGACGAGGTGCGCCCTGTCTCACTGGCTGGTGTCCCTGCAGTTCCTCAGGCCGAGACAGCTCTTTGCTGCACACGTGCGTACACTTACGAGCATGCACACCCTTGCACCCAGCTGTCTCCACAGCCTCCCGACCGGCCAGAGCGACTGGGAGAATCAGGCCACAGCCGATCAGCAATCACGAAGCCCATTTGTATTTGCCTGGATGGCATTTTCCTTTGGAAGTACGGGGCTCTCGTTGGGATTTGGAACCCTTCAAGCCTTGCGATAAAACACCCTTGAGGGTTCGGATTCATGAAACTCTCATCCCTTTTGACCTCAGAGGCTCGCGTCTACCCAGCTCCCCTGCAAAGCAAAGCAAGCGGCTCAGGTTTTCATTCTCCGTGTGATCTATAAGTAATGATTTTGACTTTTCCAGCCTCTCTGGTCCACAGACATCCAGATTATGTAGACAAAGGGCCTGTGGCGATAATAATAAAAATGTAAAAGGAAGATTAGGAAGGATCATGCTAATCAGACGAGAGAATTGGCTGCAGCAACTTTTCTATCCTCTGCAATTAGAGTGGAGTAGTAGTAAAAGATATATGTACCTGGAGTCTTAAGAGATCCCTTCTGAGGACCGTCCTAGAGATGGGAAGCCAAGGGGTGCGTCAGGAATCTGGCACTCTGTCCCCATGCCACCAGGTCTAAGTGACGCCGAAGACCGGAACCTCTGGTGCGTCTTTGTGCTGCAGGGAGCCTCCCCTTCCATTAGCCCTCCTCCGGGTAAATATATAATCACTTCTGGAACAAAACTCCAGAGTTCCTCATGCCCAGATACACTCATCTTCCCACACTGCCCGTCCCAGCAATCCTGTCCTCTGTGAATGCAAGCAGAGCCCACAGCGGGGCACGGTGCAGGGGGAAGTATCCCTCCCTCTTTGCCTCAAGCAGCAGGCTGGGCTGGAAAGTGATGTCGTCTGTGGTCCATCCTGCCTCCCCCAGCTGTCCCCTCTGCTCCCTGCTCGTCCCTCATGGTCTGCGTGCAATTGCAGCTGCCTCGAAAGATACCAATGCTCCTGCGGTCTCATTCAAATACATAGCCTTACCAGTCTGTAATGGAAATCCTCAAGTATATAGAGAAGTAGAGAGACCAGCGTCACATACCCATTGTCAGGTTCAGCGAGGTCCGGTGCTCTGCCAGTCCCACCAACGTCTGAGCTGATGTTTTAAATTGTGGTGAGATAAGATTTACCACCTTCCCCACTTTTAAGCGCACAGTTCCAGTAGCAGTAAGGACATTCACACTGTTCAACTATCATCATCATCCGTCTCCAGAACTTTCCGTCATCCCCACCTGAAACTCCGCACCCATGAAACACCACCTTCCATTCCATCCTTCCCCAGCCCCCGGCACCCACCTTTCAACTTTCTGTCTCTCTGAATTGACGCTCTAGGACCTCATACAAGTGTAGTCACACAGTGTTTGTCCTTTGCGTCTGGCTTGTTCAACAGACAAGTGAGCCTTCGTTTGCGATGCCAGGTGGTGGTGAGTGTGGCGGAGGAAGAGGCAGGACGAGGGGCGGCCAGCTGGGCGGGAGGTCTCCTCTGCCAGGGCTTAAGGGGCAGGAGGAAGTGGGCCGAGCAGACCCCGGTGGTCAGGTCCTTCCAGATAGATGGAAGGCCAGGCGCTGAGGAGGGACACCCTTGCTGTGTTCCAGGAGCAGCAACAGGCCAGTGTGTGGACAGCAGGAAGCAGAGCCAAGTGCTCGGTGGGAGACCGAGCGTGGTCTCCCACCGCGTGGGAGGGGGAGCCCGGCAGCCAGTTTATTCACGGTCGTGTGGGCATGCAGAGGACTCGGGGTTGTACCTGCATGAGATGGAGCCCCCAGGGGCCTGAGAAGAGCACTGATGGGCTCTGAGGGCTGGGCCTTCCCCACGGCCACGTGCAGGGGCAGCCCTGGGGCTGAGCCCCCACCCTGCCTCTCCGTGGGCCTGCTGCCCGCCTGGAACCGCCCAGCCCCGGCTCCCATTCTCTGTGCTGAATTTGTGCTCACACAGAAGACTCCTGGAGACCCAGCATCTCGTCTGCAGGGATCGAGGCCGGGGCGTTCTGGGGGTTTCAGACTCCGTAGGAGTCAGGGGTGGAGGTGTTTGGGATTACAGGAGGGCATTTCCTGGTGTTCCTCAGAGCAGTGCACAGTTTAGGAACGCTCATCTCAGCTAGAATTCGAGAGAGGCCTGGCTCGCTGGCCCCCTTCGTCCCACCTGCGCCCAGCTGGAAGAGCTCTTCATTCCCCTTCCCGCCCTCCCTTGTGCAGCCGTCACCAAGCACTGCTCGGCGGTCCCGGGACACGGGCCCCTGGTAGACAACAGGTGGAAGGCATGGCCCGGATGAGGGCTTCCTGGGAAAATCTCAGTGAAGCACTTCCGGATTCATCCTCTCTCCGCAGGCTCCCTGGATCCCTGAGCAAGTCAGGTGGTCCACACCCAGCAGGCAGGCGGGCGGCGGAGTGGCTGCAGGTGGGCATTTCGTGGGCAGCGTGCTCACCCGCTCTGGGCCTCGGCTCCCCATCCGTGCACTGACGGCTTCAGGGTTGACTGAGGCCTGGGGGAGGCAGTGGGGGCTGGGGCTGTCCCTGTCCACGCCCCTTCCCTCCTCCATCCCAGCAGGACAGAGAGGAGCATCCTAGCAACAGGCCGAGGACGACAGAGACAGGCAAATGGGTGTTCGTGGGCCCCGGGGGGTTAGGCAGCACGCCAGCAGTGTGGTTCCGAGAGCTGCTGTCCCCTGGGGAGCCCTGGTCTGAACAGAGACGCTCAACCCTGCACAGATGATGCGGGTACTGCGGATGTCTGAGGCAGTAGGACGAGATTCTGGAGCCCGTGGAGTACACAGAGGAGTAAGGGAGAGACAACGTTCAGGAAGGGGGCTGGATTTAAACACGGTGACCCTGGATAGCGATGGAGGAGTGACTCGGCTCAGGGCTGGAATGCCTGGCTGGGGTCAGACCACTCCTGCTGCTTTGTCATCCAGACCCTCCCGGAAGGACCTGGCCCAGGCTGGGTCTTAGGGCCCAGGAGCCTTGGCACCTGAAGGCATTGTATGGGCCTCCCGCTTCTAGATGAGGTCAAGAGCTTGGTACATCTAAAGAGCAGAACGAATTCTGTCCTCCAGTAATAATTTGTTTCTAATGATTGAGAATAAAAAACACACAGGGTCCAAATGTTCTCAAGAACCAATCAGCGTGGATGTTCCCTGAGGGCCGAGCTGGCTTCTGGGCCCACCGTGTCCCTGGCCTCCTCAGGTATCCCATGGCAGTGGTGGTGGTCCAGAGTGTAAGTCCCCAGGGGGGCGTGTCCTCTCAGTTAGGCCCCAGGTCAGACCTGTGCTTGGCCACTGGCTGTGAGAGTGGGTGCACAGGAACCCGGTCTTGGGGCTCCAGCTCAAGGGCACTGCCGGGAAGGAAGACGTAGAGGGTTCAAGGCAGATTCAGAAGCGATTCTAAAATACTTGGCTGAGCCCCACGCTGGGCTGAAAGATACAACACAAATCAGCTAATACCAGGGATTTCATCAAGAACAGCAAATAAGTGATAAAACCCCTAGGACCCAGCTTAGCCTATGTTCAGCCTCCCTATAGCTTTCGTATCTATAAACCAAATCACATATAGGCCCTTCCTCCTAGAAACTCAGCTTTGCTGGGAGGCGAGGCTGAACCGACCAGAAAGCAGGACCCCTGAGCTCCAAATGGCTAGCTTGGCGCCGGTTGTCTTTCTCTGCACTCAGTACTCGGGAAAGTGAAGGCCTTGGGAAACCACTTCAGTTCGGGTGCCCTTCATCAAGGGTTTCTGAGAAATTCTCTGTTAGTTGGAATGAATGCATGTTTCCCTGGAAGGTTTTATGGTGACAGTTTATTGTGTGTATATATATTGAGAAATCTTTTAATGTCTGCCAGTCCGGAGCAAAGAAGGAAACAGGGAAATACGTAGATGATGGGGAGACGTGTTTTCATATATAGGTTTTATTATTATTCGGGTTCGCTGAGGCCAACAGACAAGTCAGGGGATGCTGCCATGAACTGATGGTTCCCAACAGGGCCACGGCACACCGTGGGGAGTCACACGGGGCAGCACCAAGGTGGATCAGGAGACAGAAGGCTATCTGGTTGAGGGGAGGGGATGGTCAGGAGCCTTTATGGTGGTTTCCATAGGAAAGGCAAAGCCAGGCAGGGTCCACAGGTTTGGAATTGGCGGACTTGGACAATTCCGGCAGGCTGCAGGGTGTCGAGCTGTCTCTGGCTGTCTGGTCCCTGGCCCTGGGATGGTTAGCTAGGGCAGGGGGATGGTGCCTTCTGAGTGTAAGAACTGGGCAGGGGAGGGGGTTCTGAGTCTGGGCTCTGGATTGGTTTGTTTGCATATGAAAGTCTAAGAATTGGCTGGCCTGGGAGGGGCAGTCTCTCCCTGGTCGGTGAGGATCCAGATGCCAGAATAAGAACACAGAAAAGAAGAAAATAGAGTTCATACGAGGTATCATCCCCAGACTTCTCACTCCTCTTCACCTTTCACTTCCAAGTGTTTTCAACTCTGCTGGGTGGCCATCTGCCCTCCTTGAGAGCTGAGCCTCCGGCATGCAGGGTCCTGGTGGAGGGGCTTGTGTCCCCCAAGTCCAGACACCCTGGCCTCCTGGGCCTTCCATGCCCGGCTCCCCCTTGGGTTACTTCCTTCTGGGCACGTGTGTCTCCCTTTCATTTCAAGGACACCATCTTTTGCACCTGTGGACCGAGGTGAAGGGCTGTCTGTCCTGAGGGGGTGTCTTTAGGCCACAGAAAGTGCCACGTGAGCATCTGTGGACAAGTGTGCCATGCAGCCTTCTCTCCCATTGTTGTAGACAGTATTCCACGAAAAAGCCACCTGCCTGGTGGTGGGCAAATGACACGGATGCTTTGTGTCCATTTGCATGGAGTCTGGGACTCACCTAACCGTGCCCTTAATTCTGGAAGAAAGTGACAGGAAGGTGTGGTCAGACCAACACAGGGGCCCACGGAGGACCCGGCATTGCCCTGCAGGCCCTCAGGAGACACAGAAGAGACCGGCTGACCTGCAGATTTCTTCCATTCTGAGGTCTCCTTGAGCCTCACCAACTCCTGCTTGGCGCAACCCCTCCGCCCGGCCTGTGCTCTCTCCCTGCGTCTCTGCCCTGCCTCGGCCCCCAGCATGGGCATCGCCGACCATTCCGGTGCTTGCTTCCTGCTCAGTCTCCGTGGTTCGCTCCTGTAAGCTCCAGCCGTGGCGTGTGGGACTTGGGTGCTGGGAACACAGTGGGGAAGCATGTAGACATTGAACAAACATGCATAAATAGGTCACAAAAGTGTATGATAAAAGATGATACAAATTAGAGGGTAAATGGAGATTTTGTCAGAAGGGTCTGATTTCGATGTGGGAGATGGGGAGGGGAAGGTCGCTCTGGGCAGAGATCACCAGCTGGGTGTCTCGTGGAGGGGAGAGGAACGGGAGGGAAGCAGAGAGGGCTCCAGGCGGGGCCTTGTGCGTCACAGGCCTTTAGCAGGGTTGCCCAGAGCTCAGGGGAACAACACAGGTGTCTCAGTGCCTGGAAGGTCATCCTCGGTGGCACCCACCCAGCACAGCACCCCTCACACACATTTGGCCCCGACCTCCCCCTCTTGACGTTCCTGCTGAGATCAGTGTGGCCTCTCTGGAGGCAGGTCCCCAGATCTACCCTAGAAAAGCAGGTTTTCTCCCAAACAAGAAACAGTGGAGCTCTGTTGGAGGTTTCCGCTGTGCGGCTTTGGCAGGCCCCAATCCACCTCCGCATTGTTTGGGTTGGTCAAGGGTGCCGAGTGTCCAGATAGCCGTGGCCCCTGGGGAGTCTGCTCTCATTCCAGGCTGATAGAAAAGACAAGGAGGCCCCGAGAGTGACTTCTCTGGGTCACGTGGCTGATGGGTCCCCTCCGGCTCCACGTTGTCTTCAGAAGATAAGCTAAAGAGAATGGGGCTGAGTGTGTTTTTCCCCTTGTTGGATGAACCCTCCTCGGCCTCCTTGCCCTCCTCTTCCAGGCCCACCACCCTCTCGGTGCTTTTCCACAGAATCTCTCCCAAGTGCTCCAGGACCCACCACCGTCTTGCTCACATTGGCAGTAAGACAGTAACTCGGCGCAGTGTTTGGTTAGTCTGGTTGGGCTGACTCGCCAAACTCCTCTGGTGTGGAGACTGTGTCTTGTTCTCTCTGCCTGTGACAGATCTCCAATTGTTGCCCACATTCATGACCTGCCTTCCTCAATAACAGGACCCCAGTTCTCATTCTGTGGCCTGCATATGGCTCAGGAGGGCCTGTGACAAAGTTATTCACTGAGCTATAAAGGGGATGTTGTTTACGCTTATGGGAAAGACTCGTAAAAGAGGGGCAGGGTGGGTCCCCATTGGTCCTTCTTCCTTCCCCCTGCCTTGAATGTAGCTGTGATGACTGGAGCTCTAGCAGCCATCTTGGACCCTAAGGTGACTGCTAAGGATGAAGACACACACACTCAGGACAGTGGGATCTAGAGACAGGAGTCTGGGTTACCAGAGAACTCTGGACTGCTTACCTGTCAGGCACCCTTTGTGTGAAAGGAGAATAAACCACTCCCTTGCTGAAGCCACTGTGATTTTGGATTTTTCTGTGAAATGAGAACAAACTGAATCCCTGTGATATAGCTGAACATGGAACTTGATCCACACTGGGCACTCCATAATGACTTGAGGACCACGCAAGTGATCTGTGAGCTTCTCTCCACGTGGAGATGCAGCTCCTTCAGACTGAGGACGCTGAGGCACGGTGGGTGGGGGCGGCCCAGGCGGCAATAAGGGCCCTGTCTCTGAGGCCACGCCATTGACCTTTGTCCAGCTCCATATTCCTTAGAGCTGTGTGTTCCCTCTATGCACTCTGATAATCTAAATTTACAGTAATAAAAATATATGAGACTTGTTGATGCTTTATACAAATCGGTCATTTTCTTGAAATTACTAGTATCCCTTTCTGTGGATTTAAAATAGGACTTAGTCTGAATAGATTCCACCGCAGAGAGAGATGGATATGATGTTTCAACTGCGGGTGTGCTGGCAAATTTCAGACCAGCCTGTTGGGCCGCAGTCTGGACTCTGTACGAACCAGATTTTGACGCATTTCTTTTATGATGTGTATCTGGCTGCACATCATTAGATAAGCCAGAAATTACGAGTTAATCCATCTGATAAAGGTACGTATCATGTGTGCACATTAGCCTGGTGCTGAAAATGAGGTGAGCGTGTGAGTTGCGGCTCACGGCTGCCTGCAGTCTAGCCGGGGGACCCCTGCCTACAGAGGAGGCCCCTCAGATGGGCACTGGTGCCCCATGCTCTGGGGCTCAGGTGGAGTTGGGCTCTGTGTGCACTGGACCCAGGAGGTGAGGTTGGACTGGTGGAGACATGAGGGGGAGGGGCAGTCAAAGAAAATTCCAGAAAGAGAAAATGGGGCCAGGTTGGACAGAACCGAGGATGCCAGGCTGGGGCTCCCGGAAGGGGTGTCAGCCAGGGAAGGTGTTAGGAGAGGGCCTGGGGGAGAGAGCCAGGGCTGGTTCTGCATGAAAGGCATCCTCCCTGGGCTTCCGCAGCAGCTTCCCTCAGCCTCCCCCCGGGAGAGGGGCTGCAGGTGTTTCCAGCCCCTGGGACAGCCCCTGCCTTGCACCACCTGCCACTTGCTTATGGGCAGCCCCGTTGCATGGCTCTACAGTGTTTTATGTTCAATAACTCTGTTAAGGCAGGAAGAGGAGATGGTGGAGGGGTGTTCTCGTTTTACAGATGGGAGAACTGAAGCCCGGAGAGGCCAAGGGATATGTCAGTCCCACGTGGCAACCTGTCAAAGAAGATGAGTGTCTCTGCCCACTGCAGGCAGCCTCAGCCCCAAGACCCTGGGCACCCTTTCCATAGGGCTTCCCTCTACTGACTATGCGTGAGGTGGGCCACGGGTACCCCTCCCCTCTGCTGCAACGACACACAAAGCTTCCCCTTTCTCTGCCACATTCTTCACCCACACTCCGGCTGCTACCTCAGGCAGTCCATGAGTCATGGGGGATGAGTCAGAAGTCCCCTGTCCTCCCTGCGGCTCATTCCTGAGGGACTCAGCCTGGTCACAGTACAGCCAAAGCTGATCAGAGGAGAAACAGAAGTGGCCGTAGCCTCGAGGTGACCTCTGAGCAGCGGTGGCCGTGACCTGAGGAGATGCCCAGTTGGTGCCCCAGAAAGACGAGTGAAATGCTGTCTCTTCAGGCTGGCGCCTGTGGGCCAAGAACCTTCCAGGTGCGCCCAGCCTGGGGGTGATTACTGTCGCCTACCAAAGCCCGTCCAGGGTCCCGCTTCCCAGGGGTCTCCTGTGACACTAGCGTCCCTTCTCCTGGATGGCTCCACAGCAGGGCTCCCATGCTGGTGGTAGGTCACCTGGAGTCACCCCATCCTTCTGACCGGGTCTGGCACTTCTGCGCCTGGACTTGCTGGAACCAGATGGGGCCTGGGTCCACGCATCCCAGCAGGTCCCAGCGCCCACAGACAGATCTGCCTCGGCACTACGTTGTTGAGATTGACTAACAATGCAATACTAACTTTTCAAACCTCGTTAACGTAGATGTTATGAAAGTAGAAGCATACATAAGCATGTACAAATCGTAGGTGGTAAATGTGCAATCGGAACACATGCGTGTAACCGACACGCAGATCAAGGAACAGAGCATCACGAGAGCACCCCGGAAGCCTCCCCCCACTCCCTCCAGGGCACTTCCCCCGCAAGATTAGCACGGCGTGGTGCTGAACTTTCTGTGCTGGGTCCGTACGAGAGTTCTTTTTCACCCGGCTTCTTTCCCTCGCACCCTGTGAGATGCAGCCCAGCTGATGCCGTTGCTACCGTGCATCCTCCTTGGCCGCCCCGTCCCCCGCATGGACCACAGCTCCTCCTCCACCCGCCTGCACCGGCATGGCGGTTTCCGGCTCGGGGCTCTGACGGAGTGCTGCCGCGAATGTTCTTGTACATCTGCATGCTTCTGTTGCGCGCATACGACGGCTGCTAGTCGTCGCTCGCACACACGGGCGGCCTCAGTCAATAGCTCAGCATTAGCTGTGTGTGCCCCGCCCCCCGGGCTAGTCTCTGAGCAGAAGCCGGGTCTGCATTTTTCCGAGCTTCCTCACCTGGTGCCCTGCACTCACAACCAGCCTCCTGCCCATCATCCAGCGCTGCACAATCGCAGGTGTTTTTCCTCGCCTGGTGAGGGAGGTGTAGCGTCAGTCCCCGGTGAGGCAGTGAAAGCAGTGTGCATCCCACGTCCTGGTTGGCTTCCCCGCTAGCGAGGACTCAGGCTCAGCCTATACACGGCACACCGCGAAGCATAGCAGGCGGGGTCCCCGGCGGATCCGGGAGGAACTCCCGTCTCTAAGGCTGCATGCTTCCTGGGGCTCGGCGTTTGGGATTTATTTATGACGGGGAACTGTAGCAGGACCTGGTTTGTAACCACCAACTGTCGCTATAGCAACTTCTCCCTCACAGCAGCCTCTGCACTAAAAATAGATCACCTCATCCCTAGGATAGAAAAATCAAAGAAAATCGAAGTGGGGGAGGGCCCAGTCCGCTCAGCTGTGAGTCCCCAGGCAGATTTCGAGGTGTGGTGATGTAGCTGTTCGGGCCTTTTTAACCACCCACCTAAAAGCAGAAAGGCCTGGGGTGGGATGGCCAGTCCCCTGCAAGCATTCTCGGGGCCACGGGGGTGGGGCACGGAAGCCTCCCCCTGCTTAGACCTCCTCTGTCTTCTCCTTCATGGTCCGAGCCACAGGGTTTAATACTGAATTATTAAGTCATTCCAGGTGGGCCTTATTCCATTTCTTAATCTTAAATTTTAATTCTTCTATGGGATTGTAAACATTTTTCAAGGTCAGGGACTTAATTATCAGGGTGAAACGAGACCTGAAAATCCTGTCATATGAAAAGGAGTTGAAAGAATTGGAAATGTTGGCAGGGACAGGAGTGAGCTTAGCGAGGGGTGAGAACAGCCCTCAAGGATTTGAAGGAGTGTCCAATGAAGCGGGATTACCTGGTTCTCATCCTGGAGGGAAACAGAGCTCAACTTCGCAGGAGAGAAATACCCACCACCCCCACCATGAAGATATATGTATTTTTTAAATGCATTTTACTACATTTTAAAAATCTAAAACCTAAAATAAAATGTCAAAGCGTTGGAAAGCCAGAAGAAGTTCCCCACAATCACGAGCATGCACGGTGCCCCAATATCGCTGTGGGCCCCCAAGGAGGACAGCGTTCTGGAGGTGGCAGCTGCAGCAAGAGGGCGCCCACCCGGGCGGGGCTGGGGTGGGGCTGCGGCCCTCCGAGGGGGAGCACCCTGCCCGCATACAGTAGGCACTGAGCAGTTGTTAGTTGAACACCAAGGGGTGTTCCAGCCAAGGGCGAGTTTTTAAACATTGTATGAGAGATTTGTTGAGACCCTCTCAAGGTCCTGGCGCTGAGATTCAGGCAGAATAGAACATGGACGAGGGTAACAGCAAGAAGTAAGCTTGAAACGGGGAGTGGTTGGAGCCAGAGGTACTGCAAGTAGCCCTCAGGGCCCAGGCCTGGGGCAGGTGGGGGCACCCGGGCTCCTGGGATTTGGACCTTCCCAGGGAGTCCCCTCTCCGCTCCGCTGGAACCCTCCATGCCCGTGAGCCACACGTGGTGGCCGTGAGTGACATGCCACTCCTTATTTTCATTTTGGCATTTCTTTACACTGTGGTGAAAAACATGTAACCATGAAATTTACCATCTGTCTATTTTTGAGCATATGGTTCTGGGGCATTAATTACGTTCACACTAGTGTGCAGTCACCACCGCCATCTTCCCCGAACTTTCTTCTTGCCTCCATTAAACACTAACGCATCCGTTCTCTGTCCCCTGTAGACCCACTTCCTATCTTCCGTCTCTGTGAGTTTGACTGTTGTAGTAACTCATGTAAGTGGAATCCCGCGCCATTTGTCCCTTTGTGACTGGCCTCTGTCACTGAGCACAGTGTCCTCAGGGTTCATCCATGTTGTGGCGTGTGTCAGGTTGTCCTTCTTTTTTCAGATGATGTAGGAATCCATTGTATGTGGACACCATGTTTTGCCTGTCAGTCAGTGAACATGGCCATCTGTCCCCACCGAGCCTGCAAGCCCTTCAAGTGTGCACCCACAGGCGGGAGGGCCTCCTGACTCCCACCGCCGTGTGTAATGAGAAGGTGCTGAGAGTCTGGAGACCACCTCTGAGTTATCGCTGGGGTATCAGGCCCCTGTGGGAACCTGAGGGGCAGCCACCTGCAGTGTGATCCGGGGGACACAGTGAGCAGCCCCAGGTCCCCAACATCTGACTTTCTAAAGGTGCTAGTTTCAGCTCGGGTGGCATGTGTTTGGATCCTGGCATCATCTGCTGTTGCATTATCCTTCCCAGAGGCTTCTGTGTCTCTTAGAGCCCGTACAAATCGGCATTTAGCAGCTAAGCACCAGTTAGCCCATCACACAGAGCAAGGCACTGGGGATGGAAGAGGAAGAGGCATAGTGACTCTGGGTTGGGAGATGTGCAGGAGGCTAGGGAACTGGCCTGGCCTGGGGAGGTGGCCTGGGGCCATGGGGGTCCTTAGAAAAAATGATAGAGAGAGGCCCAGAAAGCCGGGGGGAGGCTCTGCGGGGGGGGGGCGGGGGGGCAGTGGGACATGGAGACAGGCCTGGCATTCGTCCCAGGAGAGAGAGGACCAGCCCTGCCTTCTAAGGGTTCTTGCGGGATTTCCTGACCCAGGGGACTCAGAGCAGAACAGCCCGTGGGAGTGTCCCCTCTTTCCTTGGGCGTGTTGCCTCCAGGAGCAGGGCTGAGCTGACTCCCTCAGTGGAGATGCTCGCTCCTGGGCTTGCCGAGGGGTTGCAGAAGGGCTCTAGGGGCACAGAGGACTCTGCAGTTTGTTTGACTGAGACGTGGACCCAAGGGTCCGACACTATGGGACTCCCTAGCGGAAGGGACCCAAAGGCTTCCGGACGTTGGAATGCGAGAGTAGATTATCATGTAAGACCCGCTCGCCACCCTCCACCCCCACCCCAGGAGAATCCAGAGGACACACTTTTCACTGAGACCATGACAAATACTTGGTAAGGGGAGCCCCAGCTCCTTGGAAAAGCTCTATGGTCACTCTTCTCTGCGGATCCGAAATTATAGTGGGAAGTGCCCCCATTGCCCCGGAAATCCTAAATGCAGTGGGGGACAGTTAGGTCCCAGCTGGCACCACTTAATCACCAGAGACAGGATGGGCTTGGTTACGGTTCAGGACAGCAGAGGCGGAGCATGATGGGAGGAGTCTGCCTCACACAGACGAGGGGGTAGCTACTTGATGGCGCTGGTCCTGGGAACGAGACGGAGGGGAAGCCTGATACATTCTTGTCTGCATAAGGGGGCGAGTCCTAGGTCAAGTGCATGAATGTCTAACGCAAATCGTAGCAACAGGGTCACGGCCCCTTAGTTCCCAGACCTGAGCCCGTTTAGACCCAGAACCCCTTGCATGAAGGGGAGTCCAGGGCCCCTGACTCGGGACTGATGCCAATCCCAGGAGACTCAGAACGTCTCCGCAGGTGCTTGGGGGAGAGAAGAGCAGCACAGAACTCCAGCTCCCCCTCAGAACAGGGTGGCAGCCTCTCTTATCCTCAGTGCTTGGCTTCCCTGGGTCTGCAGGCAGAGACCCCAGGGAGGATGGGAGGGGAGGACGTGGGGCTGGGGTGACAGGCTCGGAAGTGGGGAGCTGGTCAGAGGACTCAGAGGCCTTTGGGAAGGGAGGAATGTCCTTTAGTCACCACCAGCTCGGGTGCGCCAGCGACACCATCCGAAACAGGAGCATGCCGGCTGACGTGACAGCCGCGAGCGGGGACTGGTGCTGAGCTGTTGGCTGACAGCAGGGAGGCCAAGGCCAAGTGCCTTTGCGGCTCGAGAAGCCCAGGGAGGCAGGGCTCTGGCTCCGTGTGTCCCACCAGAACCCAGCTGCTTTCAGGACAGAGGGAATTCTCCTTTCGCCCTGCCGGTTAACGACTAGCATGTCGTTATCAAAGCAGAGTCCTCCTTTCCAATGAGAGATGAGCCCTCAAGAGGAGCCACCAGTGAGGGAGAAGGTGCAAGGGACTGAGAATAGGTTTTTTTCCTGGAGCAGGTTTTGATGCCGAAAGGAGAAGAGGAACCCGGGGGGCAATATGGCCTTGTGTCTAGAGGAGAAGGCTCTTCCTGCAGGACGTGGGACTCCGAGGGGCAGCTCCCCACCCACCTGGCCAGAACATTCTCAGAGCCGTGCTGCCTCTTAGGCTCTTGCTGCCGATCCTCCCTGCCCCCTCCATGCCCGGGTGTCAGCCTGCACGCGGCCTGGGGCTCTCCCCACCTGTCCCTGCTCCCTTCTTTCAGCCTGCCCCGGAAACCAGAATGGCTCTGGCGTGCTGGATTCCGTCCTGGCATCCGCTTCCTGCAGCCTGTCAAGGCTCCACTTCGTACCCAGTTTCTGCCAAAGGGATGCCTTCTCGTCCCCTGTACCGTCCCTCTGGGCCTGTGTGCTGCTTCGACCCCCCCAGAAACTGGAGGCCTGCCCCCGACCCTGCACTTTGCCAGCTCCCCTGGGGCACCTCTGGGGTCACCCTGGTCAGTCTGTGTCTTGTGCTCAGAGTCCTCCCCGCTGGCTGGACTTGCTTGCTCGCATCTGCTGAAGGGTCACTCCCAGCCCAGCCCGGCTCCTCCCGAGCTCCTGAGCACTTGCCCAAGGATGGCCAGTTTCTCTGATAAACTGGGGGTTCGGACAGACCTGGCAACCAGTCTTGGCCCAGGCTGAGTGCTGTTGACTGGGGTTGGGGGCTGCCATTCCAAGGTGTGGGGCAGTGTTCTTCCTTCTTTCCCTCTTCCCGGGACACAGGCATAGACACTGCCCCGGCTGCTGGCAGCCGTCTGTGACCATGAGCAAAGGGAGCTGAAGCCCAGATGGACAGAGAGAAGACACACAGCTGCACGCTGGACTTCCTGTCCCAAGGCAAATGTTTTTGTTAAAGCCAGTTTGAATTAGACTTTCTGCTACTTGGAGCCCAAGAGCACCCTTCCCAGGAGATTCTAATGTAGCGACACCATGAGAGGGAGGAGGAGGTGGGCCTACCTTCACATATGGTGAGCAAGAGCCAGAGACTCCCCTGTGGAGATTCAGAGAAGCCAGCTTTGGACTCTGTGGAAAGGGGTCCTATTTGGCCTGGCATCAGAGTTCTGAATTAGCCCAGAAATTAGTTCTAGCTGTTTAAGTGGACCCCCCCCAAATTATCAAAGGCTATTGAGTAGCTCGCAGAATCCCCAGCATGCAAAGAACCAAGCTGCAAGCTGTGTGTCACCAAGAGGTGCCCAAAGTCACTTCCAGAGCAGGGGCAGTGGACTCCCACGCAGCACTGGGAGGGCCAGGCCCCGGGCACACCAGGACGACTCCTGCCACTGCAGTGCCCCCCAATTCGTGCAGTGTGCCCCCAACCCGCCATGTGACTGCATTCAGAAATAGGGCATTTAGGAGTTAATTAAGGTAAAATGAGGTCACAAGGGTGGGGACCTAATCCGATAGGATTGGTGGCCTTATAAAATGGGGAAGAGGGAGACTCTCTACCATGGGAGGACACAGCGAGAAGGCAGCTGTCTGCAAGCCAGGAAGAGAGACCTCACCAGAACTTGACCATGTTGGCACCTTGACATTGGACTTTCCAGCCTCAAGAACCGTGGGAATATTAATTTCTGCTGTTGAAGGCACCCGGTGTATACTACTCTGTTATGGCAGCCTGAGCAGATTTATCCAGCCAGCCATCTCTGGAAACCAGGGGATCCTGCTTTGCACCTGCTTCTGACAAGTTTGGCTCGGGATGTCCAAGGGTCAGTCTAGGTCTCCTGGTGGCATGCCATTGCCACAGGGGGGCTGGAAAAGTGCGTCTTGAGGGAATCCCCCCACTTCGGAGCCCCTCTCCCCCTCTCTAGAAGCCAATCGTAGGGAAGATGCAAAAGACACTGGGTGGGCAAAAACCCCTTCTGACCTAGGACGGTAAATTTGAGGGAGGTCCCCAGCACAGTTGAGACAAGCTGCCAAGAGACCTCTCCCACATGGTGACGTTTCTTGGTGGGTCACCAGGTCTCAGGATGGGTCATCAACTTTGTAGGCTCAAAAACTCGCTCTCTTCAGCACACCAAGAACACGCCTATTTCTCCGTTCATCAAACCATCAGGATCTAAAGCTTTCTCATCTCCGTGGTACAGATGATGGGCACACGTAGGTATGTGGACCAGGGTGCAGACACCAGCATCCTAACCTGCCGAGTAACGTGGGGAGCCAGCCCAACAGCTGCTGAGTGAATTCGAGTGTGATCTAGGATGTTCTGGCACCCGGCCACCCTTCCCTTGGACCGTGTGCGGAAAGGCATTTGGAGCTTCCTGTTTTGTGCCCTTGGATGACCATCCTTCCACCGTTCTCTGTGCTTGGAGTTTCTCCAAAGAGTTTCTGCTTACTAAATTGGAGTAAAATATTATTTCTGCCTCCCTGCAGGTGACCCAGGTCACCTTGAGTGGAGTTATGGGTGTTCCCAAATTCTTGAGCCATGTAATCACAGTCTCTTGGGCAACTCTCATCAATGGCTAATTATGTCTCCTTTTTATGTGCTTTTCAAAACTTAACTTTATAAGGGCAACCTCTTTCCTTCTTTTGTTTCCTCAAATTCTTACGGAGCAAGTTGCTGCTACTCTCATTCCTGCCAACACTCCTTTCCCTAAAAGGGTATGGAAGCTGTCCCTTCTCCTGGATCCATGTGGGCTCCCACCTGCCCCACAGGTATTTAAAGCTTTGAACCAGTTGCCTGCCTCGGGCCTCCATGCTTTCTGAAATGCTCTGCATTGTAGAAACTTTTCCTTAGAGGAGTTCAAACCAGTAGCTAGGACAATGGCGTTAATCCCTACTATTCTCTAAATGAATTTCTATGGAGCCACAGGAAGCTTGATTTTGTGTAGGCCTCGGTTTCCACGGTGATGTAATGGAAACCATGTCCCCCATCTGCCTTTGTAAGTGATTGCTGCGGGCCTACTGTGTGCGGGATGGGTTGAGCTCTGTGCATGACAAACATGGCGGTAAGGTTTACAACTGGATCCAGTCCCGGCTGGACAAGGTGGGCCTGCTGTGCCCAGCCCCCTGCCCCTTTCATGAATGCCCAGAGTCACAGTGGGGGCTAGGATGACAGGGCATTATTGCCAAAGGTCTCTATCCATTCCCTTGGTATCTGATAGTAAGTCGCTCCACAGGTATCCTCCTCTGATCTCCTTGAGTTGTCTTAAGAAAGGACAAGGGAACCTCAGGTTCAGTGTCATATCTGACCCCTGGGGGCCAATAGCAAGATGGGAACTCCCTGGTTTGTGTATTGCTTTTTTTCTCTGTTGGTCAGTGGCCCCAAACAGAAATGCATACCCTTGCCTTGGTGCCAAGAGATGGCAGAGCTCATAGATTTGGACAAATCCCCCACAAAATCTCCATCTTGGGTGCCTGGTTGGCTCAGCCAGGGAAGCATCCGACTCTTGATTTCGGCTCAGGTCATGATCTCAGGGTCGTGAGATCGAGCCCCACGTCGGGCTCCCCACTGGGTATGGAGCCTGCTTAGGATTCTCTCTCTCCTCTGCCCCCCAGCCGCTCCCTCTCCTTCTCTCTCTCTTTCTCTCTCTCTCTCTTCCTCTCCCTCTCTTAAAAAAAAAAAAAAAATCTCCATCTTGGTGTACATTTTCCCCCGGGGTTTGGGAACCAACCACAGTGATGCAGGACAATAACATTGGGTGTGTGATGGGCATTTGCCGTGTGTCAGGCACCTTTCTCATGCACCGTGTTTATTCCTCCAAACAACTGAATAATATCTATATTCGGATGGAGATGACAGCTGAGAAAGTGTAAGATGCTGCCCAAGTGAGCCGGCCCCCACCTTCTTCAGGGGTGAACCCCACACTCCCCGTGTATGAGAATCCTGTGGGGGAACATATGGGGAAAGTACGGATTCTTGGACTCTAGCCCCTAAATTGACAGGTACTCGGTCTGGGTTGGGGCCCAGGGAGTTTTAACAAGACTTCCAGGTGATTCCCTGGCAGGCGGTGGAGAGACGACACTCACACAACTGTGTCCGTGAGTTTGCAGTTCTTGAAGCCGGGTGAGGGGAAGATGGAGGTTCGTGATTCTGTTCTACCTTTGTTATGTGTTCACATTTTTCCATGCTAAAAAGTAAAACAACACTGCATTACACATATGTAAGAGACTCCGGGCGCCGAGGCCTTGAAGAAACAGCCTGGCTTGCGATTAGGGGTGTGGAATTCCCAAGGCTCTGGAATTAAAGAAGAGGGTCTGTCTTGGGGGCCACAGCGGGGCGGGGGTGGGTGCAAAAGATAGAGTCAGAGCAAAAGATAACAAAGCCCCAAATTCCCTCCTCTCCCAGAAGGCAGTTTAGGGCATTCAGATTTGCACACCAGCATATCTGATTTCTAAGATGTCAGGCTCCGAATTCTCTCTTCCCCGACCCGCTGCCCTTCTGGGATTTTTGCCTTTGAGTCTTCCCTTCCCCGTGTCCAACATATTCTGTTATCCTGCCTTGATTTAATTATCCGGCCACAGAAAGGAGAAATTAGAAACTGCTTCACCTCCAGAGGCAGATCGGTGCACCAGGGTGAGGAGTGTTTGTGGAGGGAGCGGAGAGAACACCCGCTTGCACCCCTCTCCTCCGTGGCCTGGCCACTCTCCCCGAACACACAGGGCACCCCATAAATAGGATTTGCTTTGGGTGCTGGGAATCTGCTGAAAATATCCTATACCCAAATGAGTGATGGAAAATGTAAATGCAAGTGGAATGAATTTGCATGACTGGAACATTTTTCTCCTCTGAATCATTGACCTGTGCGTAAGCCTCCACGAAAGATGAAGACCGAGGTAGGAGAGGATCGTCACATCTTCCCTCGGGGAACCGCGCTGGGTAACTGACCACGTGGCTGGCACAGTGGCTCTTACCCAGCACTGACCCCCTTCGGTGGTAACAGGAAGCTCATTTCACCCAGGCTCCCCTCCTACGTATGGCAGTGTCTACTGGGCAGGCCAGTGGGCTGCTCGCACCCTGGCCCTGGGGGCTTTGCAGGTGGGGTTGGCTTCCAGAGCCGAGAAGGGCAGTTTGTCTTGTCTCATCAGTGGGGGACAGGGACTCTCTCTCTCCCAGGGGACCAGAACAGAGGACCTTGTAGGGCTGTCCCCGTCGCTGCCATCTGCAGCTTTATGGGTCCCAAGAGGAGGGTCAGTTCCAAGGAGTAAGAAGAAAGACCCCACTGTGGCCACCTCATCTGACCCCCAGATTCAGCCGTGCAGAGGCCCAGGCTCAGTGCGCAGGCCCCTCCTGTTTGCGGCAGAGTTGGCAGCGCAGTGGGGGACACCGGGGGACGTGTGAGGGTGGAGGTCACGAGCCACCTGGTCCTATTACAGCACGTGACAGGCAGGCTGTGGGAAGAAGGCCAGGCCCCAGGTGGCCAGTCACGCCCTGACACTGGATCCTCCCAGCTGCTCGTCACCTGAGAGGTGGCCCCTCCACCGGCTGGGGGTGACTGCCACCACGACGCAGCACCAGGGAGTCCCAAGTCCCTCAGGGACGGGGAGGCTCCTGGGATGGTGGCACCAAACCCGGCCAGGGACGCTCCCCCAACCCTTGGCTTGCATCCCGCATTCACTTGGTCACCGGGGGGCCCAGGTGAGGAAGAGTCCTCGGTCTGAACCCGGGGCCTTGAGTCCAAGGACAGGCCAGTAGCTCTCTTGAAAATCTCACCCCTGCCATAATCGCCAGGCACCCTAACAAGCAGTCCTCAGCTCCTGTTGGCACATTTCTAGAGATGGCTGACCTGTTCACTTATTCATTCAACAAGCGTTCATTAGACATCTGCAGCTGCTTACCCTTCCTGGGCCTCAGCGTCACCGTCTGTGTGATGGAAATGGTAGTGCCCACCCCGAAGGCTCTGCGGAGGAAACGAATAGGCAAGGTGTTTAAATAGATTAACCCACTGAATATGGATGCAAATACTTTCTGAAGTGCATACACCCAAGTGCTGACTGGTTCCTCGTGTTTCTAGTTCTCCTGGTTGTCCTTGCCCCCCCCCCCCCCCCCCCCCCCC
>NC_058414.1:100152791-100217894 GCF_002201575.2 Neomonachus schauinslandi | reverse complement strand
CCCCCCCCCCCCCCCCCCGCCCATCATCGTAACTGCTATGCCTGCCCCTGGGGCCACCAGCACAGAGGTGCAGAAAGCCAAGTGCCCGGCCCCGGGAGCCCATCACCAGTGGGAGGAGGCCATGGGGTTTTACAGGTTGTCGTGTGTCTGTTTGTGTATTGAGTCAAAGCAGGTGCAGGGAGTGTGTGATGAGTGAGGGCTGTGCCCTCCTGGAGGGTTTGGGGAGTGAGGCCTCCCCCTGAGCGGGAGCCCGGGTCAGGGCCAAGGCACCTGGGGACCAGAGGGTGAAGGGGCAGAGGCCCGAGGGGGAAACGTGGCTGTCAGTCAAGGCTGGGGGTGGGGGGCCCGCTGGGGGTGAAGGCGGAAGGAAGTGAGGGCCGGTGGGACCCCATCTGTGACCCTCAGATTTCTTCTAGGCGTGATGGGGCCGTCACAGAACTTCGAGCAGAGGGCCGCCAGGAACTGGCTCCTGTTCTGAGGACTCAGGCAGCTTCTGTGTGCGGAAGATGGGCGGGGCGCCTGGGGGGCTCCGTCGGTGAAGCGGCCGACTCTTGCTTTCCTCAGGTCGTGATCTCGGGGTCCTGGGATCGAGCCCCACGTCGGGCTCCATGCTCAACACAGAGTCTGCTTGTCCCTCTTCCTTTGCTCCTCCCCTAACTCTCTCTCAAATAAATAAATAAATAAAATCTTTAAAAAAAAAAAAGGAGGAGGAGGAGGACGGCCGAGGGGTGAGCGAGTCCTGGGAGCAAAGGAGGCCCCATGTGTGCACCTGTGCATGGACAGGAGGGGTGCGGCTGGGAGGGAGAGCCCAGGTGGGGCTTGGCGGGGAGCAGGTGTAGAACTAAGATTTAGAATCTGGTTGGAGATGCCTCTGTCGTATCTGCACTTGCACGTACGAGCTCAGCGGGGAGAGGCCCAAAGGCCTGGGATGGTTGCTCTCCCCAGGAAACTGAGGTTGGAACATCATGTAATTTCCATTCCCTGGCCTTGGCTCAGCTTTCTGGACTGCTCTTTATGGCCCCAGTGTAAACGCTTTTCCTCCTGAAAGACCCTCTGAATGTGCGGTGGTCATGGAGTCCGCCAGGATTGGGCGTAGCTCGCCCACTGGGTGCCCAGCAAGCAGTGACAGCTCTCCTCTTGGGCATTCGGTTGACTCGGGGCAGCCCAAGGCCACAGTGGCTGTCCGGGCAGCCACACTGAACTTGAATTATCTGCACTGCTGAGGGCTTCCCGTGGATGTAGCTATGAGCCGTCACTGTCCTGTGCTTGGCCGGTTACATTTCCATATAGAATTTGCCGTGCTGCCCGGACATTTCACTGTTCTTGTGGTTGTTGGTAGCATTTGCTGGGTCACATTGCTGTAAAAAGAGGAAAATACATTCTATGTGGACAGGGTTTTCTCACTAACTGGGCATCTGCCAGAGCTGCTCTGGGCTGGGGCATGCAGGCTGCTGTCGAGCACCACGTGCCCCTGGCCTAGGTCATCCACCTCGCTGACTCAGGACCTTAAACACCGTCATGGCAAATGTTCCACCGTGCCAAAACGAGAAGATTAAAGAACTAAAACATTTATGCTCCTTAGAAGATATTGATATTCTCCATTTTCTATTTCCTATTTTCACTGATGGTAGGAAGGCCTCCAGTGGTCATAGGAGGATGGAGAAGTGACAGAATGCCTCGTTGAACAGTTTAGGCTGAGGACAAGCCCTGACATCAATAGTGCCTAGAATTCTGAGCTCATTAATTTGGCCTCTCAGAGCCCAGTTAATAAAGAAGAAATAATAATAATAATGTCCATCGTACTTTTCCTTCTCAATATTGAACAGGACCTGACTATGTGGTGAGTTTCAGGACCAAAACAATTTGGCCTTGGAGGCAGGAAGTCCTGGATTTGGGTCCAGCCCTGTGACAGGTGGCTGCTAGCATCATGTACGATGGTGCTTCGAGGGCGGCTTGCCGAGATCGATGCTCGGGAGGCTGTCCCTACACACCCTTACCCCACCCTTTTGGGGTTTGGATGAGAGTTTTCTAGCTAAGTATCAACCCCGTTCCCTCCTGGGGCTCCCTGTGCCTTCCGACCACCTCTACCTTTAGGCAGGGCTTTGCAGTGGCCCCCGGGGGTCCCACAGGCTCAGCTGACCCCGTTTGGAGCCCTCTGTTGAGCCGGGTCCAGCTCACTGACTGGCCCTGTTTAACTTGGCTCTCGGTCAGGCACTGGATCCTTTGTGTGTCCTGTGTTTGCCACTGGGGGGGAGCAGGAACCTCATCAGGGGCCCGGCCCCCCTTGGTCTCCTTTCATAGCATTGAGGTGCAGGGAGCAGGTGGGGCATCGATGGCTGGCTTGTTGAGAGAACTGGATCACCTTCTCGGCACCCCCACCACTCCCCCTCCAGGAAGAGATGGTTGCTGCCTTTGAATTCCCCTTCCTCTCCCCCCGCCCCCCTGCCGAGACAGCAGCTTTGGAGACCCTGGGGCAGCTGACAGGCAGGCTAGAGGGTGGGGTGGGTTGCTCGGAATGGTGCTCCATGGTTCACTGGTTAGTGTGAGGGACCCCTGGACATGGAGCAGCCTTTGCAACGCCCCCCAGGCCCCCCACCCCCTGCCACCGGCTGCATGCTGTTCCCCCCAGGGTTTTGCCCCAGCAGGATCTCCAGCTCATCGGTTGGTCCGGTGAGGTGACGTTGCCCTTAGTTCTCCTGCAGCAAGCTGCTGTCTAGCCCAGGCAGAGACACCCCGAGTTTGGGCAGCTTCTGAGAGCTGGGGACTGCGCTTAGTGACATGACCTGGTTGTTACCCAGGTGCCTAAGGTCGTCCTCTGACCAGGGGCTAAACCTCCTGGGATGAGTAAACAACTTCTGGTCCCTCCCTGAGTCTCTCCCTCAGCAACAGGGAGAACGCAGGACTCACTTAGGCTGGAGCTCCCGGGACCACCGGGAAGGACCCGCACCCTGGGTCCTTCGGCTGCTGCAGGCTGGCCCAGGAGGAGCCGTCTTCCCTCCAGCGAGATGCCGCTGGGGTATGGATCCGAGCCCTGGCCAGCCTGGCTGACTCCACCCCGCTGTGGGGAGATGCTCCCACCCTTTCAGGACGCTTGGGGCGTGGCCTGGGGAGACTCATGAAGGCGCACACTTTGAGAATCCGACTGGCCAGAGATCGGGCCAGCCGGGGCCTGACTTCCCAGTGAGGGAGGGCTGTGACTTACGACCCCCACCTCTAGCCAGTCACTGCTGTCTACGTGTGAAGCTTGGCTTGTCCTTTGGCGCTGCAGGCCTGGAGACAGGAGCCGCCAAGGGCTGCGAGCCTGCACTCTGGGACCAGACTGCAGGGGTGACTGCAACTCTGACAGCCGCCGGCTGTGCGGCCCCGGGCAAGTCCCGCCATCTCCCTGGGTCTCTGTTTCCTCCTCTGCACCTCTGCAGTGGACCACAAAGCCTCCCTCCAGGGGTGTTGGGAGGTTAGATCAGCTACAATTTGCAAATCACCCTAAACAATGCCTGGTATGGAATAACCACTTTATAAGAGGGCTGGAGAACCCGCTCTCTCATCAATGAGTCTTTGAAAGAACTGAAATTTGCCCTTCAAGTGTTCCATTCCAATGGCATCTTTCTAGAATATTCCCCCATGCACCCCTGCCTTCCCAGGTGGCAAAATACTGTGCTAACTATAATTAGCCTTCTTTTATGACTTGGCACCATCACTGTGAATGGCTGGGCGTCCTGCAGGCAGGCTCCCTCCAGTTTCCCCTGGGCCCCTCTAGCTTTCTGCTTCTCACATACCATGGCTGAGGTTCCAGATCCAGCAGCTCAGGTGGCGTTCCGTGGCAAGAGCAAATGTGCCACACGGGCCCCAAGGACTCCTGCTGAGTCAGGCCCCCCGTGGCATTGTAGGCCTGCTGTTCTAGCTGTGGTTACAGTAGGGACGGTGGCCCGGGGTGTGACTGCTAGAGAGACCGCAGAGTCACGGCCTCTCCCTGGCCACGCCTGCTGATGGCCCAGGTAACTTTCAGTGGTTTGTAGTTGCGCTCTGTTGGTCATGTGCCCGGGGGTGGCCAAAGAAGGGATCAGCACTGGGGAAGGCCTAACTCAGCTTGGAGAAATGGGGCCTCTGATAAGGCCTGGTAAGTTTGAAACCAGGCCCCCCGCCCCTTGCCCAATCCAAACCCCTTCGGGCTGATTTTCCCTAGGATGAGGATCTGCTGCTCTAGGTCACACTGCAGCTGTATGAACAGTTGGTATGGAACCTTTCACTCCAAGGAAGGATGCCATCTCTTTCCCACCTGCCTTACAGTGCACAAAGCAGGTTGTCATTTTGTACCGTGAGAAGCAGGACTCAGGAGACTCAGGCTCCAGGCTTGAAGTCCTACCCTCAACAACACCGATCTTGGGGGCGAGGTCATAAAGTTGCTGTGTGGGTATGTCAGGTCAGAAGGCAATAGGTAAGGTGCCGTTGGCCGAGAAGGGCCACTTTGAGGCCAGCCCTGTCCCTGAGACTATCAAGGGTATGAAGCCAGCAGGAGAAAGGCAGATCCATGGCTCTGGCTTTAACTTTGGCTGGGGACCCCAGAACCTGGGGGACTTAGGCAGAGAAATGGAAATTCACTAGAATATTGGATGGTAAAGCCAGGAGCTTAGGGAGCTGATCTTTTGGACGAATAGAGTGATTTTCTCTCCAGGCCCTTGAGAACAATGACCACCTGCTCTCACACCCCTTCTGTCTCAGAGAAAAGTCCCTGTTTCCCTTACCGGGGCTCAGTTGACCAGATTCGGCCACATCCGCTGTCCCTTACATAAGAAAGTGTATCAGGAGGTGGCCTGACAGGGACGCGTGGCTTCCAAGTCTGCCTTCCAGATTGGCTGAGTGTGGCCATCCCTTACACCTGCCGTCAAGTCCTTCCTGGGCAAAGAGATCCTGCCTCACCCAATGACAGCACAGCAGAAAAAGCCACAGAACGATCTTGTGTGGGTTTGTAGCGTCTTATTAAGTAGCCGCGTACAGACACAGCCCCTCCTCTGTCTGTCTCCCCAAGGAGTGTCTGTCACACACAGCTCATCTGCGGCAGGAACTGTTCCCGATTGTCCCAAGGCCAGCTTCGTGTGATGATGGATGTTGGCAGCCGGATGCTGGGGTTGTCCTGTTCGGGGCTTAGTGGTCTCCAACCAACCTTCCTGGCAGGATTCACCTCCAATTTGTGTGTGTGTGTGTGTGTGTGTGTGTTAACAATCGGATTGAGAAAAGAGAACATAGGCACTGATCCTTTGTTTTCTTGGTGTTACTCAAAAGGAAGTGGATTTTTCTCTTATCATCAGGAATGAAAAGGAAACCTAACATCCTCAGCCAACTCGGAGACCAGGGGTTTCCGAAGCGGCTGATAGCAGCACATTCGTCATGCACCCCTGATGCCAGGGCCTCTGTTCGGGGCAAGTACAGTCTGACTGCATTTACACTTTATCAGAACACTGAGAAATTCTCACTAATCTGCTATGCGTCAATCATGTGGTTGGCATTCGGCTGGCACGTCCAGTGGCGTATCTGACGGTAGGTAGCATCTGCTACCCCATGAAGCCTTGCTCGGCTCAGGGTTCTTGGTTTCCTGTGGCCAAGGCTGCCAGGGTCGGGCTGTTGAGTGCTAGCATTCTGGGACATGCTGCATCTGCTAAATCACAGGTCTGGGGCTTGGTCAGAAGGATCCAAACCCTGGGCCCCCAGCCTTACTCCTGCTGTGCCTCCCTCAGCGGGAACGCACACGGCCTCCAAGCCTCGGCAGTCCAGGTACAGAGGGGTCAATGCCAACCCCACAGGTGGCACGTGGGTTCCATCAGATGAGGTTATGTAGGCCCAGCACATGGTAGATGTTCCGCCAATGCTCCAGCGCTAGGCTCCTCCCCTCTCCTCTCCCATGACATTTTCGTGCTGAATGACCACATCACATAAAAGCAAGCGGCGCCCCCACAGAAAGCGTGCGTGCCCCCCCGTGAGTGTGTGTATAGAATGTTCAGGTAGCAGCGTTCATCAAGGCCCTGACGTGGAAACCACCCAAGACGCCCAACAGCCGTAGAGATGACAGATACACACCGCAATCAGTTCACACCATGGAATATTCTGTAGTAATGTGAATAAACAGCCTGCAGCGACGAGCAGCAAATATAACGAACCTCACAAACAATGTGAGCAAGAGAAGCCTGATGTGGCAGAGTCCGCACTGTCTGGTTCCATTTGTAGAACCTACAAGAACAGGCTAGAGACACAGACCTATTTGCCCATCGGTAAAGTAAGCTGGAAACACACTGGGAAAACAGCCGGGGGAGTTCTGCAAACAGATTTTCTTGCTTAGGGCTGCTGCAATCTCTTTGCAGAGCAGTATTCATTATATGGAGAAGGGCCGATTTTAATTCTTTCTTCTTTGCCTCTGGCACCCACTGATGAGTAAGGCAAAGACCATCCAGTGGCATGAAAGAAACATGAGCCGTTTTTGGCAACAGACAGTGTGAGAGCCTGGAAGGAGGGGCGGGGGCAGGCAGATATCCTTCTGCCTGGCTTTCCTGTCCTCTGGGCAAGCTGGCATGTGCTGGGCTGGAGAGATTGGCCAAAGAGAGGAAATGGGTCCAGGGAGAGGAGAGTGGTGAGAGGCTGTATAGGAACGGGCTTGTTCCGGGGCTCTGGTTCTCGGGCTCAGTGTGGACCCGCACCCTCACCATCTGCTGTCAGCATTTAGGAAGAGGGGGCCTAAGTGTCAAGGTCTACTTTCTCAGGTCAGGGAGGAGAGCCACTCCGTGCCCCTGGTTTCCCCTTGACAATGACGGGCCCCCTCCCTGTGGAAGGACTGGGACTGAGGATATGGACAATATGGAAGACGGGATGGGCCAACCCAACAAACGTTGACTTTTTCTGAAAACCAACTATTCATCTTTGCTTCTTTCTCCTAAAGGCGTACTGTAGAATGACACTGTCCAACAGAACCTTCTGCAAAGATGGAAGTGTGTCTCTATCCGTGGTAGCCCCTGGCACATGTGGCTTTTGGGGGGGTGTGAGTAGCAGGAACACGGACAGTGCGCCTGCGTTAATTAGTGCCCAGGGTTGCAGTAACAAAGCACCATAGACTGGAGGGCTTAAGACAACAGGAATTCTCTCTCGAGGTTCTGGAGGCCAGAGGTCTGAAACCAAGGTGTCGGAGGTTGGCTCCTGCTAGAGGTTCGGAGGGAGAATCCATTGCAGGCCCATCTCCCACCGCTGGTGGTGGTTGGCAATCCTGGGCACGGAGCTGCTTGCCCCACCCCTGCCTCCATCCTTACAAGTGTGTCCAGATTTCTCTCCTCTCACAAGGACACCAGTCATTTTGGACGAGGGCCACCCTCATGACCTGATTTCAACTCGATTACCTCTGTGAAGACCCTATTTCCAAAAAAGGTCACACTCACAGGTTTTGGGGGGTCGGGACTTCAACACATCCTTTTGGGGGACATAATTCAACCCCTAAAAGTGATGAGGAACTGAAGTTTCTATGTTATTTAATTTTAAATATCAGCAGCCACCTGTGGCTAGCGACGGCCTCCTGGTCAGCCCAGCGGCAGACTGTGGAGGGAGAATTGGGTAATTCGGCATTTCTGTTTAGAGCCATCCTTAGCCGCGTGACAGCTCCAAGCTGGGGTCACCTGCTTGGTCCCGTGAGGCTTCTCCAGGCAGCAGCCCCTGAGGGCTTGAAGGGAGGAAGGGGCAGACTGACCCCTGAGACATGAGGGAGAAGGGGACTCTGATGGGCCCCCAATGCATTTTGGGACCTCACTCGCACAACAAGGCTGCCTCCAGTTCTTTGTGGCCTTGTCTGCATGGAACACCCGGGCACCACGGAAGATCCTGCTCAGAGGTCCCAGGGAGGTGGCCTGGGTTCTGCAGAGGCGTCTGCTCTCTACTTGGGCAGGACGGGAGCTGAGGATCATCTGGGCCGGGCATAAAGCCAGACTCTTCCTGAGTGGAGGGAATGGGTGTGGAGAGTAAGGAACTGGCCATGCAGGGAAGCCGCTGGCCTGCCTCTCCTGGAGGGGGGGCCAGGGGCTTCCTCAGCTTCACCGGAACCTGAGGGAGCTCTCAGAGCGTGGGTGCCCAACCGGCTCACCACCCAGAAACTCGGGAGCTTGTCAGAAATGCAGAGTCCCGGGGTCCACCCCAACTACTGAAGCCCAGGCTCAGGGGGTGGGGCCCAGAGGACTGCGGTCCCGCCAGCCTGGCAAGAGATGATGCTCCTCGGTCAAGTCTAAACCACTGGCCCAGAGCCAAGCTGCACGAGTCACCAGAGGATCTCGTTAAAGGCAGATTTGGATTCTGTGGGTCTGGGGTGGGGCCTTGGAGTCTGCGTGTCTGACAAGCTCCCAGTGATGCCAGGGGGCTGGTCATGAGACTACACTCCAAGTAGCCAGGGTCCAAAAACCTAAGCTCCGCGAGGGCTGGGCGTCTTCTCTTGCTCACTGTTCCCAGCCCCCAGAACAGAGGCAGGCCTACAATATGCTTCTTCCCTATTCATTCAACTGAAAATATTTTGGTGCCAGAGAGAGGGCTGCCAGAACTCACCTCATATCCCCTTGTGGGGGAAGAAAACATTTCACGATGACTTATGCAATGGCCTGTTTCCTACTAAATATGAAGACGGAAGCCACGCTGCTCAGAACCGCAGTGCAGGATTTCACTGGGACTAGTTCATTAATCTTGGATGCAGCAAAACATTGGCCGGCGTGGACGTCTCCTGTTCTTGCAGTTTGGGAGTACTAATTTGTGATTGTCTGGCACCATCCCACTTCCCCTCCGCCACCCTCTTCCTTCCCTACCCCTTTCTCCCACAACTTCTGTGATTCGAATCATTCTCAAAGACCAACCTCTTCCAAGAACAGCCCCCGCCCTCCATGCCTACATCACTTTGCCCCGCTGTACCAGGCTCCTTATCTTAGGATACTGTGACGTATTTATCAACACTTTTTCCTTTTCCAGAGAGGATTGATGCATACTTAATCATATGTTTCCTTGCACCAGGGCTTAATGGACTCGTACATTTCTTCCTGTCTCTGGACCCGGTTCCATCACCCCGAGCACAGGATCCGTGGCTCATGCCTTCTTTGTACGCCTCCAAACACTTCACTCTGCAGTTGGTGCCCAGTAAACACCCATTGCCTCACTGATTAACTGATTACTTCAAAGCAAAAATTCTCGGAAAGGCCCCGGTGCCATTTCTTTCTTTTTTTTTTTTAAAGATTTTATTTATTTATTTGACAGAGAGAGAGAGAGCGAGAGCAGGAACACAAGCAGGGGGAGTGGGAGAGGGAGAAGCAGGCTTCCCGCGGAGCAGGGAGCCCGATGAGGGACTCAATCCCAGGACCCTGGGATCATGACCTGAGCCAAAGGCAGACGCTCAACGACTGAGCCACCCAGGCGCCCCCGGTGCCATTTCTTAATCAAAAATAAACATCCGCAGCAGGAAGGGGGTCCTCCTTATACCAGCCTCCTTTATCTAAAGTTGAAGAGAAGTGCTTTGCCATCTCAGCCCCAGTGAATCTGGGGTGCCTCTGGTCTCCCCAGCTCCTCTTTCTCAGCAGGGGCCCGAGACAGAAAACGTGCGGGCACCATGTGGCCTCGGGCCAGCCGGGCGGCATCTCCCCCACGTCTCTAGGGACTCGGCCAGCAGCAGCCTCACCCCTGGGGGGAGGGTGGCCTTTGAGGGGGATCCTCAGGAATCACCAGGCAGGACCCCCCGCCCAGAAATCCTGACAGCTGCCTTGCCTTCAACGTAACTATTCGTTTGGTTCCTCAAGAGTCACCTGCTGCAACGCAGGTGAGCTTTCCCGGCTGTCGACAGGAGACAACGTGGTGCACAGGGGGGTGGGTGGAGCTCAGAGATGGGTGGCCTCACATCTCCTCAGGGCATTTAGGGACACTGCCCAGATTTTCTGGAAGGGCTGCTGACTTGCAGGTTACTTCCTTCGCTCTCTGAAACTCTGCCAGTGACCGTTCAAGCTTGGCAACCGTGTACATGGGAGTGTGCCTGGACCTCCCACAGACGGGGTGTTCACAGGGACCCTCGCTGCATCTCAGCCTGCCTCGGTGGGGGGGGGGGGGGGGCAGAAGGCCACGCTCCAGGTGTCTGGAGACGCTCTCTTCTTCCCAGGTGTGCAAGGGTTCAATGCCGGTGTTACAGCATTCATTCTCCTCAGAATGTGGATTCCCTCAAAAGTGGTCTCAGAGACAAGGGCTCAGGGACAAGAAGTTTGTTTGGGTTTGTCTCAGTCCTCTGCACCCACCCTTCTCTATTGTGGTGCCCTTGAACCTCTGTGTAGGAGGTGAAAAGGTGGAAGGCTAGGCCATGTCCACGGCTCCGATGGCCTGATCCATCAGTTCTCTCTTCCCCACACCTGCCTTGGCCCATTCTGTGCTCGGCACTCCAGTGAGGTGTGACGGCGGGCCCACCGGGCGACAGCCTGCCCGCCTGCCATACTTGCTGTTGGCTCGGAGTGAAGCCCACCTGAGGTCAAGGCCTTCCATGGGCCTGCCTGAGCAGCCACAGCTGAACCCCCACTTTGTTCAGGCCTGGAGTTCCCTATGTGCCCCGCCCCAACCCCCAGGCTGCCACCCTCCCACTGGGCTGTTCTCAGGCATCCTTTGGGAATTGGCTCCGACCACCCCCAGGCTGAGCCTCCCACAGAGCCTGGACTCCCTGACCCAGACATGACTGACCCCCTGCCTGACTGCCTGTCTCCCGTCCAACAGTTCCCTGAAGGCAGGGCCCATTTCTTCCTTTCTCTCAAGGAATCCGTGGCGGGGGAGCCAGAGGGAGGGGCTCAATCTGCAGGTGGCAGCCCCAGGCCCCGGCAGAAGCCTGGAGAAGGAGAGCTGCCCTGCTCAGCGGCTCAGCGGCTCAGCGCACAGGGCCTTCCAGAGTTCCACGGAGGAACTGGCCAGCCCGAGACCGGCCATGGGCTTGCTCCTCTGCCTGGCCCCTTCAGCTTCTCTTTCACACCCTGTCCTTCCAGCTGGCTTCATTCTGACTTGAAAGGACAGGGAGGTTTGCCCCAGCCCCACCCTCACCTGGATCTCAAACCTACTTTTCAGACTGGGGGGTTTAAAACCTAAGAGCCTGCATTTTTGAAAGTGGATGATGGACGGGAGGTTGAGGGGAACTTCTGTAACGTTTCACAACTGAGGGTGATAGTTTCCCCTTGGCCATACGATATTCAGGCAAGAAAAAGAGGCCCTTGTTCCGAGTCACGGGAGGGATGACGGCTCTCGGGGCTGTGCGATGCGTGGTGGGAGGCCCAGGCCGGCAGAGCAGATGACCACAGCAGCCAAGGCCTGGCTTGGGCCCCCGAAAGCCCTCCACTTTCCCACTTGCCCCCGGTCTCCAGAACAGCCGCTTTGCCACATCCATGATAAGGTCCCACGCCACCACGGAGCCCTGTGCTCAGGCTGCCACAGACACAGTGAGAACGCCCCGGGTGGACGATGGTCCACGATGGTCTCTGACAGTAGGCGCGGCAGCAGCTGGTCAGAGCCACACTCCGAACGGTAAAGAACAAGGGGGAGGTATTTGGGGGCTGAAATAGAAGGAAGGTCTGTGGCGCTCCCACAGCCCTGGCCCGGGCTGGGCAGGAGACCTGACGTGAGGCCAAGCCACTGGGCACCTCTAGCAGGCCGCACTGGACCCTGGTTCTGGCATCGAGCGCGCGCCCTCAGACCCTGGAAGAGCTGGGGTGCTACGTACACAGAGGGCGGCCTACCTGCTCATCAGATGACCCAGACGGTTCTTGCCAAGCTGAGTCTGGAGGATGTGGCGTCCACGGTTTCTCCCTGGAACTAAAGCCCCCGGGTGGGCCTAGTGTGAGGGTCTGCGGACCGGGGCTGCCCTTCACAGCGGGCTAAAGTTGAAGCTGGCATCCAGCCTGACAACTTGGGCGCAGACCACTCTGAAGAGGACCGGCTTTCAGCAGCTTTGGGAGCTAAGTTGCCTCGCTACCCAGGGGAGGTATCCCATTCAGGAGTTCTTTTTTTTTTCTTTTTTTTTTTTTTTTTTTTTTTTTTTAAGACCGAGAGAGAGCGAGCGAGTGCGGAGGGGCAGAGGGAGAATCTTAAGCCCCGACGCGGGGCTCGATCTCACGACCCTGAGATCATGACCTGAGCTGAAATCAAGAGTCGGACGCTTCACCGACTGAGCCACCCAGGCGCCCCTCAAGAGTTCATTTTTGATTTGTCCATTTCACTGAGAGCTAAACTGAGGCCCAGGGTGTACGTGGGCCACGCTGGTTCGCGGTAGAGCTAGAGTTTGTGGCTGAAGTGCCCGCAGGGTGAGTTGAGAGAAGGCAGGGGCTGTGTTTCCTTGCAGGTGCCTCCGCAGCCCCTGGTCCAGCACCCAGCCCCATGCTGGCCCCCATGAGCCCCCCGTGAGCCCCCGTAAACCCACAGAACGCCCTGTCCCAGGCGCCTGCTAGGAGGGGCTTGTCCTCACCGGGGACCCCTCCAAATAACCTGCCTATGGTATTTGTGTCATCCTCCCAGGAAGACGATAGGGATTTTCTCGAACGGCTTTCTTGAAGAGACCCCTGTGCCTGAGTGACCGACGTGGTAGGGGGGTCACATCAGGGGAGCAGGGTCAGCTGAGACAGGGAAGATCAGGTGACTGTTGCTTTAATTTACACAACAGCAAGTCATCGGACTGGGCCCCGCTTGGCACGCTCTCTGCCCAGGGGACACACCCCCAACCCTCCCCCCTCCAGTTATGTCACTGCCGGCAGCCTCCCCAGGTGTCATGGAAATGTCACATTGCCCTCGGCAGGGCTTTCGGAAACTTGGCTGCAGGAAGGCAAGGAATGTCTGACATCTCCCCGGACTCCCTCCCACTGCAGGCCTGGGTGACCGGCGCGGGGTCCTGTGACCGCGGCCCAGCACCCCACGCACATGCAGAGCCCAGAGGGAAGGGGCAGGCAATAGCCCAGCTAGACAGACATTTTGACCAGGAGGGACCGTGGGGGCGTCCCCAGGGGGTCTTTAGGAGTGGCGTGGGCATCGCACTCCTGACTCCTTGTTCCGGGCCTTTCGTGCCCCACCCGAGGGGCCATGCAGAAACTGGACTGTGGGAGCCACAGCAAGACTGCTGCCAAAGGGGAGGGCGGTTGCACACCAGGTGGGTTCGCCATCTCTTGAGAGAAACGAAGCAATAGCAAAGCTGGGAGCGAGTTTTAAAGGAAAGCACTGTGTGAGGGGCTCCTGGGTGGCTCAGTCGGTGAAGTTTCTGACTCTTGGTTTCAGCTCAGGTCATGATCTCAGGGTCGGGGGATCAAGCCCCGCATCGGGCTCCCTGCTCAGGGGGGAGTCTACTTGAGATTTTCTCTCTCCCTCCCCCTGCTCTCTCTCTCTCTCTCTCTCTAAAAATAAAAGAATAAATCTTTAAAAAAGAAAGAAGGAAGGAAGGGAAAGGGAAGGAAAGGAAGTACTATGTGTCTGGCCATACAATGGAACAGTATTCAGCCTTAAAAAGGAATAAATCCTGACATATGCTAGGACATGGATGAACCTTTAGGACATTATGCCAAGTGAAATAAGCCAGTCACAGAAGGACAAATCCTGTGTGATGCCTGTTCAGGAGGACCCTGGAGTGGTCAGATTCACGGACCCAGAAAGTAGAGAGGTGGGCGCCAGGGGCTGGGGGAGGGGACGGGGATGCGTGTTTCATGGGGACAGTTTCAGTTTGGGAAGATGAAGAGTTCTGGACATGAGGGTGCTGATGGTTGCACAACAGTGTGACTGTACTTCATGCCCCTTAATTGTTCACTTAAAAATAGTTAAGATGGTAAATTTTATGTTCTTTGCATTTTATGATTAAAAAAAATTTTGAAGATGTTGTGATCCACAGATTAGCTTACTCAGAAAGTTTACTAAGATATTCTCAGATATTCATGACTATTCCTGTACTTGGCATATAAGTTTTTAAAAACCAAAGCAAAACCCTTATTTTACCACGATGTTTTAAAATGGGGAAAGCGGGGCGCCTGGGTGGCTCAGTCGGTTGAGCGTCTGCCTTTGGCTCAGGTCATGGTCCCAGGGTCCTGGGATCGAGCCCCACATCGGGCTCCCTGCTCCGCGGAGAGCCTGCTTCTCCCTCTGCCTCTGCTGCTTCTCTGCTTGTGCTCTCTCTCTCTGTGTCAGATAAATAAATAAAATCTTTAAAAATTTTTAAATAAAATGGGGAAAGCCCCCCACAGTGACGCAATTGTGCAGAAACCTCCTGGGCCTGCAGGGGCCTCCCTGGGGAGCCAGACAAAGACTCCCAGGGAGAGGGATGGGCCTGGGAGGGGAGGCAGGCATCGAAAGCACTCTGTAGTGCTGCTCTGGGCAATGCCCAGCTGTGTCTGTCCAGCGGCCTTGAATGTGAGCTTGGGTGACCTGTCTGCCGGAGCCTCACTCGGCCTGCTTCTCTCTGCGCACTCTTCAGGGACTTTCTTCCCTTCCTCCAGCCTGACCTTTGAACTCTCCTCATCTGCTCCCCTTCCCAATGGGCCTGAAGGGCACAGGCCAGCAAGCTCAGGGGCTCCCAGAGCCCAGAGCTCACTTTCCTCCTGCTTAGCCATGGTCACTCCATACTGTTTCCCAAAACAATCTTCTGGCCAGAGGGAGGGGGGAGTCTAGCTGCTATTTGTAACTGAGCAGCTCTTGGGTCACATGCCAGGGTCCCACCTCAACTGTAATGTTGCATTACATGATTTACATATGGGTAGGGCTGGGATGCAGACACGGGATGCATCCCAGCCCTACCCATATGTGCATCATGGCCCTACCCAAGTCTGCATCCCAGCTCCACCCAGGTCTGCATCCCAGCCCTACTCAGGTCTGCATCACGGCCCCATCCGGGTCGGCATCATAGCCCTACTCTACCCATCTCTCCTTCAGGGCCCAGGGAAAATGATACCTGGTCCCCCCATTAGCCCAGGCTGCATAGATAGCCGCCCTCAAACTCATATTAGAGCTTTTTTTTTTTTTTTACAGTCAGGTTTACTGACGTATAGTTTACATACAGTAAAATTCACCTTTTCCAGTGTACAGTTCTGTGAGCTTTGACAAACATGTATAATTGTATAGTCACCACCACCATCGAGATATGGAACCCAAAAAATTCACTCATGCCCCTTTATAATTTTTATAACCTATAATTTTCTCCTCCCTGTAATTTTGCTTTTTCCCCTATAATTTCTATTTAAATGGTAAAATCTAGTGTACAGTCTTCTTTTATTTAGCAAAGTGCATTTGAGATTCATCCGTGATGCTGCATATCTCAATGGTTCCTTCCTTTTTATTACTGTGGAATGTTCCATTTGGATGCACCAGCTTGTCTATTAATTCACGAGTTGAAGGGCTTTGTGGGTTGTTTCCAGCTTGGGGCAACTATGAATAAATCCAGTATAAACATTTGCATGCCAGTTTTGTATGAACGTGAGTTTTTACTTCCTTTTCTAGTGGCTTTGTGGGGCTGTACTGTAAGTATATGTTTAGCTTCGTAAGAAATTGTCCAACGGTTTTCCAAACTGGCTGCACCATTCTGAACATATGAGAGTTCCTGTTCCTCCATATCCTTGCCAGCACTTTGTATCGTCAGTTTTAGAGAGAATTAGCTAGTCTCCTAGGTGTGCGGTGGTATCTCGTTGCTGTCTTAAAGTGGGTACCCCTCATGACTAATAGTTAATAAGCACCTTTCAGCGTGCTTGTCATTTGTATGTCTTCTTGGCTGAAGTATCTGTTTTAATCTTCTGTTCACTTTCTTTACTGAACCATTTTTCTTTTATTATTGAGTCTTGAGAGTTCTTTATATATTCTGGATACAAATCCTTTAACATGTATGTTTTGCCGATATTTTCTCCCTGCCACTTATCTTTCCTCATTTTCCTAATGGTATGTTTTCAAGAGCTTAAGTTCTAAATTTTAATGAAACCCAGCTCATTTGTTTGTTCTTTTATGGACTGTGCTGGTTGGGCATTCTGCTGAACTAAGGTGTGCCACATAGGCACTGTGAGCAATGCTGGGATTATGTACCAGGCTGGGGCACCATGGTAAATGAAACTCATTACCAATCATGCTTAGTGAAAGAGACAGGATATGTAAAGAAGTAACTACAGCATACTATAATTCGTAATATTGGAATGTGCAAGGTGCATAAAAAGGAGGAATAAGTTAACTCGAGAAACCGGTGATCTCGGGGTGCCTGGGTGGCTCAGTCAGTTAAGCATCCAACTCTTGGTTTTGGCTCAGGTCATGATCTCAGGGTCGGGAGATCGAGCCCCACGTCAGGCTCCTCAGCAATGGGTGAGGAGCCTGCTTGAGAGTCTCTCTCTCCCCCTCCCACTGGCCCTCCCCCACTCATGCACGCTCAAGAGAAAGAAGGAAAGAAAGAATGAGAGAGAGAGGAAGAAAGAGAAAGAAAGAAAGAAAGAAAGAAAGAAAGAAAGAAAGAAAGAAAGAAAGGAAGGAAGGAAGGAAGGAAGGAAGGAAGGAAGGAAGGAAGGAAGGAAAGAAAGAAAGAAAGAAAGTCGGGGTGCCTGGGTGGCTCAGTCGTTAAGCATCTGCCTTCGGCTCAGGTCATGATCCCAGAGTCCTGGGATCGAGCCCCGCATCTGGCTCCCTGCTCTGCAGGGAGCCTGCTTCTCCCTCTCCCACTCCCCCTGCTTGTGTTCCCTCTCTCGCTGTGTCTCTCTGTCAAATAAATAAAATATTGAAAGGAAAGAAAGAAAAGGCAGGGATCTCTAGAAACCAGCTTTACAAAAGATGAGTTTAGCCAACAATAGATGCTGACGCTGTGGAGTGAATCAGAAGGTAAATGGGGAAAAACCTGCTCCCCTAAGCACAGCGTTCTGATATCGTTTCTCCTGCCCCAATTCTAGAAACCCAGGGAGGGGAGCACCAGAGAGAAAATGAGGTGGAGGAAGAGTGTGCTGACTGGGTACAACTGAATCCAGAGCTCCAGCCCCTGTCCTTCCTCCCCTCACTCACCTTCCCGGGGACCGCACCTCCTTGCTGTCATTTGTAGGGTAACAGTATCCGGGCCAGACGCCATGAACCGGGCATGCAGTCCTTTAGGTAAAAACAACATAGAGAAAGGGGAGGCTTGGTCACCAGAGAGATTGATGGAGTAGATGAGGTATTTGGAAGAGGTCAAGGGACCTTCCAAACCTGAACGTCATACAAATAGGAGGCTGGCTTCTTCTACCCATAAAACGAGCTTGGACAGTGGTGGTTAATGTCAGACACTGGAAGGTGAGGAATTCTGGGCTCCCCAGGAGGACAGCGCCTTTGCCAGTCCCCTCCGGTTGACTCGTTACTGCTCTACTAAAAGCACAAGGAAAAATTCAGGTCTGATGCTGTCATCTTTGACCCTCAACTCCCAATACTGCTGTGGATTGTTGGATTGTTGTGGTGTTTGTCGAGGGCCGAGGCAGATCCTGGGCATAAGGTTCTGGATTGCCTTTGAAAGGACACAGCCAGGACATGTGTTTTCAGCATGAGCTGCCTGATTCCCTTCTGTCTGAGGCGTTCCTTCCTCCCCTCTTCCTCCTTCACAGGGAATCTACCCATTAATTCCCCGGGAGCAGGCCCACAGTCCCTTTATTCGCGAGGTGAATGAGGAGAGCGGAGAGCCCAGACCAGCACCACAGAAACCAGCGCTGGTGGCAGAGGTGGCCTGGACGCCGGCCCGGCCTGAGGCCTCCCTGGCCTTGCACACACCCGTCCAGTCTCCCTGGCACCTCACACCCAGAGGTCCTGGCGTGTGGTGTCAGGTGATGTGTTGAGTCAACAGGCCACAGGAGAGCCCTGGTCGGAGTCCCGTGGCAGCCGGCTACAGCCGGCACCCCTGGAAGGGAATGCCCCCAGCTGGCTGCCAGCCACCACCTGGCCTGCCCGGAGCCCCGGCGGGAGGGCGAGAGCCAGGCTGGAACCGCTCACCCACAGACCATCTCCCCAGCTCCCAGCCTCTACCTCCCCCTCCTCCTGCTTTGCTAAACATGGCTTCCAGAGTAGAGGTTTGGAAACTGTGCTCCCGGAGCCCACAGACCATCGTGCCTGGTAGAATAGTGTGTCTTGCCCATCTGGAAATCACCCAAGACTTATCTCAGGGAAGGGACGGTGGCTCCGAGCACCTTCTAGATCACCCACATCCCCTTGTCACTGGGATTGAGCCCAGAGCGTAGAGGCAGGGGGGATCGGGAGCGCCCCCCCAGGGTAAGGTTAAAGAACCCAGGAAACTCCAGAGTGGGGCATCAAGCAGAGCCGCAGGGTCCCCGTCACTGGCAGCCGAGACCTGCGGTCTGTGGCAGGGAGGAGCTCTCCTCAGGCGTACTGATTAGATTCAAATAGCCCAAATTATGGAAAGTGTAGGAAGAACTCAAGGTCCGGTTTCTGATTTTAAAAGTCCGCTTGGGAACCTCAGTGTGCCAGCGTCCTGCTGAGGTGCGCTCACTGGCTTGTCCCGGTTTGGTTCTCAACACTGATTTTCCATCACATCTTTAGCCTCCACGAGGGTCCCTCAGAGGGGACACGGCTACTGCTAGAAGCAGAAACGGTGGGAGTCCAGCCGCCTTTTCGGAGAAGGAACTATGATAATGTTTTGAGACCCCTTGGAATTCAAATTCTTAAAACCTGGCCTTTGGGGAGTTAGACTGCCATGTGGTTATTTCGGAAAGAGAATAATTTGTGTATCTGTGCTTCATTTATCAATTTCAGCAGACTATACAAGGGTCCTGGGACCCAGACACACTCGCAGAATCCCTTCCCAGTTTCTGGGGACTTGCCCCAGTAGCTAGACTAATAAGCAGATGGTAGATGACGAGGAATTCCAAGAGGGGCTGGAGACGGAGCATGGGGAACAATGGCACGTCCATGTTCCTGGCACGGGGGGCAGGCCCGGTCAGAATGGGAGTATTTCAGGCAGAAGCTCTCCCGGTGGAGACCTCTCACCAAGAGGCATGCTTTTGGAGCCTGGGGGTCTTGACCTTCCCTGTGGTCACATATCAGCAGAGTTCATTCCCAGCGTGCCCTCCAACCAGATCCACCATCTTATATCCCGGTGATACCTGCATGTGCTAGACAGGCTGGCTTTGCCAGAACGGTTTGCCGGAACGACAGTGTTATAAGCAGGCATCTCGGAGAAGTGGAGGTTAGAAAGACTTGTCTGAACGTGCATAGAAAGCTAGTCCTGACCTGGGAGCACATCCGAGCAGGGCAGGGTGCTGAGGGGGGCTCCTGCCCAGAAATCTTCCAGTCCCCGCTGTGGCCAATGCCAGATAACCTTTCCCCTGCCCACTGGGCACCTGATGGAGTCTGAAAGCCCATGGGTCTCTTACTGAATTAGTGTCCTTCCCTTATGTTCTCTCAGGAGATGGCAGTCGCCATACTGACCCAGGAAGGAACCTTCCCTTATGTTCTCTCAGGAGATGGTGGTCACCATATTGACCCAGGAAGGAACCTAGAGTCACCTCATTTCCTCCTCCCAAATCCAGTATGTCCTGGTCATGGCTTCCCACTACCTGCTCCATCCCCCCACCCCCACCCCCACTGTGCAGGCTGCAGGAGCTCTGGGGGTGGCTGGCGGACGTGGGAGGAGGAGCCTGGGCAGGCCAGAGAGAGCCTGAGCGCAGCAGTGTGGACCACAGGGGTATCCTTTGCGCCCCACCCTCCCACCTCTGACTCCAAGCACCTGCCGGCCTCCTGTGTGAACACATGCTCTTTTCTCTCACCTACACAGATGGTGTGCTCCCTGACCCTCCACGGCTGTGAAGCCGGTGTCTGAAACCTCTCTAACACCAGACCGGGGTCTAAAGAGCCACGTCATTGCTGTGCGTGGCCCCGCTTCTGACCCAGCTGTTGCCCCTGGACCTGACACTTCACTTTCAGGGCCTGCACTTTCTCCACTGTAAAATGAGGCCATGGGATGTTTATCTGCTGAGGTCACTTGCCGCTGATTCCCCCTATGATTCTTTAGGGTGGGGACTCTTCTCATTCAGCTGAATTAATCTACAGAGTATCAATTAACACCTGTTGCTTCTTTGATTCCACAAAGATCGTCATCAGAAGGGACCAGCATCACTGTTGTCCCTTCATTGGCAAATCCTTAGCAAGTTGCTTGTCAGAATCTGTTTTGAAATGGATTGTTTTAGAATCTCTGCCTCTTACAAAGGAACTGAGGGCTTAGGATTGTTCTAGAGTCTCTCCCTCTTACAAAGCGATGGAGGGCTTTTTTTTTCTAGAGTCAACCCCTGCCAGATTCCCATTTCCTTCTCCATCCCTGTCTTGGTTTTGTTTTCTTTTCCAGTTTACTATGCAAATATCAATAAGCTTGAGCCTGCTACCTAACAACTAGGTCCAGAATGCTATGGGGTATTCAGAGCCCTGTAAAACTGGTTTTTCCTGGATGCCTTCTAGGAGAATAAGAACCTTAGAAAATGTCCTAAAAGGATTTTTGTGTTTTTTTAATAGAAAGAACTTTTCACCCACTGAATTACCATAATGCTTTGATTCCAAAATGACTCTAGACAGGCTCCAACATATTTTGAATAGTTTCAACTATTAAAGATTTTAAAACATATTCTCAACTTGTGGCCCAGACACTGTGTCCAGTGTGTCCAGTGTGTTGGGCTAACTCAGTGAAGATGGAGGTCAGGGACTGCCCAGACCGAGGGTTTTGAGCAAAACCTTCCCATGTGAAATGAAGGCAGAGAGTTGTCCAAAGTGCAATGAAAAACATCTGGGGACTCTTCAGGAATATTCTACACAGAACCTCAGAGCAGATCACTGGACTGGGGCAAACCCAGACCATACATGTACCAGGGACAGTCGGCCAAACCCTCCTCATGAGCAAGTAAGAATGGCTGCTTATGTTTGCACCCATTGCAACCCCAGCCCACTGAGGCCAGAGAAGTCTAGTTTTACCCCACAAGTAGAGTTCATGCCCCAGAAAGTCCAGCTGCCATAAGACGTGATTGGTTCCTTAAAACCAAGAAGAACCTGGAAACCTACCATCAGGGTTCAGATCTCAAGGCCTAGGATTCAAGAGGGTCTCAGGTTTTGACCCACATTTCCTGATAGTGAAGCTTCTTATTCCTTTAGACACAGAGCCTCCACTGCCTTTGGTATCCCCCGAGCTCCCCCAGGCTCCTCAAGGGGGAAACCTAGGGAGAAGAGATGGGAAGGGATTTCTTGTCCTTCTGAGTTCCCCTCTCGGGTAGGTCTCATCTCGGTTAGTTCCTACCTCGGGTAGGTCTCACCTCGGGTAGGTCCCACCTCAGGTAGTTCAGGGCAAAAATGAAGGGGATCGTGGAGGGCAGTGCCAGGAGGAACAGAGGATAACCAGGCAGAGGGAAAGCCAAGAGGCAAAAGGTTAAAAATTGAAGCAGTAAATTTACTTGTGGAGAACAGCCATCCTAAGCAAAGCGAGTGGCAGACGGGCTTCTTCTCGAACCACACCAGACCCAGCGTGTGCACACATCGGTTGTGCTGCTCGTATTACCAGGCTTTCTGACCCTTTAAGTGCCCCTCTTTGTGGCACAGTTCCTGAGCAGCAGGGACTCCTGCCTCTCCCTGCGTGTGCCACCATCCATCCCCCCCCACCCCATGACCCTCGTCATCATCTCTTCAAAGTTAGGAACCAAAGTCGTAAGTCCCCTCATCTCTGTAACGAGTCATTAGTTGTTTTTAAAACTGCATCTAAGTAAGCCTCCCATCCAGCATAAATTGAGTATTTGCTCTTCTCATGAGACAATGGTCAGCAAGGACGTTTAAGAACAGGAACAGAATGAATTTTATCCTTGTTATTTCAGACCGTATGCATGTGCTGCCCAAGGGCAGGGGGGAGGGGGAGCATGTGCACCCCAAACAGCCATCTGGTCTACCTGGTTTATTTTTTTTACCGACGCAAGGGCTTGATTTGCCTAAGGGCCCATGGCTGCTTAGTGGCAAACTAGGCCTAGAACTTAAGGCTTCTGAAATCCAGGCCTCCGCTTTCCACACCACACTGCTGTCCTTCTGCAAACGTCTGCTCACTTTCTTCCAGGGGCGCCCCTGTGCCGCCTCCTCCCCCATCTCTGTAGACGTAGCTCATGCCAATACGGCCTGGCCCTGTGAAGTCACCAGCTCATGGCTCCCCGGTGTCTGGAGCCTCTTGCCTGGTGTCCTGTGTGGCTGCCAGGAGCCGTTTCTGCTCACTCACTGTGCCTATTCACTCATCCTGGCTGCTACCCCAGGAGAATCAAAGGCATTGTTCACTCTCAGAGGCTGACAGCGATCCTAAACAAAGTCCTTAAGAAGCAGAAGAAGGAGGGAAAGCCTTCTCAGAAGAACAAAACGGGGGAAACCTGTCTGCTCTGGGTACTGTTGCCGCAGCCCAGTCTTGTCTGGGCCCTTCGGAAGGTCGCCTTAATTGGGGGGCAGATCTGTTTTGTTTTCCAAATTGCAGGCCCAGCTCTTTTCTGGTGTCTCTACTGGGCTTTCCCACCCCTTCTCCAAGCATCTCCTGCTCTAGTGTTCCACGCATTTAACTCCCCGTGCTCCCTGCATATGGTATGGTGTGTTTGGGTTTGGGTGTGGTTTTTGCCTCACTTTCCCCAACCGGACTGAAAGGTGGGATTCATCGGATTCATGGAACACACCCCCTCCTCCACGCCTGCACACGCTTGGCCCCTGGCAGCTGGATGAGCAGACCCTGGTCTTCCTGAAGGCCTTCGGCTTGGCAGTTGGCCCCGTGATTAGGAAATAAATTGGTCTATTTCAAAGTAACGGGGGATTGCACTGCCCCATTCTCCTCTTCATTTAAGAATTGTGACATCAATAATCAAAAGAAGAAAAAAACTTAGGAATGTCATTCTTACCCTCCCGCTTTCTTTCATAAGACATCCCCCCTTTTCCCGGTAAAACATCATAAATGCGAGTAAAATTCTCCCCTCTGCTGAGCACGTTTCCACTCTTGCTGGCTGACAAGGAAGCCCACCCCATGGGAGGAAGCCCAAAGAGCTCCAAGCCCATCTCTCCTCCTGTCCCCCTTTCCCTCCTTCCTACCTCTCACTTCCCTTCTGCACCCAGTGCTTTCTAAGCTGTCCTGCCCGCTGGCCTGTGAAATCCCACTTTCGCACACCCAAAATGTTGTTTTAAGTCTTTGTGATCTCCCTGCAATCTCCCTATTCAATGCTGGCAGAAGGGTTTAGGATTTGGAGTCAGGACGCTGGTTACAGGTGTGCCCTCTGCCATTATTTACTCACTAAAGGACCAGGGACCAGCAGCTTCTCGGGTCACTGGTTTCTCCCTCTACAAAGTGGGAAAATAAAGCTGCCCCCAGGGCATGGCTTCAGGGAGCAGATGGGGCAAGAGTGTGTAGGAGCACTTTGTAAACAGTGAGGCATTATGCAAAAAAAGATGTCGCTATTGCAAGACTCTACCCCTCTTAACGATGGTTCATGTATCAGGGAAAAGAGGGGGCATATTTTTGGCCCTAGGAAGGTTCTTTCCCTGTACCTTAAACTACACATATTGCTAATCCTCACATCATTTTACCTGTTCCCTCCCCCTCTAGAGTCCAGAGCATCATCCCGTTTTCCCCAACGAGACCACCCACTCCAGAAGGGGGCAGAGAGGAGGCAGGAAGGCCAGGTGGAAAGATGGAAGCATTTTTGAACTTGGAGGGATTCGCTGAGGGGAGCTTTCCTGGGGGCGTGGAGAATCATTCTGTTCCGCTAGAAGCCAGTTGTTACCCCCACCAGACAGGAAGCCCACTTAGCTTCTCCTCACCCCAGACAGTTCAGCAAGCTTGTGTCCAGGGCTGTGGGTGTCCCGCACCATCCTCCTTGCCTCTGTAGCACCAGGTTCAGACCATTCCAGGACGCAGAGGATGGCCCACAGAGGATGAGCCATAGGAGAAGTAGAAGCCACCATTTGGGCTTTAAAGAGCCCTCTTAAGGGGCAGCTGCTTAGTCATGTTCTCTTAAATTATTTACACTTAGGAAGGAATATTCTATGCCCAAAGAGCTTGCAAGGAAGTCTGCCAGCTTTGAATGTCCCTTACATAATGACAACTGGGCTTCATCCCTGAAGAATGTTGTGAATGGGACAGCCTCTCGTAGAGAGAGAGAGAGACAGACCAGGCCCTGCCCTCCGAGTGCTTCCATCCTGGGGCGGGGGGGGGGGGGGGGGGGGGGGGAGAGGGGGAGAAACCCCCCCCCAGAGGGGGGGGCGGGCAGCTGGGATCAGGGCAAGAGGCCGGAGGCGCGTCTATATGGTGTCAGCCAGCCTCTTGGCTCAAAAGCTGAACAGGGGCTGAAGAAAGTAATTTTCTGAGTTGCCAGGCATCCACATGATATGAAAGTTGTAAAATAGGAAAGGGTGGACGATGACAGTTGTCCCTTCCCTCCCTTCCTGTCTCCAGCGGTGCCTCCGCATCCTCCCCGAGATACTCTGGGCACGTGCAGACGGGCCGAATATTCGTATGTACGTTCTTATCCCCCTTTCTGAGACTGTGAGTGGGGTCATTCTGTGCAGATGGCTCTGGGGGTTGCCTTTTCACTTCCCGCTCGGTCTCAGAGGTAAGAAGGAGGCGGCAGCCCGTCGCGCCCGTCAGGGAGCCATGGCTGTCTGCGTGGATGTGCCGTCGCCGTGTTAGCCCCTTCCTGCCGACGAGCATCTGCACCTGCAGTCTCTGCTTTTATTTTTTTTTTTTAAAGATTTATTTACTTATTTGAGAGAGCGAGAATGAGAGAGAGAGAGAGAGAGAGAGTACATGAGAGGGGAGAGGGTTAGAGGGAGAAGCAGGCTCCTCGCCGAGCAGGGAGCCCGACGCGGGACTCGATCCAGGGACCCCAGGATCATGACCTGAGCCGAAGGCAGTCGCTTAACCAACTGAGCCACCCAGGCGCCCCACAGTCTCTGCTTTTAAAAGCACCACTGTGACGAATGACCCCGCGCGCTTGCCTTCAGCAACCACGCAACTGCATCTACGGAAGGAAATCCCAGAAGCAGACTGTTGGGTCAAGGGGCATGTGCCTTTGCAGTTTTGGTAGACGTTGCCGGAATGCCTCCACAGAGGCATTTTTGTCCTGGCTTCTGAAAACAGCCCTGGGGGTGTGGTTGGAGCAGAGTCCGAGCTGGGTCTGGGGGTAGAGTCACAGGCAAGATGGGGGGGCCGGTTTGGATTGTGCCCCGTGTTTGGACAGACGCGGGCGCGTCCGCACTGAGGGCGGCCCCTCCTTAACATGGAGAGCCAGGCCCCCACAGGGGCTTCGCCCAAGGGGCTCTCATAGGCTGTTAGAACGTGGTTGGTGGCACCAGCTTTGAGTTCAAATGCCCCCCATCCCTCTCTGTTTCACCCATCTGTTGGGTCTCTAGTACTCGCCCCTGGAAGCACCCAGGGGGCGTCTGTGTCCAGTGGTTGCGGCGAGCGTTGGGAGCACAGAACATAAATTCCCTGTTAGCCTGTGACGTGAGAACTAGCCTGTTCTGGGCTGCTCTGTGAGGAACGAGGCTAGTGGCCAGCTGAGGACTCTCGCTGGAAGAACCATGGAAGGACGAGCCACCACCCCTGGGGGCGTGAGGCCCATGGGGTGCTGGGCTCCACAGAGTAGCACACGAGCTTCCCTCTTCTGCCCCCCAGCAGAGCCCTCTGAAAGGCCCAGGCACGCCCCCTCTGAGCCTTGGCGGGCATCCCCATTCCTCACCGCTCTGTGGGCACCCCTGGGGAGCATCGAAGCCGTGACACTAGAGAAGGGCCCAGACGTGGGCCAGGCAGCTCCTCTATCACCCTGCCTGCCGGGCCACCCCTCCCCCAACAGCTGGAAACCACCAGATCTCCTGCTTTTAATCCTTCCTCTCCTTCCTCCCCCACCCCCAAGCCCCACCTCAAAACGGGCTTTGCTTCTCAAGAACTTTGGGGGAAAACTTTTGTTTCTAAAAGAGTTGGGGGCTTACCTTTTGGAGGCCTTTGGTATCTTAAGTTTTGAGACCCACAAAACCATGGGTGATCAAGTGTTCTATCTCCTGCTTTCACCTAGACCTGCTTCCCAGAGGTCATCCCACTTGGGATGGCTTCATGGGAAAGGGGGTTCCCTAGAAGATGACCCTCCTCCTTTGATTGGTTCCTTCCGAAATTCCCACCAGGGAAATATGTACCCTGAACACTCCCTGGGCACGGGGACGGAGAGAAGACGCCCACAAAGCTTGAGCCTCACACCCTTCCGTGCTCCCTTCTCTCGCCTTGCCTGTTGGGTGGCGAGGATCTTCCAGGCACCCTCCCCCCACCAGGGCAGCATTGGCTGCTGTGGGGACCCAAAAGGCCAACCCAGAACCCCTGCCCCAAAGACAGATGGGGGATTTTGTTGGGGACAGGAAACTTACATACTTTCACATTTGGTTTCAGTGTTAAATAGCGTGTTGTGACCTCATGTGGGTGAGATGTGCTCACGAGTCCAGGGTAGAGGGGTCACAGGGCTGGAGAGTCAGAAGAAAGGGGTTGGTTGAATTGATTCCCGAGGAATAGGAGGTTCCTCCGGGGAGCAAAGGTGGAAGCAGAGAAGGGAACACACATGTGTACAGGGACTGTGGACTGTGAGGAGAGGGCTCTGGAATTCCGGATGGAGTAGCCCTGCAAAGGAGGTCCAGGCTTACAGCTCTGCAGCCTGATGCGTCTTTGTCTGGGTCAGAAGCGGCGAGTGGCAAAGAGGTAGCGCTTGGTACTGACATCTTTGCTTTGACTCCCATGGTTTAAAAATTTTAAATATCAAATTTAAAATAAAAAGTTTACTGAGTTATCCAGAAATGTGAGACACCAGACCCGAATCCAGATTCTGCTTCTCTTGGAAAACAAATCCAGCCACTGGACTCTATGAGTTTTCTAGAGCTGCCATAACAAAGTACCTCACACTGGGTGGCATAAAACAACAGAAGTTTCTTCTCCCGGTTAAGAGGCTAGAGGTCTGAAACCAAGGTGTCAGCCGGGCCGTCCTCCCCTGACACCCTGGAAAGCGTCCTTCCTCACCGCTGGCTTCCGATGGTCACCGGCTGCACTCGGCGCTCCTTGGCCCATAGATGTATCACTTCGGTCTCTGGCTCCCAGTGACATGGCTTCTCCTCTGAGTGTGCGTCTAGGTTTCCATGTCTTCTCCTCTTATATGGACACTGGTCTCGTTGGGTTAAGAGCCAAGCTGACTCCAGTGTGACCTCATTTTAACTTGATGACATCTGCAAAGACCCTATTCCCAAATCTTCACAGGTGCCAGGAGTTAAGGCTTCAACACAGCTATTTGGGGGATGCAACGCAGAAATAAATAAATAAATGAATAAATGAATGAATGAATGAATAAGTAAGTAAGTAAGTAAAAACTTGTCCCCAACATTTAGGATTTAATAATGCCAATTCTTGCCGTTTGAGGTTTTTGGTACCAAGAAACGGAAGCGCATTCTCGGCCTTCCTCTGCCTCAGTCAGACTTCTAACAGCGCTCTGTGGTCTCCCCCGCAGCTTCGGGCCTCTCTTCCTCTCCGTCCACACCCACCCAGGTGGCCAAGCAGCACACCTTTCCTCTCGAATCCTACAAGCACGAGCCTGAGCGACTGGAAAATCGCATCTACGCCTCGTCTTCCCCTCCGGACACAGGCCAGAGGTACTGCCCGTCCTCCTTTCAGAGCGTGGCCAGGCCTCCAGCAGCATCGCCGACATACTATGCTTCCCCCAGAACCGTAAGTCTGGCCCCGTCCTGTGGGCCGGGCCTCCAGGCATCGGGAGGGGGGCACTGAAGCCGAGGCTGTGCACCCCTGACGTGTTGGGTGTATTTTATCACGAGTCCCGGGCTGAGAAAGAAACGCAGAGGGTGCAGCAGGCAAATGGCAACAAAACAGAACGTGGTAATGCCTGGAACCTGACCAGAAAGTGTGTGTTGCCTCAGCCTCTTTTAAGTAGTCAGTCATAAAAAGCTTTATTTGAATTTATCTAGATTGGGAGCCTAGAGAAAGAAGTGATAGGCGAAGCAAAAAAAAAAAAAAGGTTGTTTTTTTTTTATTTGTTTTGGTTTTTTAAATTTTATTTTATTATGTTATGTTAGTCACCATGCAAGGTTTTTTTAAATTGAAGTTTTATTTTGGAGTTTTAAGATTTCATTTGTGCTCAGAAGCATTCTCGAAAAGATGAGGCTCTTGGAGGGCAGTGGTGTGGCGAGCCAGGCGGCTGAGCCCCCCGCAGAGGCTGAGGGTCAGTGAGTGCGGATGGAGGAAGGCGGCTGAGCAACGGGACCCATGAGCTCTGCAGCGACACAGTGGGCCTGAAGCGTGGAGACGCTCTCCATCCCTGCCTGGGTCCGACGAGGAACGTGGGTCCTCAGTGTTCTGCCTATGCCCAGCGAGGACAGAAGAACCGTGTCCCTGAAGTCCATCTATGTGGATGGGACTGTGGGGTCTGGTGGCTGTAGTGGTCCCCTGGGGTTGCTGGAACTAAGTGGCATGAACTGGGGGGCTTAAAAGAACCAGAAGCTATTGCCTTGTCGCTCCGGAGGCTGGAGGTCTCAAGTCCTGGTTTGGGCAGGACCATGCTCCCTGCAAAGTGTCTGGGGGGTGCGGAGGAGCCTTCCCTGGTTCTTCCAGCTTCTGGGAGCCCCGGCTCTTCCTTGGCTTGTGGCAGCATCACACTGATCTCTGCTTCTGTCCTCACGATGTCCTCTTCTTACAAGGACACCACTCATGTTGGAGTAGGGCCCACCCTGCTCCAGTGTGACCTCGTCTTCACTTGATCACATCCACAGTTTGTATTTCCAAACAAGGTCACGTTCACAGGCATCAGAGCCTAATACCTCACTGTGGCTTTCTGGGGACACTGTCCAACCATAGGCGTTGTTACCTTTGGAGAGAAAGAAGGTGTGTTTGTCATGCAGAGAACATGCCGTCACTATTCCCCTTGTTCGTTCAGTGATTGCTTTATGAGATGTAGGCTTCACAGAGTGTTGTTTGAGGTGCTGAGGGATCAAATGCAAGGTGTCGTTTCTGCCTTCTAGGGCTTCCTGTCTTACTGGGAACAGAGTAACACTCAGATGAGAGTTAAGTCAAAGCGGAAAGGAGGTTGGCGGGGGGCTGGGGGGTGGGTGGACAGTCTGCTCTAGAGGAGGTGGGGAAGGGAAACGTGTGGTCTGATAAGGCCTGCGAAGGCCCCAGTGCAGCCCAGTAAGCTGGGCCTTGCATAAGTGGTGGGCCTTGACTGAGGGGAGAGGTGAAGGGAAAGCCTTCCAGAGAAGAAAAGTCGCCACGACTTGAGTGGGAATGAGGGGGACGTGCAGCATGGAGAAGGAGCGGGCTGTGGGCCATGTCTGAGGGTCAGGAACGCAGCAGCAGACCAGGAGGTAGACTGGAGACAGGAAGACCCGGAAGCAGAGGAACAGTCCAGATGAGGAGCAGGATAGGGCTTGGCCCTGGAGAGCTATGGGCCTTGGAGGAAGGTCATCCACGTTCTTGGGTGGGAATGAGAGAAAATCTAGAAAGGCTCTCCTGGGCACTTCACAAAGAAACTTGGTTATAGAGATAATGGAACAAAAAAAGATCCAAAAAGGGAACCGTGAGGCAACCCAGATTGTCAAAAGCAGGAAGCCATTACTCTTCTGGGGCTAGAGGGGCAATGAGAGGTGGTGGGGTTACCAGAGCCCATCCGATGGGAGTAGAACCTGGTGTGTCTGCCCGGTAGGAGCTGGAGCCACAGAAGAGAAGCAGCCCCTGGCCAGAGATGCCCTTTGGGGCAGAGCGATAGAAATCCTCCAGCCTTGTGCCAAACCTACCCCGAAGCCTATGGGCGAGGCGATCTGGTACAGAAGGAGCCTGTGGGAGCCGGGAGCAGAGGAGAGGACCGAAGAGGGAGGTGACCAGCAGAGAGGCTCCCAAAGATAAAGGAGATATAAAAGTCTCAAGATATTGGCTTCTTCTCATTATTTATTAGTGATAGTTGAGAGAATAACCCCATTTAGGAAGAGACACCGATTTGAAGAGAAAACAGTTATTTGGGGTTTAGATCATTGGAAGTTATGCTGACAGACACAAGGCTTGTCCATGATTGCAGAAGTTTGCTGCTGGCCTTTCCCAGTTTAAATAAAAGAGAATCCAGAGAGTGCTTTCGGTCCCGTGTCAGCTTTTTCCTCTGACAATAATGACTGGGAAGTGGTGTTCTTAGCTGTTTAAACATCACACAACTCAGAAGCCCATGGCTGAGGCCAACAACCCGGAGTCCTTCCAGGATTTCCGAGGCGGTTCTGGGGCCAGAGTGGAAGTATCCTCGGCTATATCCCACACTCAGTGATGGATATGCCATGTGCCTGGTCAGGGCCTGCGATCCCACACACACGGCTGACAGTGAGTGTGACATTTCAGCGACATTTCAGCAACCATCCACATGTCCCGAGGGGTGGGTCAAGATGTGGTCATTCTGTACAATGGGATCTTACTCAGCCTTAAAAAGGAAGGACATCCTGATACCTGCTACAACATGGATGATCCTTGGGAACATTATGCTGAGTGAAATAAGCTAGTCATACAAGGACAAATCCTGTGTGATTCCACGTGTCTGAGGTTTCCAGAGTAGTCAGATTCACAGACACAGAAAATAGAAGGGTGGGTGCCAGAGGCTGGACGGGGAAGACTGGAGAGTCGTTGTTCAGTGGGGCAGAGTTTCAGTTTGGGAGGATGGAGAAGTTCTGTAGATGATGGGGGTCACGGTAGCACAACAGTGTGAATGTACTCAATACCATGGAATCATACTTTTAAAAGTGGTTAAAATGGCAAGTTTTATATTACGTGATCCAGGCAAGACTACAATGTTTATATAGTTTAAGCTTCAGAAAATCTGGGTGGTCACCAGAGGCTCCCCACTTATGTTATGCAATGATACATTTCAAAATTGGAAGACAATGTCCCCACTGGCCCCCTGACATTAGACAGGCTTGATCCCATTGGACAGCTTTTTCTCTTTTCATTTAAAAGATTTTATTTATTTATCTGACAGAGAGATAGAGAGAGAGCACAAGTAGGCAGAGCGGCAGGGAGAGGGAGAAGCAGGCTCTCCGCGGAGCAGGGAGCCCGATGCGGGGCTCGATCCCAGGACCCTGGGATCATGACCCGAGCTGAAGGCAGACACCCAACTGACTGAGCCACCCAGGCGCCCCCCTTGGTCAGCTTTATCACCAGAGGCGTCCCCGGGGGCCCCTGTCATGGCCTCTGCAGCCATTATTGAGCTGGGTCTGTCCTGCTTTGCAGCAGGGCTGGTGGTCATTTCAAGTTTCTACAAAGTGCACTTCTTTATCACTGGACTATGTTGATTGTCTTAAGTTCCTTAAGAGCTTGGCTGATTTCATAAATTTGGCTACCAGCATAATCTTCATTGGAGAAATGTGATTGCTTAAAGACTTCTGTCAGCCTGAAAATATTCAGATATAATTTGTCTCTGCCCTTTGGAACAAAAAGACGCTTTCTGTAAACATTGACCCCAAAGATCACTTTTATAAAATATGTTCCCATGAGTCTTATTCTAAAATTGGAATGGGGATAAGGGTAATTAGTTTGTCTTTGGTAGAAAGTACTCATTTTATCATTTATTTACTCAGCAAAGACTTACTAAGCAACTTCTGTGTGTCATAAACTGTGCTCAGAAAGGGCAAGTGGGTGACAAACGTATGAGGAAGAGACATGTTTGTCCTTTTCACTACTTGATTAAGGGCGCATTATGCATGGGAGGGCTTCAAGAAATAGCTAATAACTAGTTGAACAAAGGAGGGAGATTTGTCTCTCTGGGGGATGCAGGCAGGTAAGTAATTACAACAGAGTTTGATGGAGCCTGGGTTATTATGATGGGAGGAAACACCCAGTCCAGTGTGAGTGCATGGAAGAGCCAATCCCAGAGGAAGGAAGTGGACTTTTTTTCAGCAGAGAGCAATAATCAGTTTTGCAGTTTTGGATGATCTGTTCTGGATGGATATGGAAACAAGACTGAATTTGAGTAAGACGGGAGCTCAGACGGGACACAGTGTGAAATTATCTGCGCCTGGTGGTAGCTGACGGTGGAACAGAGTGGACCAATGTTAAGAAGTTAAGAGGTTGAATTGAAAGGAATTTGGAATGCAGTGATTGATGGGTTGAGGGGGAAAGAGAAGAATCAAGGATGATTCTAGAAGTTTTGCCTTAGGAAACTAGATGAATGATAGTTGCAGTTGCTGGGATAGGGAACAGGGGAGGAAGAGGAGCAGGCTATGGATGTGTGCGTGCATGCATGCATGTGAGCAGGTGTGTGTGTGTGTGTGTGTGTGTGTGTGTGTATTCAGGTGGTGGTATTATAATAAGGTGCCCATGGAACATTCAAGAGGAGGTATCCAAAGGGCAGTTGGATATGTGCATCTGGAGCTAGAAATTAAGAATGAAAATCATCAGGACATGAATGGTAATTTATGCCATGGTTGTAGATGAAATAATCTAGAAGAATACATGGTAGGTGAGAAGAGAGCCAGAAAACCGTGGATATTTCAGGCACAAACAAAGGAAAAGGATTCTGGATTGCCTTGAGATTAGGCAGAAAAGCAGGCAAACACAGTATCATGGAAGCAAAAGGAATGTGTTTCACTGTGTCTCACACATTCGGAGGGAATGACCAGTGACGTCAAATGCAGTCGAGTGGCCTGCAATGTAAGGACTGAGGTCGGCCCCGATGACATTGGCAGGAATACTATGGTCATGTGCAGAAGCCATGGAATGTGGGCTGAATGGTGAAGAGTGAAGAAGTGGAGATCTCTAGTGTAGATCGCTCGAGAATCCTGACTTTGAAGAGGAGGAGATAGGGCTGTCGCTGTTAGAATGGAGGTGATGGTTTTTTCCTATAACTGGGAATAGGTTTAAATACTAATCGGGACACGGTTCGTAGGAAAGAAGCAGTAAAAGACCAAAGGGAAAAGGCGAGCCTTACGTTCTGCTCTTGTCAAGGAAACGGGTAGGATTTCTTGCGTGGTGGCAGGTGCTTGTCTTGGGCCAGTGGAAGAATCATCTTCTGTTGCACTGAAGACTTGACATGAAGGTATTCGAGGCATCAGCGCTTTTCCGGTTCCCTTTCCACAACACTCATTCCCCCACTCCTCCCCTTTTTCTTCCAGGAATTTCACTCTTGCCCTACGTCTTGGGTCAGAGTCCCTAGAAGCAGAGTCTGAGATGGGGTTTGGGCTGCAAGTTTGTCAATTGACTACAGAGTGCTCAGAATAAACCTGTAGGTGCAAGGGGAGGAAAGAAGGAAGGCGAGTATGTGGTTTGGGATGAGATGTAGCCTCAGCCTGATGACAGGAGAGCTCTGGAGCATAAACTGTGCCAGAATTTGCCCTGCCTAGAGGCAAGGAGGCTGGCCTTTTTACCCTCACACCAAGCAGCCATTAGTTTTGTGATGCCCCAGGTGGAGGGAAATGCACCTCCAGCTGGGATCATCTGAGGACAATCCTGGAAGAAGTTTGCGGGTTTGAGCCATCAGCAGCAGCCCCTGAGCCAGTGACAGGGGACGCAAGGCATCGGCTGAGGCCTGGTCTCTCGTCTTCTCTTGCCTGGTTGGTTCCTGTATTGTCCCCGTTCTTCTATTGCCACATAAAAACCTCCCCAAAACTTAAGACAGCAACCATTTCTTTAGCTCACAATCCTGCAGGCTGTCAATTCAGGTTGGGCATTCTTCTTGTCTTGGCCGTGCTTACTCACAAGTCTGTGGTCACTTACGAGGTTACTTGGCAGCTGGTCAGCCCCGAGCGGCCTCAGCTGGAATGTCTCACCTCTGTTCCGTGTGGTCTCTCCTCCCCCAGCAGAGGCTGTCCCAGACTTGTTCTTCTGACAGTGGCACGATTCCAGGAGGCAAGTCTTCCTGAGGCCTAGGCTCAGAACTGGTACCCTAACTCCTACCTGAGGTAGAATGTGTTTCCTCTCCCCTTGAAGCCGGGTTGGGTTTTTTCCTTGCTTCGGCCACCAGAAAGAAGCAGAAATGACAAAGTCCCACTGCAGAGAGCCTGGATACAGGAAGAGGTGAAGAGTGTGGGCCAATTTTCAGATTTCCAACACACCTTATCACTTGATTTCAACAGCCAGGCCTGTCATGGAACACAACATACTGGAGTCGAGAGGTTCATTTATCTCTGTATGAGGAGTCTAATTTAGACGGTTTCTAGAGTCTAATTTCCCTGAAAAGGACGCTGCTGCAGTTTGTGTTCCCGGAGAACCAGACTCTAGCCAGAAACTAGTGTGCAGGGTGTTCATTAGGAAGCGTTCTGAGGATCAATGCCTGAGGGAGAAAGGAAGGAGGGAGGCAGGTCTGAGGGAGAAGCTGCGAGGCAGTGCTGTCTCGACCAGGTCCTCGGCAGACCCCCAGGGAGCCCTAAAACTGGGGCAGCTCCCCAGACTTGTCCCAAGTTGGGGCAAAGGAGCCAGGCCCTTCTACCATTGCATCAACCACTCATTAGACGGCAGCTCTCCTGGAAGGGGGTTGACTGTGGCCAAGGCAACTCTCCTCAGCCAACTGCAGTGCTGGCTAATAGTTGAAGGCCATCACTTGGCAGATTCCCAATAGCTGGGGGGAAATCCTTCACTTCTGAAAGGGGATCTGAGTGGTACATCACAACCTCTAACCATGGGCTTATAGTCTCTACTTTTTTTTTTTTTTTCAATTTATGATCCCAAAATTCTGATAGGTGAAAACAAGGGGTATCATATTTCTTTTTATGATATATTTAAAACGTAACTAAACTGAAGAAAATGGTTCAGGATGGTTGGTTGGGGATGAATGAAGAAGGTTTTATTAGGCCCAGGGCAAGAGGAACTAAGGCCCCAGCCAACACCCATCACCAACTCCCCACCTGTGGGAGTGAGCCACCATGGACGTGAATCCTCCAGCCCCAGTCAAGTCTTCAGATGAGACTGTAGCCCCAGCCAATACCAGAGATCCAGGACCACCCATCTGAACTGCTCATGAATTCCTGACCCACAGAAACCATAAGAAATAATGTATTGTTCTGCTATGGCTACTACAACAGAATGCCACAGACTAAAGGTTTTAACAGAAATTCATTTCTCGGGGCACGTGGGTGGCTCAGTCGGTTAAGCATCTGCCTTCAGCTCAGGTCATGATCCTGGGATCCTGGGATCGAGCCCCACGTGGGGCTCCCTGCTAAGTGGGGAGTCTGCTTCTCCCTCTCTCTCTCTGCCGCTCCTCCTGCTCATGCTCTCTCTCTCTCATAAATAATTAAGAAAAAATTTTAAAAAAAAGAAAAAATTCATTTCTCACAGTTCTGGAGGCCAGAAGTCCAGGATCAGGGTGTTGACAGGATCCGGAGGCCTTCTCTGCTGCAGATGCCACCTTCCTGCTGTGTCCTTATGTGGTCTTTCCTCTGTGCACATGCATCCCTGGTGTCTCTTCCTCCTCTTATGAGGACACCAGTCCTATTGGGTTAGGGCCCCACCCTATGACCTCACTTAACCTTAGTTACTTCCTTAAAGGCCCCATCCCCTAATACACTCACACTGGGGGTTAAGGGCATCAGCCTATGAATTTGGAGGTGAGGGGACACAATTCAATGCATCACAGATAATAAATTACTATTATTCTCTTAAGCCACTGAGTTTTGGGGTGATCTGTTATATATTGAAAGATATCTAGTACCCATTTTATCATGTATCTGGGGAGATATTAAACTCAGAAGTTTGGGGTTCGTTTTAAAAATTGATTGTCTTGCCACTGAGTCACTCTTTAAGACCCCTGGTTTTCCTAGTATGAATATTTGGAAGGAAGTCACCAACCAGTCTTTCAAGATTGTTATTTGGAATAATTAACCTTTTTTATTTTTTAAGATAGGAAAGCACTCTAAAAATCTAAAAATATTTAAATTCACTTGACCTTAAGGAATAGATAAGATTTTAGAGGCTCTATTTTGTTCTTTTATTCCCATCTACCATTTTAAATATCAAATTACAACCTAATAAGATCTTGGTGTTGAGACCATCTGCCCAGAAATGGCAAACTAACAGTTCCATAGTCCGTTACTCACAACAGATTAGATATTTTAAAAATAGTTTGGGAAAGATTCACATTGGGTCGAGGACTAAGGAGCGCCAGCGAGAACTGATTCATAACGGGATTGGTTATCACGAGAGTTGTTGCTTACACAAGTGTTGCCAGCGTGTTGAAGAGGCAGGCAGGGAATATCTACTCTCCCGGCTGTCAAAAGAAGGTATTATCATTGGCATCCTTCCTGGGTCCCTGCACTGGTAGGATCATGACTTCATGAGCAGAGAGAAGGCAGAGCCCAAATAAGAGAGATGTACTTGGCTGAGCACTTGGCCTGTTTTTTCTGAGCACTGGCCTGGGTCTGTGGGATTCTTATTTATTCTGTTCCCCAAGGTAGCTGAGCTCCAGGAAAGGATGTTGAGTCTTTTTACCTCAATTTTTCTTTAATTTGACAAATGGCCTACCTCTGTCACCTTCCCAGGGACCCATGCGGGAAATGACTCGTTCAATGGTGGTTTCCTAAGATGCCATCATTTGCCTGACAGCAGGCTAGGTACTGAGTGCTCAGGGACAGTTGAGAGCATTTCTGCCTCAAGAGTCTCAGCAAGTGCAGGTCCCATGGAGCTGGGATCCAGGGCTAAAGCGGCTGAGGGGTGCCTCCACCTCTTCCCTCATGGACCACAACCTAACAGATGCGGGATATGCACTTGGCATCACTGTGATCACGGGGGCACAAATGTACATTTCCCAGAGTGAGTTATTTGGCTGTCTCGGTTGATAGAGCCAACCCTTCTGTTGGTCAAATGTGCCATCATGACAGCAGGCACTTCAGGATTCATCTTGAACTTTTCCACCCAAAAGGAACAACGCTGGACAAGGGAATGGTTAAAATATTGGGGTCCCGTGGAGTTGGGATGCTCACTGGAGTTTCTCAGGATGGTCTATAGATAAGGCCTCTGCTGGGAGGAGGACTACGTGGCAGTTCGCTTTTTCCTTCCCTGGGGCCGGCATTGTCAAGGACGCCACCTAACTGTGCAACAGGCCCTGACTAAATGTATCTCTTGTTGAAGAAACCATCTTGATCATGGCTGTCTATAAGCTCAGGGCAGAAGCCAGCCTTCCGGGGGCCACTAGGTGAGTGCGCGGTGACAAAGGGTAGATGGAAACAGCTTTGTCATGAAGTTTGGAGTGAAGAGGAGCCATGAGTGAGGGCCAGGGCTGGCGGGGAGCCAGAGGGCATTTCTCTCAAAGATGGGCCTGGCCTGAGCATGTGAACGTGCTGATGGAGGGAGGTAAAAGTTCCCGAACCTCCCACCCTCTCTACCCACTCCTCTGTCCTCCAAAGATGTAGGCTTTACGTGAGGATCGAAGGAGAGCGTGTGTGTAGGCTTCCCGAAGCTCCGTTACTAGCAAACACTGAAGTCGAGCCTTGAACCAAGGGAACGGGGCTCCAAAGCCCAGGTTCGTGGTGTGACTTCCTACGGCCTCTAGAGAAGTCCAGGCTTCTCGGCCCACCCGTTGCACGCGGACACAGCGTCTTACCGCACCTACGCCTGGTTCAGGGGCTGGCCCCGGGGCCAAAGCTGGCCCGTCATCTCTTTCTGTAATTCACGTTTTCTTAATACACAGCCACGCCCATTCGTTAATGCCTCGTCGCTGGCTGCTTTCACGGGGAAGCAGAGGTGAGTACTTGTAACAGAGACCAGATGGCCTGCAAAATGCACAATATTTATCATCTGGCCTTTTTTCGGGAAAAAAACTTGCCAGCTCCTGACTAATTTGTGCCAGAGCCTCCCTTTCCTGCATCTCATTAATTAATAGGACCTCCCACGCCAAGTGCCAGGGTGAGACTAGTCCCCAGAAAGGCAAGAGGCCAGTGGCAGAGCCCTGCCCCACTGAAGGCTCAGCGCCAGTCCCACGGGAGAGCGCAAGGGAAGTTAGTCATCGGGCCTGCCCGCCACAGGCCCCGCCCGAAGCCGGGCTGCCCGTAAAGTTGGCAAACTGACCGGTGGTCCTGTAGAGTTGGGACTGGGGGATCTGCATTCCCCTTACCCTCTGAGCATTATGATGTCATACAGTCCGCTTTGGGACTGGATTGAGGAGATTAGGGGTAATATAAATTTAAGGTGGAAGGGCCCTTATTCATCCCCTTACTCTCGTTGAGTGAGGAAAGGATGCAAATTTGATGTAAATAGCACAAATGGGCCTCGTGAAGTCTTCGTTGCCTACCCTGGCAGCGGTTTCGAGGACTGAATTGGTCAGCTGAGCAGTTTTTTCCCAAAGATTTTATTTCTTTATTTGAGAAAGAGAGAGAGCACAAGCGAGGGGCGGAGCAGAGGCAGAGGGAGAGAGAGAATCTCTCAAGCAGACTCCACACTGAGCATGGAGCCCGACGTGGGGCTCCATCTCCTGACCCTGAGATTGTGACCTGAGCCGAAACCAAGAGCCGGACGCTTCACCGACTGAGCCGCCCAGGTGCCCCCACAGCCATGTATTTTAATAGAAGGATTGCTCCAGGGACAGGCTAGAGGCCAGAGGAAGCCTCCAGAAGACAAAGCAAGCAGACCCATAAAGAAAGGACAACGGTAGTCCAGTGAGACACAACAAAGGGCTGAATTAAGGCCACAGGAGTGAAGACTTAGAGGAAGGGGTTAATTATGAAGGCGTGTAGCAGATAAAATCAGCTGGCCTGGGTGAGACCCAGGGACATGGCGTGTGGGAGGAGGGCTCGAGGTGACTCTCCAGTTTCTGGCATGAAATGTTGGATGACAGTGTCCTTAAACTGGGAGGGGAAGTAGATCTTGGGATGAAAGTTAACTCCGTTTGTGCCACACATTCTTTGATTCCAGGGGCCTGGATATGTAAGCCTGGGGCAGAGAAGCAGAGGTTCAAAAATGATTCTCTTTGTCCCTTTTACGGGCCATGCGTTAAATCAAAGAAATCAAGACTCTGAACACCTTTACCTTTATAGCTGCTGATGCAGCGGAGAAAAGCAAGCAGAATTTCATTCTTTTTTTTTTTTTTTAAGATTTTATTTATGTATTTGACACAGAGAGAGAGACAGCAAGAGAGGGAACACAAACAGGGGGAGTGGGAGAGGGAGAAGCAGGCTTCCCGCGGAGCAGGGAGCCCGATGCGGGGCTTGATCCCAGGACGCTGGGATCATGACCCAAGCCGACGAAGGCAGACGCTTAACGACTGAGCCACCCAGGCGCTTCCAGAATTTCATTCTAATGAGGGACACTTTTTACCAATACAGCTGTATGAAAATGCATTTGGGGGGCTGAACGTTAGATGGTGGAAAAATTACTGTACCTACTCATGCATTCTAGACGGGCTTGTCTTGATTTGCATTTAGATGGGAATTCCTTCAGCTCAGAACCAGGATTGTCCTCTAACCCACCGCACTCAGAAAAGCATTAACTTGGGCTGGTGAAGTGTTGTTGGTACAACAGCGACCCAGACCCTAACACCAACCAGTATTAATAGTGTTGCTTAATGACTCCATAGAAATGAGCCACTGGAATGGTGGAAAAGTTTAGAACAAGCCTCCTCTGGCAGGTGTCTGAGACCGCAGTGTGTAACCTGTTAATGAGTGACTACCCAAACTCCCCAGCAGTGCTGCACCCGCTTCAGGAGGCGTTGTGTTGTCTTCCTGCTATTTCTGAGGCTGAGCACAGAACCCTAGGGCACCATCGGGTGGAGTCCTGAGTACGAAGGACATCTGCACATCATGAGCATGGTTAGAGGCAGATCAGGAACAACTCTCTACGGAACTACACAGAGTAAATTCCAAGATGATCTCTACGCCTCGGCCGACGAGTTCCTCTTCTCGCATTGTATCAAAAGCAGATTAAAAACCCATTGCCTATCATGTGTTCATCTGCAAATTGGAAAGGCTATTCAGTTACCTTGGGTTAGTCTGATTATGCTGTTCCATTGGCCGTCTTTGCATTTAATTTTTAAAATTAGGTACATCTGGAGAAGTCTTTTATTATCTCTTTTTAAAATAGCATTCCTAGGCGCCTGGGTGGGTCAGTCCATTGAACATCTGCCTTCGGCTCAGGTCATGATCCTGGGGTCCTGGGATCAAGCCCCGCATCGGGCTCCTTGGTCAGCGGGGAGTCTGCTTCTCCCTCGGCCTGCCGTGCTCTCTCTCTCTCTCTCTGTCAAATAAATAAAATCTTAAAAAAAAAAAATAGCATCCCTCTGGGATGAGGGAGTCCTGGAGATTGGTGACAGCACAACCATGTGCGTGTACTTAACACGACTGACCCGTGTGCTTAAAAATGGTCAAGAAGGCAAATTTTATGTTATTTTACCACAATTCGAAAATTTTTAAATAATAACATTCCCCTGATTATAAAAAGAAAAGCATAAAGGGAAGAAAAACTTTGCACACAGTTCTGCCATGCTGAGACAGTTGAACTGTGCTGGGGCATGTTTTGCTTGCCCTTCGCTGTGCACTCGTACACACAGCCGTAGCCGTGGACACATGACAGACTTAAGCCTGAGCACTCCGCTGAAGTGGTAATCAGGCCCCTGTCTTCAGTTTACAGAGTCTGGCTGTCAGGAGGATGTCATTTTTAAAGGTCTCATTTTCATAAAATTTGGTGGTCACACCATATTAAATATTACTTTATACTATTCAAATTATGAAGCAGACCTCTGGGTCTAACCCAGTAAATGATAAATATTACATGTAGCCTGGAGAGCACGTTTAACATACCCAAAGCCCTTGGGGCGCCTGGGTGGCTCAGTCGTTAAGCATCTGCCTTCAGCTCAGGTCATGGTCCCAGGGTCCTGGGATCGAGTCCCACATCGGGCTCTCTGCTCAGCGGGGAGCCTGCTTCTCCCTCTCCCTCTGCTGCTTCCCCTGCTTGTGCTCTCTCTCTCTTTCTCTCTCTGTCAAATAAGTAAATAAAATAAAATCTTAAAAAAGAAAAGAAAAAAGTTACAAAAAAAAAAAAAAAACACAAACAAACATACCCACAGCCGTCAGAGATCGTAGTGATATTTGGATAAAAGATAGTACAATCTCGGGCGCCTGGGTGGCTCAGTTGGTTAAGCGACTGCCTTCGGCTCAGGTCATGATCCTGGAGTCCCGGGATCGAGTCCCGCATTGGGCTCCCTGCTCGGCAGGGAGTCTGCTTCTCCCTCTGACCCTAACCCCTCTCATGTGCTCTCTCTCATTCTCTCTCTCTCAAATAAATAAATAAAATCTTAAAAAAAAAAAAAAAGATAGTACAATCTCATGAGACTTATTCACTAGCAGTCAGATTCTTTAAAAAAAAAAAAACGAGTATACAACACTTGAGTACCGGGAGGCTGCAGGGGTTCCAGAGCTGTTTGCCTGCCGGTCGGGGACTCAGCTGCCGCTTTGAAGAGTCAGGTGAGCAGGTGAATGAAAGGAACACGTTTTCCCATTCTTAAGATCTGTCCTTGTTCGTGGACTTGATTCTGGCCTTTCACTTTTATCATGTCTGGCAATTGAGGATTGGTTTGCGGGGAGGATCCCCAAATACAAATTTACGTGCTCACTACCCGTATTTGAAGATGCTAGAATTGGGATGTAAAATCAATATAGTTTATTCTTTTCCAGAATGTAAGAATGATTGCAGAAATAATTTTCCACTAGTGGAAAAAATATACTTACTCATTCGGGATTTTCCCTAGTGCCCCCCCCCGCCCAAGGGGCTGTATATAGCACTGCATGCTGAAATAACGACAGAATTTCTCTTCAAAATAGAGACCTGGTGTTAGTGGTTCAAGAAAGAGTCTGTGTCACTCTCCCACTTCCCCTGCTTGTGTTCCCTCTCTCGCTATGTCTCTCTCTGTCAAATAAATAAAATCTTTTAAAAAAAAAGAAAGAGTCTGCGATCCTTCCTGCTCTGGGGACACGTGTCCATAGATGGGGCTGTGTTATCGCTCTGCCTACCCACTTACTCAATCTGACAAATGAGCAATTAAAGAAAACGTCTATTTCCCACTGGGCATAAACTGTAGACTGCATTTGACTTATGCATTAGGTTCGCATGCGTCTGCGGCGACTGGGCAAGGGCCCCTCATGTTAAGGTATCTGTGTGATATGACAGGAAAAGCCATAAAGTCAACATAAAAACTCATCCATTACCTGTTTATAAGATGGTAAAAGCAAGTATAGCGGGCCTGTAGCTCCGAGGACTTAGAGCATCTCCAGCATTTAGTTCGTTGGCCTGACTTACATGGAGGGAGGTGTACCTACTACCCTCAACAAAGCAAAGTCATTTTTTAATTTTTCTGAGAACTAGGAGGCAGAAACTGAAGTAGAACATGGAATACGTTGCCTAGATAAAACAAACACAAGTAATAAAAGGTCTATTCAAAACAAAAAATATAAAGAGACTGTTTTTTAAATAAGCCACCGAGACCAAATGTGAGAAGATTGAGTTGTATTTACAAATATATTTCGTTGAATAGTTAAGTGCATAGAATAAGGTCAAATTTTATTTCCATTCCAACAGCACTGCAACAGGTTAGTTTGGATTGTGGTTGATTGCTGTGTCACCAGATTTCCCCCAGCGCTTAGAGAATCAAGCAGGATCTTCATGCACCTCAGTATGGCACCAGAAATTCTGTAACCATCAGTAATACCTCATTCTCTTTTCCAGTTTGAATTACATTCTGAATTGACTCAGAAGACCATCAGATCCTGTGCGTTATTTCCAGTTTGGTCCTTAACACAAATGCACAGCAGTTGAAATAATATAAACCAGCTCCTTAGTCATCTACACCAGAAATAACCTTGGTGGAATGATTATAACACACTGTTCTAGATGCTTCGTGATACTCATTGTAGGTTAGTTAAAATCATCTTATAACATGTTCCTCATTTGTGGGTTTGGGATAATCCTGTTTCATAGTGTTTCTGCATGTGTTCTCAGCCCAGTATTCAATTAGATAAGGCACATTTGCTGGCAAATAATTTATGAAGTGTCGTTTTCAGGGACACTTGGGTAGCTCAGTTGGTTAAGCGTCTGCCTTCAGCTCAGGTCATGATCCCACGGTCCTGGGATCAAGCCCCGTGTCGGGCTCCCTGCTCAGCAGGTAGCCTGCTTCTCCCTCTCCCTCTGCTGCTCCCCCTGCTTGTGTTCTCTCTCTTTCTTTCTCTCTCTGTCTCTGACAGATAAATAAATAAAATCTTTTTTTTTTTAAGTGTCATTTTTCAGTCTTAAAATGATCTTCAGTGGACTTGGAGAACGCATAGGATGACAATAGGTGCTCTGGGATCTGTGGAACAAATTTATCCACCGTTCTTTGAATATAATATCATTTATTATTCCTTCTTTAAAATAATAAGCATTTGGCGCATTGATTTCTTACACCCAGTGCAAGTTCTTTGACTTCCCATCCTCACAACACAATACAGTCACTCTCTCCTGCCTGGTGTGCAGATTATGAAATTAGGGATGCAGTCAAAACCCACTTGTTGATGCCTGTTAGGAGCCAGGCATACGCTATCCCGGCCAGATCTCTGCTAGCTCTGCAAAGGAGGCGTTTTCATCTCTATTGTGCAGGTTAAGAATCAAGATGTAGAAAAATTAAGTAATCTGCTCGAGACTTTGCCACTCATAACTAGTAGAGACATGGTGCACACGGACACCTACCTTTGAGACCCAGTACCGAACAACAGTCCCCACACTAAGAGCAGCAATCATTCATTGGCAACCAGCCAGAGGGGAGAACCCCACATTGGCACGCGCCTCGGAGAGGGATGTGCTGGACCCCCAGCCAGCGTGTGGCAGAGCCGGGACTTGCAACCGGGACCGCTGCAGGCCTTACGAAGGGCATGAGCTTTGAGGTCAAATACACCTTATTCTCATCCACACAACTTGCTTTCTTCATTTTTTTCTATGCTTTGGGCACCTGTTTCGACTTTGACATCCGTCTTAGAAGTCTTACCTGAAAGAAGTAACACCTGATGAATAATACCCTTTTGAGATTTTTGCCCATACTTGGCTTCTGAATTCTGTGATGTTACTTGCATTAAAACACTTGCCTGATGAAACCAGGTCACCTCCCCTTCCTTTTTTATCTTTGTTTTCTTTTTTTTAAGTAGGCTCCACACCCAACATGGGGCTTGAACTCATGACCCTGAGATCAAGAGTCTCCTGGTCTACCCACTGAGCCAGCCAGGTGCCCCAAGTCACCTCGCCTTCCTAAGGCAGGAAGCTATAATGAAAGAGAAGGCTGATGCTGGCTTGATTCACACGTGCTCTCTGAGACATGGCGTCCCTTTCCTCAGATCCTTAGTCATGCATCCCAGCTTTCAAAGATTTATGCTTGGCCGAGTATATTGCTGGACTGAGATCCTTGCCTGTGAACTAAGCTGTGGTTTTTTGCACGGTCGGGAGGCGTATCTGGTATTGTCATCTGTTTTAAACTTTTAGTTATTTCCAGTTTCTCTTGACTCGTCAGACAACGCGTGTATTTCTCCGTGTCCATGATATATAAGGATGTGCTTAACATTTTTTTTAGCTTATCCTCAAAAGTGAAGCCCAATATGGTGCTACTTGGGCTTTTGGATGAGACTGAGTCTTCAGTCATCAGAGTTTATCCACTGATAAAATCCCAGGATTTAAAAAGCATATCACCCTTGGCCATATTGTTGTTAATCAGATTTATAAAACTGGATTTGTCTGTCACCATAATCACAGAGAACTAGCTGACTGGATTTTCGCCAAATTTGGACAGTATGTTCGAGATGGTGTGACTTGAAGTTGAGGCTATGTGGGCGTATGATGGTAATGTCTTAAGCTCTGGCTAAATGCTGGTGCAAGTGCTTTATGTTAGTTAACTCGCATATCCCTCACGGCCCCACAAGGTAGGTCGTGTGGGACCCCTGTCGTACAGATGGGGACACCGAGGCACAGTCAGCTCCACGGGCATGTGGCCTACGCAGTTGCCCTGTGCTTACGAGGGCCCCTTCCTGCTTTAAAGCTCTATCTATTGTCATCTTGAAATTCTTCATTTTTGAGCAAGCGGCCTGTGTTTTCATTTCACTCTGGGCCTGGCAAGTGGGGCAGCTGGTGCTAGGGATCCATACCACGTTCGAGTGAGAGAACCAGGATTAGGCCCCGGTGGTCTGCTCCAGAGCCTGCACTCCTTACCCATGCTGACCTGCCTCCCAGAGAGTAAGTTCTAGTCCAAGAGGGGCCGCCTTGCTATGATGCCTGTGGATTTCTCCTCCAGAGAGCTACTTTGCACACACTCTGTTCAAGGTGATGATTGTTTGGGTGCAGCTGTGGGGAGAGGTCACTGACAACGGCTCATGACTCCAGGGAGGCATCAGCTAGGCTCTAATGTGTCCTTTTAAAGAAGAACCCGGGGAGGGCGCCTGGGTGGCTCAGTCGTTAAGCGTCTGCCTTCGGCTCAGGTCATGATCCCGGGGTCCTGGGATCGAGCCCCGCATCGGGCTCCCTGCTCCGCGGGAAGCCTGCTTCTCCCTCCCCCACTCCCCCTGCTTGTGTTCCCTCTCTAGCTGTCTCTCTCTGTCAAATAAATAAATAAAATCTTTAAAAAAAAAAAGAAGAACCCGGGGAGAGTGATGCCTGGCGGCATGCTTTTGGGCCTGGTGCCTCCCAAACAGTGGCACAAGGCTGCCCGGAGACCGGCACTCTAATTTCTCTTACTTTGGCCCCTTTACAAGTATAAGACTGTTGCTGTTCTTATGAATGCCCATGGAAACTACACAGAAGGAGAAGAATAAAAATATAATTACTGGTTCACCTATTTTCTGAGTAATACTGATAATTCGGGTGACTCTCCTCAGGTGAAATTTGGGAATAATTTCATTTTCACGAGTGAATTCACAATAGCAGGACCAGACCTGGAGCTTCTGGATGCTTCTCCTCCTCCTCCTCCCCTGCTTGTCTGCATCTCCTGCCTCAGGCACGCTCGCAGATGTCAGACCAAGGACGAAGTTTGGGAGAAAAATGGCAAGTCTCAGCAACCTGCCTCTTCACACTCCAGATACCTCAAGTGGATCGCTCTTCCTTCTACTCTGAATAATTGTTCTGCTTTGGAAATCTAAACTGCTGCACGCCTCCTGAGCCTCCTTGCTGCCCTGTTCTCCTGGCCGCTCCCGAGCCTGTGTTGCCTCGTTTGCAAAGAGCCCTTACTACCAACCCAACAGCAGACACCCAGACACTGTGACCAGTTGCTGGTGTCGGTTCCAGGAGGGAGAGGGGAGGGAGGTCTCGAGTTGCTAAGGATCATGAAGCTTTTTTTTTTTTTTTTAAGATTTATTTATTTACTTGGGGGGTGGGAGGGACAGAGGCAGAGAATCTTTCAAGCAGATTCCCTGCTGAGCGAGGAGCCAGACGGGGCTCGATCCCATAACCCATAAGATCATGACCTGAGCCGAAACCAAGAGTCAGACGCCCAACCAACTGAGCCACCCAGGCGCCCTGACCAAGTTAAGCTTTTTAAAAATAAATCTTGTAATTGATTGTTTAAAAAAAACAAAAACAAAAAACAACCCTTAACACTATTTAGGGTCACTCCAGGAATACAGTGCGAATTTTCAAGTTGCATTCTTTTCAGGAGAGTCTAAAACTGCAGAGAATACTGAGACTAAGCCACAGATTTTAAAAGCCAAGCAATAAAAAGGTGCCGGCTAAGGCCTTCGATAAACAAGCAGGTAACCTCAAGAAGCTTTGGAGTGATATTTATAGCCACACTGTGTGGCTTTTGTGATCTTGTCAACATTCCTTTATTGGCTTTCTTTTGTTTCCATAAAGACTTCATTGCTATATTTAAAGGCTTCTTTTTTTTTTTTTTTAAAGATTTTATTTATTTATTTGACAGAGAGAGACACAGCGAGAGAGGGAACACAAGCAGGGGGAGTGGGAAAGGGAGAAGCAGGCTCCCTGCAGAGCAGGGAGCCGAATGCGAGGCTCGATCCCAGGACTCTGGGATCATGACCTGAGCCGAAGGCAGACGCTTAACGACTGAGCCACCCAGGCGCCCCATTTAAAGGCTTCCTTTGATGAATGCCTCTATTTTTAATTATTGCTCTTCTTGAAAAACTCACTTTCAAATGAAATGGGAGCGTGGGGACTCTGGCTCGAAGGCCCTGGTTATCTCTGAAGATGAGGCTGCCAGTTTGTTTGAAAGTTAATATACAGAAATCCCAGATACTTGCCCTCACAAGAAGAGTACTTGCTCATGGAAGATGGGTTCCAAAAAGAGATTAAGTAAAAGCCTCTAGGACTAATGGGCCCTCCTGCATCCCTGCTTGGCTTCCGGAATGTTGGCAGCAGGGTTTTTCTCATGTGCACCCAGCCACGCAGAGAAGGAGGATTTCTCTTTAGAGAAAAGATCTGCAGACCCTGAAACTTTCAGCTTGCCACTTCCATTTCACTATGGAGAAGCCCACCCGTCTCCGACTCCCATCCTCACGTACAGACCTCCTAACCTAGCTTCTTAGGGTCTTCCTATTAAATATGCAGCCAAAGAAAACCAGGCATTTGAGGAAACTATTATGAAAGACAGAGACAAATGCAAACAGAAAAAAAGAAAGTCTGAAAAAGCAAAAAAGGGAGCAAAGGATACTGCAGCCATGAAGTAAGAGCAGGAGGCTCTAAAGATTGAAAAGGGGTATTCCAAGACCAAGAGTTCTGGGAAAGCAAAACTATGCAACCAAATACACATATATATCTATACACACATGCACTGGAAGATAAAATTGAGGGGCACCTGGGTGACTCAGTCAGTTAAGTGTCTGCCTTCAGCTCAGGTCATGATCCAAGGGTCCTGGGATCAAGCCCCACATCGGGCTCCCTGCTCAGTGGGGAGTCTGCCTCTCCCTCTGCCCCTCCCCCTACTTGTGCACTTTTTCTCTCTCCGTCAAATAAATACATAAAATCTTTTAAAAAATAAAAAGAAGATAAAATTGAGCATATCTCCTGGAAAGTAAACCCAAAAGGCAAAGACAGAAATTGAATTTAAAGAAGGAAGAAAGGAAGAGGGAAGGAGGAAGGAAGGAAGCTAAGTAGGAAGGAAGGCGGGAGGGAGGAAGGAAGAATGGGAGGGCATGTGGGCATCAGTCCAGGAGGCTCAGCCTCTTGATTCTACGAGTCCAGAGAGGAAGAACAAGGAAGACAGGAGAAGAATCAGGAGAGCAAGTGAAGGGCATGAGTTCCCAGACTGATGCCCAGCACAAAACAAAAAGAAAGGGGGGAAAAAAACAGGAAAAAAAAAAAGACCTACACCAAGACACAGCATCATGAAATTTCAAACCAGCAGGGATAAAGAAATGAGTTAAAGCTTCCAGAGAGGAGGCGGAAACAGAGTTTACTTAAAAGGAGGGAAAGACTGGAAATCAGAACGGAGTCAGACTTCAGAACAGCAGAAGCTAAAAGGCCATGAACGGGGTAGGCTTTCAAAATGGAGGGCAGATGATTTCAAAGTTGGGACTTTGGCAGGATGTGAAATTGAGAGCCATTCTCAGACATGCAAGGTCTCAAATAAATCATCCCCATGTACCTTTCCTGGGGAAGTTCCTGGAGCATCTGGTCCCTCACGATAAGGGCAGAAATTAAGACCCGGGCATTAGGAAAGATGCCCAGACTGTTGGGGGAGGGAGAGGCCACCACGTGGCGGGTCTGGATGGCCTCTCAGGCCTAGAGAGCCTGGGACAGCATCTCCAAGCAAAGAACAAAACCCGCAGATCACCTTATGTATCTGATCACACTGAGAGAAGAGTTCTGGCTTTGGCCGAGTTTGAGATGATTTCGTGATAGACACATTGAAAATTTAACTCCCAGAAAGCATTAAATTGGATAGAAAGGAAGGTGGATCATAGCACAGGATGCAGCTTGACTGCGGTGCACAAGATTCGCAGAGTCATGACAATGTTAAGCCTTGAATGTTGACACAACACAAAAGGCAGGTAACTGAGTGTGGACGGTGGGCGTGGGAGTGGTGGGGGTGCAGCTGAGTGGTCACCTTGACCTTCTGCACAGGAAGCGGGGTCAACACCACAGTAGCTGAAAATGTCTCACCCTGGAAGATACATACAATGAAAAGCATTTAGGCAAGAAGCTAATGTCTTTTTTTTCCCAACAAGCAAACTTCATAGGAGTTTGAAAAAAATGATGCGTTATGTGAGTGGGATAAAAAGGACGGGACTCGTTGGTTCATAAAAGGTGCTGTGAATTTGGATGGTAGCTGTGCTGGGCGCTACGGTGATGATTAAGAGTTTCCCTTTCAATAATCAAAGTGACTCTCTCAATAAAAATAGAAAGAAATGCCTACCTAACACAATCTAAGGCCTTTAACTCCGGAGAAGAGGATGAAACGGGTATTTCCTTTAATTTTTATGAGTGCAGGAGTTATTTCTGAGTTAGGTTGGGCTGTCGTGCAGTCAGCCTGCTGTTCTCAAATGTATTGGGTGTCAGGACCCTTTTCCATTCGTGATCAGTGAGGACCCATTGGGCTTTTATTTGTGTGGGTCTCATCAATTGACAGTTACCATATTAAAAATTAAAACTGAGGGTGCCTGGGTGGCTCAGGTCTGCCTTCGGCTCAGGTTATGATCCCGGGGTCCTGGGATCGAGTCCCACATCGGGTTCCCTGCTTGGCAGGGAGCTTGTTTCTCCCTCTTCCTCTGCCCCTCCCCGCTGCTTGCACTCTCTCACTCTCTCTGTCTCAAATAAAGTCTTTGAAAAAAAACTAAAACAGAGAAATTTGAAAATATGTTTATCTAAAAGGTCAATAATAAACTCACAACATATAACCATAGACATATTTTTATTCAAAACAGTTGGAAGAGAGGCATTGCTTTGCATGATGGCAAATCTTGTCAAGACCTGGGTGAAAGGACAGTGGGACTCTCCTGTCTACTTCTGCATTCATTCTGTTGCCATATATATGTTGTTTGGGATGAAGTATGTGAAGAAATTTCAGCCTCAAACAGATATATGGTTAGAAAAGGGAGGAGTATTTTATTTTATTTTTTAAATAATTTTTATTTATTTATTTGAGAGAGAGAGAGAGAGCACCAGCGGGGTGAGGGGCAGAGGGAGAAGCAGACTCCACCCTGAGCAGGGAGCCCGACACGGGGCTCAGTCCCAGGACTCCAGGATCATGACTCGAGCCGAAGGCAGATGCCCAACTGACTGAGCCACCTACGTGCCCCAAGCGAGGAGTATTTTAATAGCCTCTTAGAAAATTGTGGATAGTCTTCTGGACAAGTAGTAGTTTCTTATAACGTTAGTTGCAATGTGGAATCTGAAGCCATATTAATAAATCTTCACAGCCTACATAACAGAATCTATTCTATTACATTAAAATCTACCCATCTCTCCTGCACTGTGAGTGGATCTTTACCCCATGCATGATTTTGTAATATCATGCATTGGTCATTTGGAAAATACTGGGTCACTGACTAATGCAGATCTTCCAAATGTCGACCCATTTCATTACACAGTATTCAAAAAGCAAAATCAGGGGTGCCTGGGTGGCTCAGTCGTTAAGCGTCTGCCTTCAGCTCAGGTCATGATCCCAGGGTCCTGGGATCGAGCCCCGTATCGGGCTCCCTGCTCAGCGGGAAGCCTGCTTCTCCCTTCCCCACTCCCCCTGCTTGTGTTCCCTCTCTCTCGCTGTGTCTCTCTCTATCAAATAAATAAATAAAACCTTTAAAAAAAAAAAAAAAAAGCAAAATCACCTTTGTTAATAACACCACCCATCTCCTTCCGAGAAGTCTCTAAGTATTGGGAAGCTGTCAAGCTCATTATGACAGACCCAGCTTTTCCAAAATTCTAACTTCTGCTTGAAAACATTGCATCGTTGGCAACAAATATGGTCAGTTGTTTGCCTTGAAGTGACAGGCTCCCTTTGTCCATTTCGGAAAAAATGTCTGCCAAATACCCAAGTCTGAGAAACGACAGTTTGTTGGTTTTTCAATGTCTCATTTAAAAGGCAGCTCAACCACACGCATGTTTTTCTTCAAGAATACCATCGTATTGCAGCTTGAAACACGAGTATTTTCTGTGTACTTCTTGTTTTTTCACACAGAATATTAAAATGACACGTATTAAAGGGTTGAGATTTAATAAAATGAATAAAAATTTTTTTAAGAGAGGGAGAGAGGTGGGGTGGGGAGGGGCACAGGGAGAAGGAGAGAGAGAATCTGAAGCAGGCTCCATGCCCAGCACAGAGCCCGACACAGGGCTCGATCTCACCACCCTGAGATCATGACCTGAGCTGAAATCAAAAGTGGGACCCTTAACTGACTGAGCCACCCAGGCGCCCCTAAAATGAATAAAGTTTACTGCACCCTCAAGGATGCTCTTAAGTGAAACTGGCTTATTTCCCGCGCAGTGGAAGGTTAGTGTTATTTGCCGCCAGCTCGGTGTGAGATGAGGTTCTGGAGTTTTCCAGGGCGCAGACTTCGATGGGGCATGGGCAGTGGTGGGGAAACAGCAGATATCGCCTTCGTGTTATCATGAGACGTTTTGACCTAGACTCCCTGGAAAGGTTGCAGGGACCCCCAGGAGTCCTCTGACCATGCTTTGAGAACCACCAGTATAACTCAGAGGTGTTTCGCTGCTGTTGCAAGGTGTTCCTGCGACCCATACATCTCTCAGAATTCCACTGACAGAGACAGGGACTGAGGAGTTGCATAGGATTTAGGACCAGAACCTTGTCCCCCATTTGGACCTAATCTTAACACACAAGCCGCTCCCTGGAGGGAAAGGGTTCTTAACCACCCACGTTTCAGCAGGAAAATAATAAGCCATTACCATTTTCCTTTAAAATTATTCATGTTTGATAAAAGGAGAAATGCTAAGTCGCCTTTATTCTTTGCCACTCCCATATTTGTGTGTGTGCACGCGTGTGCACATGTTTTCTCCCAGATATGTAGACTCTATACCTGAATATACCTTTAAAAAGTGCCAACTGACATGTCTGAAGAGTTTGGTCCAGATTCATTTTTCACTCTATTGTGCCTTAAAAAATGAATGAGTTGAAATCATCTTTCCCTCAGGCCGAACTTAGTCCTTATAGACACCGGCTACTCTGTGTTGAAGGGAAACTTGACGATGTTTAGTGACAAACAACACTTCCTGTGACTCATGTCCCACACGTATAACTAAATCTTCCAACCCAGGGTTCTTCAGGAGTTATACACCATCTTCCTTTATTACCCACTTTATGACTAAAAACTACAGTAAGAAAAAATCTTGACCCACGACTCACACACATGTACATATAACTAAGACAGCTTTCTTGAAACAATGATCCCCCTCAATGCAAATTGATATGTCTATGATATTTCATTTTTTTAAGATTTTATTTATTTATTTGTCAGAGAGAGAGAGCACAAGCACAAGCAGGGGTAGTGGTAGGCAGAGGGAGAAGCAGGCCTCCGGCTGAGCAGGGAGCCCGATGCGGGACTCGATCCCAGGACCCTGGGATCATGAGCTGAGCCGGAGGCAGACGCTTAACCAAGCCACCCAGGCGTCCCAATGATATTTCATTTTAAACCACGCCACTCCTGACCCATTAAACTACTTTCATTACCCATGAGTGGGTCACACTCTGCAGCTTTTGAACCACTGGTTTAGACTTGGTTTCTTACAGGCTGGTTTCTCATATTCCACTTGTAGTAGATGTGCTCGTGCTGAGTGACAAGGAGCTGCTTCTTGTCAAACGTGTCTCTTCTCTTTCTGTCTCTTGACTTCTCTTCTTGCTTTCTTGAGAGGACCCTGTCTTCTCATTGAAAGTATCCCCCTTTGCCCGTGTGGATGCCAACCCTGGAGTTTTGGCTCTCGATGCTGACTTCTCTCATTCTCCTAGAGCAGTTTTCCCAAAGTGTAGGATGAATACCCCTAGGGTATGCAAGATGATTTTAGGTGATATAAGGAAGAACATTTTAATAGCTACATATTTGTGTATCCGGAAAAAAATATATCTAGAACATACCTACAATTTCCTGGAATTGTTGCCTAAAGACTAATTTTTTTATTTTTTTATTTTTTTTTTATTTTTTTTTTTAAAGATTTTATTTATTTATTTGAGAGAGAGAGCATGAGAGGGAGGAGGGTCAGAGGGAGAAGCAGACTCCCTGCCGAGCAGGGAGCCCGATGTGGGACTCGATCCCGGGACTCCAGGATCATGACCTGAGCCGAAGGCAGTCGCTTAACCAACTGAGCCACCCAGGCGCCCCAAGACTAATTTTTTTAAAGTCAGTTTTGAATAATTGTACAGGTTGCGTGGAAATATGATGAAATGGCACCTGACTGGAGTTTGGGAAGCAGAACTGATGAACCCAGGCCCTGTCATTCTCACCCAACACGGCACACACCGCCCACTCCACTCACATAATCATCGCGACCCTAGTTACCTACCAAGGGTACTTCTTAGACGGCCAATCAACATCGGAAATTTAGCTGGTTTACCCCAGCATTTCTCCTTTCTTCTTACCTCATATAGCTCATCCTGTCAATTTCCCCGATATCCTAGTGTCTTCTATTTATTTCCTGATCCACTGAAATATCAAGTCCAAACTCTTTTTTTTAAATCTCTGCAATACTTCTCAGAGTAGCTTGCTTGATTTTTACATTCATTGTAAAAACATCGTAAACATTCTTGCTGGTTCCAGGCTCTCCCATATCCATCCCTTTCCACTCAACACCGGCATTAAGATCTTCTGATATTGTCCAAACAGTCTGAGAAGATTACATTCGCCCCTCGAGTCCTACCTCATGAAATCTAATTCTATCCCCTTGGCTCCCAGGGGTCCCCACTGATCTGTCCCTAATTTCTCTACAAGAACACTCCGCTCTCGGATAAAGGCCATTCACCTGCTGTGTCCTGCCAGTGTCTTCACCTTTAGAGCTTTTCCTCTGCTGTGGCCACCACCTGAAGTGCTCCCCCACCCCTCACTTCCTTCCAATCTGCCTCAATACGTCTCCTAAAGGAAGCCTTACCTCTCAAAGTGTTCCTTAGCATTTGCATACACTATGCTGTTGCTAGAGTTGGTTGTTTTTGTGTGTGTGTGTGTGTGTGTATTTTCTTTTTACTTAAACTGCTTTGTCATTTTTTTTAAGATTTATTTATTTAGAGAGAGAGAGTTCGTGCACAAGATGGGGGAGCAGCAGAGAGAGAGAGAGAGGGAGAACAGGGGTAGGGGGTAGACGGGGGCAGAGGCAGCGGGAGAGAGAGAATCTCAAGCAGACTCCCCGCTGAGCACGGATCCCAATGAGAGGCTCAGCCTCACGACCCTGAGATCATGACCTGAGCGGAAATCAAGAGTCGGACACTTAATGGACTGAGCCGCCCAGGCGCCCCTCCTTTGTAATTACAGTTTTCACAATTAGGCTAAAACCTCCGCCCAATTAGCGTATCACCTCCTGAGGGCAGGGCCTAGATCTAATATAATTCCCAAATATCATGTAGGATGTTTTGTCTGTAAAGTAACAGAAATGGTACAGGTCTGCTCGGTGACGTCACCAAGGACCCAAGCTCTTTCTCGGCACTGGCTTCAGCTGAAGGCTGGTCCTCAGTAGCAGGCAGCGCCCTGTGCTCTCCGTGGCAAGCTGCGGTGGGGCGAGGTTGTGCGTGCCTGCGTGCGGGCACCAGCTCTCTTCAGCCGTAAGCCCTTCCTTTTACTCCGGGACAGTAAGAAAGATTGTCACCATCGTGACTCATGTAAGGAAAGGGTATATACGGTGACAAAATTCGGGCCTTATTCTAGGAAAGAAGGTGGTAGAAGAATGGATGCTATGTAGACAGTCAGTAGTATCCAGCACAACATAGCACAATGTGCCACACTCTGAGGGGTACACAGTGCTAATACAGGGTATGCAGCTGAGCCTAAAGTGGGGTACATGTGCGTATATATACATGCCCATATACACACATGTATTCTTATTTATGTAATCCATAATTACATAACATTCATACATAATTCATAATTACATATATAACATGCTGTAGAGTATGAGAAATACTATCTCTTCTGAATCAAGGAATAAATAAAATGACACATTGAGCTAAGAATCAGAATGTACATATAACACACAAAACACATAAGAATAGATAGAATACCATGTCACGGAACTACAGTGTAAAGAACTAAAGGTAAGAGGCACTAGATGACATGACTGCTTGCGTGGAAAATCCTAAATAACCAGCAAAACAGCCACTAGAACTCACAAGTAAATTTATCAAGGTCATAGGGTACAAAGCTAATATACAAAAATCAGTGATATCTTTATGTGCTAGCAGCAAACAATTGGGAAATGAAATCTGAAAAACAATTTCATTTCCAAAAGCATCAAAAAAAACCCTAAGATACTAAGGAATAAATTTAGTAAAAGATATGTAGGACCTCTACACTGAAACCCACAAAAGATGACTGAGAGAGATCAAAGACACAAAGGAACAGAAGGACCCACCATGGTCCTGAATTGGAAGGCCTGACATTGTTAAGAGGTAAATTCTTGCCAAATTGACTGACAGATCAAACGCAATCCCAACCAAAATTTCAGTAGGCTTCTTGTTATTCTGAAGTGTATGTGGAAATGCAGAGGACTTAGAGGAGCCAGAGTGATTTTTTAAACGAAGAACGAAGTTGGAGAATGCTCATTACATGATTTCAAGTCTTACCACAGAGCTACAATAATCAAGAAAGGGCGGTCATGACAAAAGTATAGATATACATCATTGAGCAGAATGGAGAGGCCAGACTTAGATGCCCGATGTATGGTAGGTTGATTTTATTTTTTTATTTTATTTTATTTTATTTTTAGATTTTTTTTTATTTATTTGAGAGAGAGAGAATGAGAGATAGAGAGCACGAGAGGGAAGAGGGTCAGAGGGAGAAGCAGACTCCCTGCTCAGCAGGGAGCCCAATGTGGGACTCGATCCCGGGACTCCAGGATCATGACCTGAGCCGAAGGCAGTTGCATAACCAACTGAGGCACCCAGGCGCCCGGTAGGTTGATTTTAGATAAATGCTGAAGCTATCTTTTATTTTCATTGGGGAACATAAAGTCTTCTTAATAAACAATATGGAACAATTGATATCAGCATGGGGGGGGAAATGAACCTAAGCTCTTACCACACATCATAATAAAAAAGTTAAACCAAAATAGATCAGAGGCCTAAATACAAAAGTCAAAATTTAAGAATTCTAGAAGGAAATATTGAAGAACATCTTCACAGTCTTGGGGGGGGGGCGGGCAAAAATTTCTTAGGATGCAAAATGCATGAATCATTAAAGGATAAATTGGATCTTATCAAAATTTTAAAATTTTGCTGTCTGAAAGACATGGTTAGGAATGTGAAAAAGCATAGCACAGAATGGGATAAAATGTTCACAATACGTGTATCCAACAAAGGGTCAGACCTGAAGGCTCCACTGGGGAAGGATCCATTTCCAAGCTCATGTGGTTGATGGCAAGATTCAGTTCCTTGCAGACTGTTGGAGAGAAGACCCCAGTTACTTGCCACATGGACCTTTCCAACATGGTAGTTTGCTTCATCAAAGCCAGCAAGGGACAGAGTCTGAGAGTAAGACAGAAATCACAGTTTCATGTAGCCTAAACATGGAAGCAATATCCCATCACCTTTGCTTGTTCTGTTGGTTAGAAGCAAGTCATTATATCTAACTTACATTCAGGGAGCAGGAATTACACAAGAACATGAGTCCCAGGAGGTGGGGATCATCAGTGGCCATCTTAGAGTCTCCTGCCACATTCATATAACTCAACGTGGACAAAAGAAGTCTGATCAAAAAGTGGGCAAAAGATGTGTACAGTCACTTCACTAAAGAAGATACATGGGGTGCCTGGGTGGCTCAGTTGGTTAAGTGACTGCCTTCGGCTCAGGGCATGATCCTGGAGTCCCGGGATCGAGTCCCGCATCGGGCTCCCTGCTCGGCGGGGAGTCTGCTTCTCCCTCTGAGCCTCCTCCCTCTCATGCTCTCTGTCTCTCATTCTCTCTCTCGCAAATAAATAAATAAAATCTTTAAAAAAAAAAAAAAAAAAAGAAGATACATGAATGTCCAATAAACACATAAAAAGATATCATCAGGCCTCAAGGAGATGTAAATTAAAACCACAAGGAGAAACCATTACCCACCCACTAGAATAACTAAAGAAAAAGAAAGAAAGAAAAACAAAAGGACTATACCAAGTTTTGATGAGGATATGCAACAACTGGAGTTCTCATATGGTGAAAGGTAAAATGATCCAGCCAATATGCAAAACTGGCTGTTTCTCATGTTAAACGTATACCTCCCATATGACCCAGTCGTTCTACCCTTTGCTATTTATCCAAGAGGAATGAAGATGTATCCACACAAAGATTTGACTGTTTGTTTATAGCAGCTTTATTCACCATGGTCAAAAATTGGAAACATCCCAAGTTCCATCAACAGGTGAATGCAAAATATGGCGGATCCATGCAATGGGGACACTACTCAGCAGCAAACTGAACAAAAGACTGTTATACCCAACCAGGTGAATGAATCTCAAAATCCTTATGCTAAGTGAAGTAATCCAGGTGCAAACAAGTGTTTACCAAATGCTTCCATGTATATAAAATTCTGGAAAATATCTATGGCAGCAAAACCAAGACCACCGGTGGCCCTGAAACGGCAGAAGGAAGGAGGGATGAACCACACAGGGGCACGAGGAAACGTTCGGGGTGATAAAAATATTTTGTATCTTGATTGTAGTGGTGGTTTTATGTTGGCTGATCAGACTGTGCACTTGAAATGGATCCGGTTTATTGTAGGTAAATTATTTCAATAAGAAAGAGACTCTATCTTTCTTAAAATTTTGATTTATAGTTTGCAGTATGCAGATCCTGCATCTGCATTTAGCTGGTCGGCTCTGTGTCCCTCCTCTCCCTGCCCCGCCCCCCCGCCCCGTTCACATCAATCCTCCTGATAGCTATGTAACACCATAAATAACAGTGAATAAAGATCACTGAATTCCCCAGAGCCAAGGGCAGAAGACGCAACAGAAGCATTAACCAGGCCCCTTTGATTTCAGCTTGACTATTGGACTTCCTTCTGAACACTTTATGTAGAACAGAGCAGAAAAAATGGAAGTAGTCTGTTAATCATTTCTGTAACTTTTCACCAATTTCTGGCCAGAGTTTCTATAAATGAAGGGATTAAAAAGACAAAAACTATTATCAGTGGTCTGTTCTGGAAAGGGCTAACAAGTAGGCCAGTTGTAAGGGAAAGAGTAGAGAACCGTGAAAAAGCCTTCCTGTGACTTTAGATCATTTTTTGTGTTGCTTTATTTTTTTTTAAAGATTTTATTTTTAAGTAATCTCCACACCCACGTGGGACTCAAACTCACAACCCCTAGATCAAGAGTCCCATGCTCCACTGACTGAGCCGGCCAGGAGCCCCCTTTTGTGTTGCTTTATAACAGAAACCCAGCACAAAGTTTATGGCTTGATGCATTAAAAATTGAAAGGTTAATTGAACTTATTGAGCAATACTTATTTTTTTTATTGGCAAAGTATTATGGGATGACAAGAATTATCAAGAGAATAGAATGTATTTAGCTCCCAGTAAATCCTGTCAAACACAAACCTAATAATAAAATATTTTGGTTAGCAGAAAATAAAACCAAATTTGGGTCTACTTGTCTAAAAGCAAGAGAAAAACATATTTCAGACCCTGACTCCTGGGTCCACAGAAGTGGAACTTGAAGAGTTACAGACTAACCCTATGTATGTGTAGGGTTCCTCCTTCTTTGATGTGAATTTCTAATCTTACCAGATATTTTAGTGACCCACCTACCACGGTGCCTGGCATGCAGCAGATATTAAATATTTGCTCAATGTCTGTCTTCAAAATCTTAACATTGTCTACTTTTTGGAAGTTAGAAGATAGTTTAACAGAAAGAATCCAGGCAAAAGGGACTTTTTTTGTTTGTTTAGTTCGTTTTCTTCATCTCTTATCTAATCGTCTGAAACAGATTTTCAGCAGACTTTAACTGTAAAATTGGTTACCACTCTGAAAAAAATATTGTGGAATAGATGCTCTCTAAAGGCAATCATACGTAAATGTTAGGAAGGAACCAAGTTTATTTGGTAGCATCTGAAATTGTTATTTGGAAAACTATCAAAATGAATAAAACCTTTTCTCCAAATACACTGATTGATCAGAAGAATTAATAGTTATACTGTCAAGTATTTTAAGTTTTTGAGTTTTTATCAAATCTCTACACCACTTTAAAAAAGTCAATTGTTTTCACTTAACAGAAATTAAAGCTATGGGGTGGGGACCAGAGCTGGCTGAGCTCCCCACCGATTTCCAAACCAGGATGTGGAGTGCTGTGGACAAGTCTCATCCTCGGAGGGAGTCTATTAAAATAAAAATGTTTCCTGCAACCCCTTCTTACTTAGCACAGGCACTTTGTTTTTTCTTCTAAATGTCAGTTCCATTGCTCAAGGGAAAGCAGCTATAAGCATTGGTAAATAGGAATGAGGTCCAGAAGAAACATGAGTAAATGGAATGAAATCATCTCTGAGCCCATTGATGCTATCAAAATCAATTGTTTACCTGCCACGTTTTCTGATTTGCTAAGAATGCACAATTCACTTCACTCAATTATTTTTGGAACGCCTACTATGTGCCAGGCACAGGAGATAGAAAGATGATCAGTCTTCAGAGATTACGGGATTTGGGGAAACAGCAAAGTAAATCCCAACCCTGTGTTAAGTCCTCATAGAAAGAAATAGGTGGGTTAAGAGAAGCAGTTAACCAGGTGAGCTGTAGAAGAGGTCAAGAATCAGGAAGTGCTTCCTGGTGAAGGCTGAGCCTTCCTCCTTAAGACTCATTCTTAAAGGAATGGGGAGAACTAGCCAAGTGTCAGAAGTAGGGAGGGAGGCCAGAATGATCAAACCCTTAGTGCTCTGAGCCTAAGCACGGGGGACACAGAGAAAATTGGCAAGATAAGATGAAGAAATGAAAGGATCCGACCCCTGCTCTGCGCTAAGGAGCTCACAAGGCATCCCTAAAGGTCCCTAGAGCCATTGAATAGTTCTAAACGGGGGGTAACAGGAACAAGGCTGTATGTTTAAAAGGTCAGTCTGGCTCCAGCACGAGATGAGATGAGACAGGGGAAGCCCAGCTGAGCATTGCAGCAGAGATGGAGACCAGCGGGGCGGCCTCTGAGGACAGGAAGACAGGTGGCGAGGACTCAGGGCTACTTTCGAGGGATGAGTTTCGGTTGTCCATAGAAAATTCCAGGACACCGCCAGGAAGAAGTCCCGAGCTCAGGCTTGCTGGGAGCTTGTGATTGAGGCTTGGAAGTAGTCCGCGCAGAGGAGGGAGAGTCAAAGCTGGTCCGAGAGCCGAGCAAGTCGCAGAACAGGCAGCTCCTGTCCTGGCACTGGTGGGCGCCCCGTCCTACCTCCTCTTCCACACAGAGGACGCCTTTGTTCAAGGAAGACAGTGGGGGTGGGGGTGGGGAGGCGTGGAAACGGCAGAGCTGCAGGTTTCCACACGCTAAATTATTCAGGAGCTACTTATCCAGTATTTAAGGTTGATTTACTTCTTGCAGAAGCTATTTAAGATAAAATAAAAGGTAAAGTGAACTCATATCCGACCTCAGTGCCTCAAGGAAAGCTTTTTTGGCAGTCATTTCATGAATAGGTTTTCCTGCCCGATGGTCGTTCAGAATATACCTAGGCACAGTTATGTAAGACGAACCTTAATAATTTAGCATTTCTCACCAACCAGCAAGTCATACTGGTAATGGCTCCATGGTTTTCAGGCATCCTGTCGATAAAGTTCAACTCCAGCCTCCTGCTCCCTCCCATCACGCTGGAGGTTGGCCGCCCAGACCCGCTGCAGAAGCCTATAGAATACGGGTAGAAATACTGCGATCTGCACGAGGCCCAGCTAGGAAAACCCGTCTCCTCTCGACTATGATCTGCCAGTTTAGCTCTCAAGAGAGATGAGATGGCATCACACATGCAAACCCCTTCTCTGCATGCAGCACGTTGCCCAAACCCTTCTCTTTCCTGGCTTCCCCGTCTCCCTGAAATAGCTCACATGGAGCCTGGCATATAAGTCAGTTGAGATTTTAAGAAAACATCACCTAAAATATCACCACGACAGGGCAACTGACAGCCCCCAACTTTAAATTATTTGTGCTAATTAATCCATCGCGCATTTGACCCTGTCGACATGTATATGCATGCCTGAAACGCTCGGCAGACCCTCAAATTCCTGAAAATGACCTGGTGTATTACAGAGAGCAGTTTAATCCCTGAGATGTCTCACCAAGTGAAAGTAAGCTCTGGAAAAAAATTCTGCCTCGCTAACCTATAATACAGGAACGTTTTTATTTCTGTCTTCTCCTGCACACCCATGATCAAGTGGAGTGAAGCCTGAGAAACTCAGAGTAATTTGTTTTAATTTCCATTCTCTCCCAACTTCCACAGCAATGGGTACAGGACTTTTTAGTCTGAGGACCACGTTTGCACGCTCACTGCCTCCAGACACACATATTCCTGTTTATGGCCCATTTCTGCCTCCCAAAAAAACCCCAACTCATCCGGATTATAGGTGAAATCGATGGTGCTCCCAATAAACACCAATTAGGGATTTGTTTTTACAATTATACCAGAATTACTACAAGAAATTAAAACATAGATTTTTTAAAAATGAGGTTGATTGACACTTCCACTATGTACCCCCGTGCTTTTTTTTTTTTAATTAAGCTTTTTATTTTGAGCTCATTGTAGATTCACATACAGTTAGTTGTAAGAGATGAGTGCCCTCCACCTAGTTTCCCCCAATGGTAACATCTTGCAAAACTAGAGTGCAGGAGAAATTGAAACCCTCACACATTGCTAGTGAAAATTTAAAAAGGTGCAGCTTCTGTGGAAAACAGTTTGGCAGTTTCTCAAAATGTTAAATATAGAGTTACCATATGACCCAGAAATTCCATTCCTGGGTCTATACCCAAGAGAAATGAAAACATATGTCCGCACAGATCCTTGTAGTTGAATATTGTAGCAGCAATATTCACAATAGTCAAAACGGGAAGAACACCTAAATACCCATCAACTGATGAATGGATAAGCAAAATGTGGTATATGAATACAATGGAATATTATTCAGCAATAAAAAGAAAGGAAGTGTTGATCCATGTTAGAAAGTGGATGAACCTTGAAAACAGTATGCTGAGTGAAAGGAGCTAGAAATAAAAGACCACATATTATATGATTAAATTTCTATGAAATGGCCAGAATAGGCAAATCTATGGAGACAGAAAATAGGTTAGTGGTTGCCTAGGCTGGGAATAGGGGTTAAGGGAGTGATAGGCAGTGACCACTAGAGGTTATAGGGTTTCTCTTTGGGATGATGAAATGTTGGAAACAGAGATGGTTGCACAACTCTATGAATATACTGAAGACGTATTTTATGGTATGTGAATCCTATCTCAATAAAGATTTTTTTTTAAAGATTTGTTTATTTGAAAGAGAGAGTGCATGAGCAGGAGGGGCAGAGAGAGAGGGAGAGAGAATCTCAAGCAGACTCCACACTGGACCCTGAGATCAGGACCTGAGCTTAAACAAATTGGATGCTCAACTGACTACACCACTCAGGCGCCCCTCAATAAAGATTTTTTTTTTTTTTTAAATTAACCCAATATCGGAGTGCCTAGGTGGCTCAGTCGGTTAAGTGTCTGCCTTTGGCTCAGGTCATGATCCCAGGGTCCTGGGATTGAGCCCTGCATCAGGCTCCCTGCTCAGCAGGAAGTCTGCTTCTCCCTCTCCCTCTGCCCCTCCACCCACTTGTGCTCTCTCTCTCAAGTAAATAAATAAGTAATCTTTAAAAAAAAAAAACAACCCAATTGGTTATTTTCTCCACACAATTAAATCAGCGTGGCTTGACTTGTGGGAGAAAGAATATAGTACATCACAAGCAGAATGGTGACATTGATTCAGTGAAGATCCAGAATGGTTCCATCACCACAAGGATCCCTCATGCTGCCTTTTATAGCAACAGGTCCCTCTGTCCCCAGTTCCCCCCCCAACCCCTGCACCCACTGATCTGTTCTCCACTTCTATAATCTTGTCATTTCAAGAATGCTATATAAATGGAATAACACCGTATGTACCTTTTGGGGATTGGCTTTTCATTCAGCCTAATTCCTTGGACATTCATGCAAGTAGTTGTATGTATCAATAGTTCATTCCTTTTTGTTGCTGAGGACTATTTTCCATGGTTGGGATGTAACGTAGTTTGTTTAACCATTTGCCCGCTGAACAACATCTGGTATATTCCAGTTTGGGCTATTGCAGATGAAACATGGTATACAGGTTTTCCCGTAAACATAAGCCTTCGTTTCCCCGGAATAAATGCCCAAGATGGCAAATGATGTGTCATATGGCAACTGTATGTGTGGTTTCATAAAAAACTACCAGGTTGTTTTCCAGAGCTGTGGTGCGACTTCCCGTCCCCACAGCGATGCAGAAGGGATCCTGTTTCTCGTCATCCTCACCAGCATTTGGTGTTGCTCATTGTTTTTATTTTGGCCATTCTAATAGGTGTGTGGTCACAGCTTACTGTGGTTTTAATCTGTATTTCCCTAATGGCTGATGTTGTTGAACATCTTTTCATGTGCTTACTGCCATTCATCTTTTTCAGTGAAGTGTCTCTTCATATCTTTTGCCCATATTCTGAATTCTGACTTTTATTTTTCTATTATTGAGTTTTGAAAGGTCTTGACATATACCCGACGCTAGTCATTTGTTGGCTGTGTGGTTTTACAAGTATTTTCTCCCACTCTGTCTCTTGTCCTTTCATCTTCTTAACAGGGTCTGCCACAGAGCAAACATTTCTAATTTTAATGAGGTCCAATTTGTTCATTTTACCTTTTATGGATCATGCTCCTGATATCAAGTCTTACTCTTTGCCTAGGAGATCCCAAAGATTTTTTTTTCTACAAGTTGTATAGTTTTACATCTTATTTTCAAGTCCATGACCCAATTTGAGCTCATTTTTGTATAAGATGTGAGGCTTATGTGAAGGTTTATTTTTTTGCCTATCAAGCTTTGCTCCAACACCACTGTTTTTGCACCTTCCTCAAACAACAGTTCGATATACTTCTGTGGGTCTATTTCTAGATTCCCTATTTGTTTCTTTTGATTATTGTGTCTGTCTCCCTACCAGTACCACAATGTCTTGATTACTCCCCCTTCGATCATTTTCAAGATTGTTTTAGCTACTCTCCAGCCTATGCCTTTCTGTATAAATTTCAGAATAAGCTCATCTTGTCTACAGAAAATCTTGTTAGGATTTTGGTAGGAATTGCATTAAACGTAGAGATCAGTCCAGGGGAGAACTGGCATCCTTACTAATTTGGGTCTTCCAAAACATTAACATGAGATGTCTCTCCATTTCTTTAGGTCTTCTTTCATTGCAATCACATATTGTAATTTTCAGCATACAGATCTTGCACATGGTTTCTCAAGTGTGGATCCCTTCTGCACTGGGAGGGAAACGAAGGCTTATGTTTACGGGAAAACCTGCACATTTAATTTTCTTTGCAGTGATTATAAATTATGTATTGTTTTTAATATCACTTTACACATGGTCATTGTTAGTATATAGAAATGCAATTGATTTTTGTGTGTTGACATTGTAGCCTATGACTTTGCTGAACTCACTAGTTCTAGTTGCGGTTGTTAGGTTTTGGTTTGGTTTGGGGTTTTTTTTGTTTTTGTTTTGTTTTTCAGTAGATTCCTTGGAACTTTTTACGAAGAAAACCATGTCATCTGCACATAGGGATGATTTTATTTCTTCCTCTGCAATTTGTATGCCTTTTCTTTCTCTTTATTGCCTTACTGCGGTGGCTGGAACTTCCAGTACTACCTTGAGTAAGAGTAGCCTGGGAAAAGAGGCATAGTAGCCTTGTTCCTGAACTTAGAGGGCAAGCATTCAGGCTCTTGCTGTTAAGGAAGACATAGCTGTAGGGTTTGCTGGGGTTTTTTGTTTGTTTTTTTACCACCAAAGGTCTTACAAAATTAGTTTTGTCCTCTCCTT
>NC_058414.1:100123544-100152391 GCF_002201575.2 Neomonachus schauinslandi | reverse complement strand
CCGCGCCCCCGCCCCCGCGGCCGGGACGAGCGCCGCCGAGCGCATGCTGATCCCTGTCCTCCTCCTCCTCAGGCGGCGCTGGCGGCGGCCCCGGGACCCGCGGAAGCCGGCATGCTGGAGAAATTCGAGTTGGAAGAAGAAGGTGAGTGCCCCCCGCCGGAACGCGCTCCGTGTCGTCGCCGAGGGCCGGGGCGCGGGGACCGCCGGGGTTCACGCCCCGGAGGCCGTGCGGCCCCCGGCTGCCTGGCGAGCACGGCCGGGGATGCAGACGCCGAGCCGGCACAAGGGACGTCTGCAGTGGCCCGCGGGTGCCGTTCGCGGCTGGAAGACCAGCCGGGTTCGGGAGGGGAGCGGCGCAAGCCGGCCATCCGCACCGACACCGATGGGCGGCCCTTTTGTCCTTACGAGCCGAACTCGAAGGCGAGCAAGGTGTCATGCAGCCTAATTGTTGTAATGCCACGGTACACGTAGAGGTAACCCCCAGATTCTGTTGATGGCCCCTACCTTTAAATAACGCCGGCTGGTTCCCTTATCTGTGTTTCCGAAAATACCGCCAGCAGGGTGTGTCTGCTGGTTAATAGGGAAAGTTAAATAGGAACACCAGAAGCGGCTTAGTGCATTGGTTTGGAGTTCAGGTGGCCCGTCACTCACATCATTTCTGTCGCCTCTTCTCTCACTCGGTTTCTCTTTTTCCTGCCCTGTTTTCTTCTTGCTTGCCTGTATCTTGTCTAGAAGCTGTTAAAATATGAAGGGGCGAGTTTGCTCTCTGGCAAAATTAGTATTTTAAAACGGAATAGATGAGCGTTCACCTGGCTCTTATTTTGAAACTGTTAAAACTGGAAGGGGATAAGCTTGTTTTTTGGCAGAATTGACATTTGAAATGGAATATGATGAGCTCAAAGTCGAAAAAGAACTTCGTACAAGATGTTTGACAATTTGAGGCGTTTATTTTAAAAGAACCCCACACTGCCTGGTGTACTTGCGTTATTTACTTGGTGACTTGTCTTTTTGCTGAGAGTATTGATGGAATAAAGCTCCTGGAACAAAGAATGTGCCATGTGGATGCTGTGCCCTGTGCCAACTTTACTTTAATACTTGTGTTCGTTTACAGTCAGGCGATCACTTAAATAAGCATACACAGCCGAAGATGAGAATGTTAACCAGACAGTATTAGGCCAGTACCTACATTTATTTTAGGTTTTACATTCCCTGCAGCATTTCACAAATACGTTAGCTGGAAGATAGTGCATGCGTGGTAATTATCGTTAAAAGTCTGCATCCGTATTTATTATTAACCAGCAGTTACACGATACATTTCAGAATCTTACTGGGACTTAATTTGCATTTTATCCTACTGAAAAATAATCCAGTATCTTAAATCGAATCCACCCCGTTACTCATCAGTTCCGTGTGGCAGGTCAAATTTTGACCACTGTCCACAGGGCAATATGGTGTGTCTCCCTTTCATCTGAGACTTTGAATGTCTAAACCATGGGGGTTTTCTTTGTCCCTGAGATCAGTAACGATGAGAGTCTATTGCATTTAAACTTTCTGCAGATTCATGTGAGGGCAAGAGGAAAGTGGAGATGTGTTAGCAAGGTGCCCACAGTTACGGTTAAGAACACAGTCCCAGCTTCACGTCTTAGCTCCATTTCCTATTCAGCTCTGTGACTTTGGACAAGTTACTGAACTCTTCTGTGCCTTACTTTCCCTTTTTATAAAATGGAGCTAATACTGGGGTGTGTTGAGGATTAAATGAGATAATTTGTGGAGTGGTAATACAGTGTAGACCCACAGTAAGTGCTCTGGAAATGTTACTATTATTTTTTAAGTGCTATTAACCACTTTACTGAATTCATGGACTTTTTAAGGCTTTTATTATTAATGAATCTTAATATAGAGATTGTTCTCAACATGGATTTGATGGGGGAGGTGGTTTCTTACTTGAGATTTATTGATTTAATTATGTTGTATTTCTCAAAGCCGATACACAAGCCCTGTTTCTTTTCATTGTTTCTGCCAACATAATGAATGCGAAGTATTAAACCTAAGCATCTAAGAAAGGGATTTCCTGTTTTCTTCCATCTATTTTTATCTATATTGCTGTCATTACTTTAAAGCATGCTGAATCCCACAAATAACCCTGTCAAACTTTTCTAGATTTTTAAGGAGGCAGAATGTTAAGCCCTCGCTTGGAAGCCGTTAGCAGAGCTGGAAGAAGAACTAGTGTTGGCGTGGTTGTCTAAAATGCTGCTTTGTTTCTTTTGAACTTTCTATTGCTTATTCATCCATGGTATGGAAAAACTGAATATCAAGCAGAATCTTACATTTATTTGGGGGTGTGGGGGGGGAGTCCTAACAGTTTAAGCCATTACACCTTTAAATATCCTGTGAACTGATGTGTTAGCAGCCTACATGATAGATAGCTGTTGAATAGATCCTCATTAAATCTTTAAATTTCCTTCTTATCCAGTTAACGTTGTAACGTATGTATGCCTTGCACTCTGAACACATTGCTTAGATGGAGATATATTTGCTACACACAGAAACACATGATGACTAATATTTTTGTTATCAAGTATTTTTCTATTTCCTAATAAATTATAATTGATACTATATTTGTTAGAAACAGTTTGGGGGCACTGGTGAAGTCAGAGTCATCTTTTAAAATGTCATTTGCTTCTGGGAAGGAGGAAGAAGCTGTACCACGAATCACCATGCCTGGTCACGGTCATCTTTTGCCTGGGTTCTGACACCAGTGGCCTGCCCACTCTCTGCTGCCAACCCTTCTCCTTATTACACTCTGACGGAGGGACCACTCCTTTACGGGAAAATCTTTACCACTGTCTCCCGTCTATATATAGGATAAGTGCGTGCTTCTCTTCGTCTGCAGCCTCACCGCCTCCTCCCAGCCATACACACCAGTGATCAGAGAGTGTTCTGTGCCAGAAATCACCAGAGATCTTTTTAAGAGGCAGATACTAATTCTGGGGGCCTGGGGGGTGAGGGGGGGACCTGAGAGTCTGCATTTCTGCCAAGCTTCCCAGTGCTGCTGCTTTATAGACCCCTCTGTGAAGAACAAGGCTCTAGAACAGGCCTCGGCAAACTTCTGCAAAGGGCCAGATGGTCTCTGTCTCTGTCACGACTCCCCAGCTCGCCCGTGCAGCAGCTAGGCAGAAAGCCACGGAAGACCAAACTCAATCCAACAGGCTACACTCCAGTGAAACTTTATTTAAAAAGCAGGCCGGTGGGGTGCCTGGGTGGCTCAGTTGGTTAAGCATCTGCCTTCGGCTCAGGTCATGATCCCGGGATTCTAGGATTGCGCCCCGCATCCGGCTCCCTGCTCGACGGGGAGCCTGGTTCTCCCTCTGCCTGCCATTCCCCCTGTCTGTGCTTGCTTGCTTTCTCTCTGTGTCAAATAAATAAAATCTTTTAAATAAATAAGTAAATTAAATTAAATACAAAGCAGGCCGGATTTGGCTCCCAGGTGTAGTTGGCCAGACCCCTGCTCTGTGTACCTTTCGTGGTCTCTGTACATTGGATGTCCCATCATACTGTGGGCAAGACCTCCTCTTCCTCTGTCTCCATCCTGCCAATCTTACTGATGCATCACCGCTCTGCCCAGATGTTGCCCTCTCTTTGAGGCCGTCCCCCTAAATCCCTTCTGTGCGTCTTTCACAATCCGTCTTGCTGTTCCCCGTGCCTGAGATGGCTGGCGCATCGTAGGTGCTCAGCAGTGTTGGGACTCCTAGTGAGGACAGCATCTCCGTAAATGTTACTTTATGGGAGTGTTGGGAGGCCTCCATGGTTCTGCGTATGCAAAGTGATGAGAACAGTGCCTCACCCATAGCAATCACTGGATGTGTTTGCTTTTCCAGTTTTTTATTCACATGTCAATCATATTTATGTTCGTTTTTATCAGGATTAATTGTCTTGGACTTATTTAATGGCGGGACCAAGCACAAGTACTTCGTAGGGACCTAAACACAGCCCAGGAATGCTTTCCGAAGTAGATAAGTGCCAGCCATTCATTCGTGATTAGTAAATCTATAATTCTGGCACCACTTCAAGAATTTAACAGCCCCTTGGAGCTATGTGTGTTATCTCCCAGCTTTCCTCTTGTCCCTTCAGCTGTCACGGACTCTTCACTGAGTTCAGGTTTTCAGTAGCTTGCTGTGGATGTCTCGTCCCACTTAGCTGGCTCTCCCGCTGGCTTCTCTCCTCTTACCTCGCCATCTGACTCTTCCCTGATCCCAGACCACCCTCGCTGTACTGGCTGTCCTTCACCCTCACAGCATTTTCCAAAGCGTAATCTTCAGAACTCACCTCCAACTCATTTTTCTAGCAAGGCTGGTCAACCGAGCCTGCACGGATCAAAAGTATGTAAGAAACAGGGGCCACCTTTTTTAGGAGGGAAGCCATTATTTTTCAGTCAAGATTCTCAGAGTTTTAGGCCCAGTTTGGTAATGAAGTAGCTGCATCCTCAAATAATCCATAGTCTCTTGGGGCTTTGCCGGCTTGTTTTGTTGCTGCTGTCGTTGTGAGTTTTCTGTCTAAAACAAGGCCTGGCACTTGGTGAACTTGAACTTTTCCTTCTAATTCAAAAATATGGCCTAAAGCAACTACCAGCCACCCTATAAAGAGAACCAAAATTTTGTGCCCACTCAAACTCATTCATTCTGAGCTGGGGAGCAAAGTGCGCAAAGCTTGGTTCTTGTCAGGGGACAGAAGATCTTAGATATTACAGTGGTTTGTGGCTCTCCAGAGGGCCACAGTACATGAACAGATACACAGTGTATCTGTGGTATTAAAGTTTCATGGGGGAGGGACAGTTAAGAGGGAAAATGTATAAGAAGAAAGTTTCAGAGGGGGATTGGACGGTGAAAAAGTTTGAGAAACACTGCTCTGACTTCAGGGAGAATTGTCTGTGTTTTTGTGGTAACTACAGAGCACCCCCGCACCCCCTTTATCACCAGCCCTAGAGCCGCTGCTCAGTGAGGCTCAGCTGAGTCCACTTGGTCGGGGCTGGCGCTGATGTGAGGAGTGCTGACCTCTGGTGGTAGAGAGGTCCCTGTGACAGGCTTGTCCTCACCCCTCCGCCGCTCCTCCGTAATGATAAGATTATTATAGATTATTGGAAGGCTCTGATAATCTGTCATCCAAACTCTGTGCTTCCCTACTGAGTTTATATCCTCACCTTAGACAAGAGATTTTCTCCTAATTATAAAAGTAGTTACACTTTGATGAAACATTTACAATTAAAATTTTTCTTCTCCAGCTGGCCCCATACTTAAAAACTTGCCATATTTAATAGATTTTAAGGTATGCGTTTTCATATCTCTGAAGTCAGGCTGTAGCTTGACATTTGATGGTATCTCAGATTTGATGAGATAGAGTAGTCATCTTGTAGACTGGGGAGGTTTTGTTTCCTGAAATGGAAAGATCTTGACTACTTGAAATAAAGAGGAGAGTGCAGAAGACTGGGGGGCATTGGAGGGAGGGGCCTGTCTCCAGGCTTCACAAGTAACTGGAAAGTCATCAGGAGCTGAGGCAGCATTCTGCATGCATCCCTCCATGACGGATGGATCTCCATGACCTTCCCTCTCAAGACTGACTTTGCCTGCTCCTGGGTGGCACTCAGCTCCGACCCCACCAGTGCGCGGGCCATAGCCCAGACCCGCGATTCACACGGCGGGGCGGTGGCCGGGGATGGGCCCAGCCTACAGCTCTGTGTGGGCCGCAGAGTCCCCGAAAGATATAATACAGCATCTCTGTGACTTTAAGTTTCACCTGTAGGTTTTAAAGAGGGGAAACTCAATACTACAGAGCATTTGGAGTTTACTTGAAAGAAATGGAAGATTTTTTATATCCCTTTTTTGTGGTTCTCAGAACCAGCCTGTATGAAGTGTATCGAGTACTGTGTTCACATTTATCAAACCCTCAGAGCAGCCTTGAGAGGTAAACATTTTTATCATCCCTGTTTTATAGAGGAAGAAATCAAGAAAGTCAGAGGAGAGGGTGCCTGGGTGGCTCAGTTGGTTGAGCGACTGCCTTCGGCTCAGGTCATGATCCTGGAGTCCCTGGATCGAGTCCCGCGTCGGGCTCCCTGCTCGGCAGGGAGTCTGCTTCTCCCTCTGACCGTCCCCCCTCTCATGTGCTCTCTCTCATTCTCTCTCTCTCAAATAAATAAATAAAATCTTAAAAAAAAAAAGTCAGAGGAGAAATAAATGACCTTGGGGGCCGTATCTAGGAAGGTGGAGAAGCAGGATTCAAACACAGTCCTGTGCTGTGAGCCAATGTGCGTAATCAGCACGAAATCGTCTTTTATTCGGAAATCCGCTTTCTGTTTTCCCACCTCCCGTAACTCGCTTCCGCCTGAGCCCACGAGGTGCTTGCCAGTGTCTGCGTTGTGCAGACTCCACTGGACACCTGTCACGTCTCTTCTTGCTTTGAGCCCTTCGTGACGGTCCGCAGGGACGGCCTCTGCCCGCGCCCCAGAGCACCCTTGCAGGCCCCTCACGCACAGCCGGCGGGTAGCCGTGTCTCCTCGATGGTCTTTACTCTTCTTTCTCGAGCACCGGACGTTTGCTCCTGGCCTTCGTGTTCCACAGCCTCGCTCGCTGCCGTCGCCTTAGGGACCCTGGGGCCTGTTGCCCAGGGTTTGAACCCCATGTGTTTAATCACCACGATGCTTCGTGACTGGCGATGCCCGAGCAGACACCCCGAGCCCCCAGTTGTCTGCTCGACACCTCTGCTGACCCCGCGGTGGCCTCTGGGCTCTAGCCTCCTGTGCCCCGTCCTCCCTGGTTTTACCCGGCCGAGCTGGGCGAGCGGTCGCCCATCCATCGAGTTGTTGTTGTGTTAACCAGCACGACGCTCCGGCTCGCTCCCCCTCCCACGTCCTGGTGATGAAGCCATGTCACTGTCGCCACTGTCATCTCTGCCAGCGCTCGAGGCCAGGCTGTGGGTGGTGCTGTTCCCAGCATCATCTCGGCCCTCCAGTCAGGAGTCCCCGCCGCCCTTAGAGGTATTTTATCATGTCGCTTCCGGGCTTGAAAGGCTTCGGTGGTTCGCCTTTGCCTTTGGGCTGGAGTCCACATTTCCTCACCTGCTCTCTGCCGTCCCCCGGCGCCCCCTCCGCACCTCTGTGCTCACGTCCCCCTCCGCCGGTCCTCGGCCGCCCCCCTGCCCGGGCTGGTCGTCCTCTCCCCTTGGCCACCTGCTAGTTTTCTTCAGATCTCGGCCCAGACTTCACTTCCCTGGGGAAGCCTTTCCCGAAGCCCCAGACGGGACTTGATGGTTCTCTCTTGATCCCTCAGGCTTGATGGGGGCTGCGAAGGAGAGAGGCAGTTACTCGTGTTTCTTGGTCACTGACTTGTAAGCTCTGTGAGGATGGGGACTGAAAATTTACCGCTCGCCATGTTTCAAAGATACGGTGATGAATGAGACTTCGTTTTCAGTACATACTTGTTCCATATTTGAACATACATGTATACGTGTGTGTGTGTGTGTATGTGTGTATTACGTGTATATATATTTTAAGGGTTTTAACTCTTACTCTGGCACGTAAGCTCAGTGTATTTCAGGTCATTAGAGTTATTTCTTATAAAGAAAGAAGGCATTTCTGTGAAAGACTGAGAGGAAATCCATCTGCCAAGTTAATGTGTGCCCCTCACAGAGCAGTGACAGCTGGGGGCATGCGGGGAGGACGAGGACTCGGGGTGCCGCCCAGAGGTGCAGAGCCCCCCCCCCGATATGGAGGCAGAGCTCTCGGCGGCAGAACGACGGCAGCAGTGGGTGGAAACGGGGTGGCTCGCTTACGTAATCTGGTAACTGAGGAAAACGACTTTTAGGTCTTTCCTTTGTGGCTGGGATTGCAGTGGTACTGACGTCAGAGGAGAAGCAGCCTCGCTTATCCCTGACAATAGAAGGGCGGGGGAGTCAGTTTGGGGGAGGAAACTCATTTGGGGACCTTTTGGTTAAATTTTTGTCACTTTTTAATCTGTCCCACTCGAGCTATTTCCTGTGAATCTGAATTTATGGAACTGCCTGATTCATGGTTCTACATTGGTCGTTTGTAACTAACGATAAGCTGTTACCAGCAGTTTATAGATCATAGGCTACTTTTTTTGATGGAGTGTCTCATCATCCCAATAAGATCTCGAGAAGACACGTGTCCGCACTCTCACGTGCTTATTTACACCCTGGTTTGCTCTCGCTTTTCCCACGACTTCTCTAGCTTTGGAGCACGTGTATGGCGTGCCCCCTGCCCCAAGTTGTGTGTGTAATTAGCATCATAGTCACTAGGAGCACGGGTCAGAGCCAGCTTGGAGCCCCGTTCCTTCCACCTAATAGCTGTGGGACCTCAGGCAAGTTATTCCACGCTTCAGCTTCTTCATGTGTAACTGGGACATACTCGCAGCACCTAACTAATAGGATTCTATGAGGATTAAGGAACATGAGTGTAGCGTTCACGACCACGCCTGCTGAGCAGGACAGTCTCCGCAGGTCTGGCCTGTGATGAAGGCCCGAGAAGGCCCAGAGAGGCGGGAATTGAAAGGTCGAAGTCACCATTAGCACGTCATGCGGTGACAGTGGTTTATTCAGCCACAGTTTTAGTACCTGCGCTGTCAGACTTTTCCCCATGTGAGTGCTGCGTGGGATGGGGTGTTGGAGTTGGTTTATCCCCATTCCTCAGTCACCCTGCAAGAAAGACGGTGTTATCCCCATTTTACAAATGAAGAAATGCAAGCTAAGGGCATGAAGTGGTTTGCCTGAGCTCACACAGAAGGCGGTGACAGTTCTCATCTAGGTTTGGTCCAGCCCTGCCCTCTTCTTCCTTCTACATTCCCTCCTGCCGGACCCCAGACTACCTGGAGTTCCTATTGGAGAAGACCCGCCTGCTGCCTGCCAGGCCTGAGGGAAGCCCCAGAAGCCTGGGAGCCTCTAGACGGATCTTCTGTTAGTGCCTTACTCTGCAAATGATGTGCCGTGTTGGAAGTCACCAGAGGGTCTGCTGCAGAAGGATCCACCATATTGCTAAACCCCAAAGATGTGCGTGTTTTCACAGACAGATGTCCAAGCTCTGGCAAACTGTAGTGAGTCATAGAGGTTGGAGTAGCATTCTGTCTGAATCTCAGACTGCAGCACGTCGGTGTGGGACTCTGCTGACGCACAGACTTCAGTTCACCTGATGGAATTGACTGCATTGGGCTGCCATACTTGTGACTCAAGATGATTTGCTGAATATATTCATGTATCTCTTTTCCCTCCTAAAATCCTACTGAAAGGCAGCAATCAATGAAATGGAATACAAAACGTAGTCTTGCTCAACACCACCAAAAGCTTACTTCTTGGAAGAGACCAAAGAAGTGGGCAAACCTCTGTCAAGTCTGTTCAGGAATGTAGTGAGTGAAAATGCAAATTTCAGAAGTCAGGAGGGAAATGCAATTAAAATGCAAAGATTTAATTAAAAATGCAAAGATTTAGGAAATAGCATTAAAAGAAACCTGAGTATACCAAACTATATCAATAAATTTAGAACTCTTTTAAGTCACCATAAAAGAAATTTAAAATTAGTTGAATTGTACACTTTAAATAGGTGAACGGTATGGATGTGAATACTATCTCAACAAAGCTATTAAAAAAAAAAAAAAAGTAATGAAAAGTCCTCAGTCTTCCTCTGCCTCTGCAAAAGAGGCCCGGTGTCCAGCCCGTCAGTGGGTGCATTCTGTAAGGCCTTCAAGGAGCGGTTAACATGTAGGCAATTTACTTTATTTAGGGGCATAGAAAAAGATGGCAGCTTCCAGCTGATTCTGTGAAGCGAGCTCGACCCTGACATCCAAACCGGTTGATGGCACACATAGAAGAAAACAGATGACTTAACCTGGCCTTGAGAATATGGGCAGAGCTCGAGTACACATCAGCAGGAGGAGCCCCGAGCTGCACAGTAACCAAGCAAGGTGTTGTCCCGGAAATGTAAGAAGACCGCAGTTTACTAAGAAATCACCAAGGAATTAACATCAGCCAGTTAAAGGAGAGAGGAGCTTCTGGTCATCTCAGTAGATACCAAAATAGCACTAGAGCAAGGTCAGCATATGTTCCTTTAACAAAATCCTTAGTAAGCTAGAGGGAGAAGGAAACGTCTGTAAGTTGCTGGAAACATACTTGGTGGAAGGTGCTGGTGGCCGCGAGGCAGTTGCTGGCATCGTCCTTGTCAGCGCGGCCCCATCCTGCCGGCGTGTCGGGTGCTCGGGGCTTGATCCTTACCGCGGCTTCAGCGGAGTAGTCTGTGTCCTGAGAACGAGGGAATGTTGGCTGGGGTGAACATTTCAGTCGTGTGGCTCCCAGAATTCAACATGAAGCCATTTTAAAGTGAACGGGAGTCACATGTAATTTCAAGGTCACGGCTCTGTCTGTCTGTGATATCCCTCAGGCATTTATTACAGCCGGTTTTGAACTAGCTGGAGAGACTGTGTGCCTTTACCCACCCACACTTATTTCCTCCTGAGTCTTTGCCCTTCCTGGAAGAGCCCATGCACTTCCCCCTCAGTGGGGACTCGCTGCCCGTATACACCAAACCGAATGCAGAAAGAATGGAGAGAAAAAAATCTAATGCACTTCCTTTATTTTGCTACCTCTTAACAAAAGTAAGATCCTAGTTCTTGGAAAAGATCAATAAGGGGGTAAACCTTATACCGGTAAAATTATATTTAAGCATTGACTTTGTTAACATTTATGTTTCTAAGCACTTCAGGAAAACTTACATGAGTCTGGGCTTTCCCATATACTTTAAGTTCCATGTTCCCCATTTTTGCTTATTTCTTGCTCAACTATTTTAAATGGTTTTCTAAAAAATCAAAGATAGCATATGTGTATAGTAAGCTTGTCTTTCAAAATGTAGAATAAAGAATAAAAGATACATTTTTAAAAAACTAACATGGATCTGGGGCACCTGGGTGGCTCAGTCGTTAAGCGTCTGCCTTTGGCTCAGGTCATGATCCCAGGGTCCTGGGGTCGAGCCCCGCATCGGGCTCCCTGCTTGGTGGGAAGCCTGCTGCTCCCTCTCCCACTCCCGCTGCTTGTGTTCCCTCTCTCGCTGTGTCTCTCTCTGTCAAATAAATAAATAAAATCTTCAAAAAATTTTAAAAAACTAACATTGATCGTTTGTGGAATTACAATGAAATATCTATATATTAAGTTAAAATTATGGGGATTGGAAATGAGTTGGGGCTTTTGGTTTCAGGGGGGTTTTAAGTGAAGTTTGGGGTGATTTGTGAATTTTGTTTTAAAATGCCTTCATCGGGGCGTCTGGGTGGCTCAGTTGTTAAGCGTCTGCCTTCACCTCAGGTCATGATCTCGGGGTCCTGGGATCGAGCCCCGAATTGGGCTCCCTGCTCAGCGGGGAGTGTGCTTCTCCCTTTCCTTCTTCCTCTCTCTCCGCTCATGCTCGCTCTCTTTCTCTTTCTTCAAATAAATACAAATCTTTAAAAAAATAAAGTACTGGGCGCCTGGGTGGCTCAGTTGGTTAAGCGACTGCCTTCGGCTCAGGTCATGATCCTGGAGTCCCGGGATCGAGTCCTGCATCGGGCTCCCTGCTCGGCAGGGAGTCTGCTTCTCCCTCTGACCCTCACCCCTCTCATGCTCTCTCTCTCATTCTCTCTCTCAAATAAATAAATAAAAAATCTTATAAAAAAAATAAATAAAAAAAATAAAGTGCCTTCATCCTGGGGCACCTGGGTGGCTCAGTCGATTAAGCATCCAACTCTTGGATTTGGCTCAGGTCATGATCCCAGGGTCATGAGATCGAGCCCCGCATTGGGCTCTGTGCTCAGCAGTGCATCTGCTGGAGATTCTCTTCCTCTCCCTCTGCCTCTCCCGCTTCTGCTTGCTCTCTCTCTCTTGCTCTCTCTCTAAAATAAGCAAAGAAATGCCTTCATTCTTACACACTCAGCTCTTTGAGACGTGGCTTGGATCTGTTGCTCTGACCTGTGATGACTTGAAGAGCAGTGTCGAGTCGTGGTAAAGGAAGGAGGAGGGACGAGGCTCTCAGTCACGCGTGCGCACGCATGCATGTGTGTGTGTGTGGCAGTCCTGCGTGTGTGTGTTGCAGTCAGGTGTGTGTGCGTGTGCGTGTGTGTGTGCGTGTGTGTTGCAGTCGTGTGTGTGTGCGCGTGTATGAGTGTTGCAGTCGGGTGTGCGCGCGCGCGCGTGTGTGTGGCAGTCGGGTGCGTGTGTGTGCGCGTGTGCGTGTGTGTGTGCATGCGTGTTGCAGTCGTGTGTGCGTGCGTGCGTGTTGCAGTTGTGGCCAAGCAGAGCCTCTTCTCTGTGGTGGCTGGACAGTAGCTTGAAAAGCCGGCCCCCAAGGAGAGGCCACTGGTCCCTTTGAGAGCCTTCCGTCGGTCCTGTAAGGCCCGAGGCCCCACAGCTCTAAACTGTTAATAGATGGGCAGCCAGGGAGGATGCCCAGGGCTGACTGAGTGAGGACAGCACACCAACAGGAGCAGTCCCTCTCTCCTGTATGGGCTTGAGTGACGTCCTCCAACTGGGAATCCGTAGAGAGGTTTGCTGGGAACTGGCTGGGTTGGGTGCCTTTCTGGTGGCTCGAGAAGCTACAGTCTAAAAAGGAAGGCAGACCCATAACTTTGGTACAAGGCATACGACGACTCCAGAAGTGAATTACTCACAAAGCACTAACGGGAATGTCAAAACGAGCAGTTACTTCTGACTTGAGGTCCTCCGAGGAAGGTGTTCCGGGCCCTTGAACTCCACTTGGAAGCTGCGTCAGTTTCCTGAGGCCCCCACCACAAACTGCCACAGACATGGCAGCTTTGGAGAGGCGAGCTTTATTCAGGGGTTGGCGGCGTGGGTCCCTTCCGGCGACTCTGGGGGGCGTCTGTGCCCTGCCTCACTCTCAGCTTCTGGGAGTTGCCTGCAGTCCTCGGCATCCCTGGGCCCATGGCTGCATCACTCAGCCTCTGCCTCGTCTTCACATGGCCTCTCTCTCTCTGTGTCTCATCTTCTCTGTTTTATGAGATCAGGGGTCTTTGGATTTAGGGCCCAGCCTAATCCAGGCCGATCTCATCTCAAGGTCCTTACTGTAATTACATCTGCAAAGACCCTTATTCCAAATGAGCTCTCATTCTGATGTTCCAGCTGGGCATAGATTTTGGGGAGCCACTGTTCAACTAACAAAAGGCAGGCAGGATTTCCGTCGGCCAACATGGGAAGGGAAAGCGCGCTCACAGAAGAGAGAACAGCATGAGCAAAGCAGAGGCAGAAACCCAAGGGGCACATTCCCAAAGTTCAACTTCCCAAACTTCAAAAAAGCCTTTGAAAAGGAAGTATCAGTGCGATCTGAGAGTGGACAGTTCGTGGGGGTGCGGTAGGAGAGAGGCTGGGAGGGTAGGTGGGGTGAGGTGGCTGGGAAGCTCCACTGATGTGCAGTGTGGTGCAGTCGTGAGGGCTTGTCAGAGGGGTGTGCGGTCAGATCCGCTCGAGGGCAAACGCTTGCTTTCACGCTGTCCTACCTGGCGTGTACGATTGCTTGCATTTAAACTTAGATACTGCATTCTCAAGTTCTTTTGTCGGGACGCCTGGGTGGCTCAGTCGGCTAAGCGTTTGCCTTCGGCTCAGGTCATGATCCCGGGGTCCTGGGATCGAGCCCCGCATCGGGCTCCCTGCTCAGCGAGGAGCCTGCTTCTCCCTCTCCCTCTGCCTGCCATTCCCTCTGCTTGTGCTCTCCCCCCGCCCCAGCAAATAAATAAATACAAATCTTTTTTAAAAATCTTAAAAAAAATTCTTTTGTCAACCTTCAGAAATTAAACACTTGGACGTATACTTTCTACTTCCCAGTAGTGCTTGTTAACAGCTACGTCACCCAGCGGTGGGTTGGCGTGCTGTTGGAGGGGTGGTGGGCTTTCACATCAGTCCCCGAGCAGGTTCCTCTCATACCCAGGAACGCCAGTGCCCGTGTAATGCTCTGTAATCCTGCTTCTGGCCAGTGACATAAAAAGCAAGAATGGAACCCTGATAATATCTTAACCCCAGTTATCCTTTGAATAAGGGGGGTTTGAACTTCTTGCATTCTCAGAAATTTTAATGCATTCCAAACAACCTGTTATTGTTGAATGGTTTTGGTTTTTTGGTTTTTATTCTTTTTTCTTTCTTTCTTTTTTTAAAGATTTTATTTATCTATTTGAAAGAGAACAAGTGGGGAGGAGGGGCAGAGGCAGAGGGAGAAGCAGGCTCCCTGCTGAGCAGAGAGCCTGGCGGGACTCGATCCCAGGACCCTGGGACCATGACCTGAGCTGAAGGCAGACGCTTAACCAACTGAGCCACCCCGGTGCCCCTTTTTTTCTTTTTAGTTTAATTCCACATTACTCTTATTTTCCATTTCATTGTATCTCTTCAGTTGTAATTTGAGACTTCATCATAGTGAAAATAATACAGATGGTACCACATATAATCAGATTATACTCAGGCGCCTGGGTGGCTCAGTCGTTAAGCATCTGCCTTGGGCTCAGGTCATGGTCCGAGGGTCCTGGGATCGAGCCCCACATTGGGCTCCCTGCTCGGCAGGAAGCCTGCTTCTCCCTCTCCCACTCCCCCTGCTTGTGTTCCTGCTCTCGCTATCTCTGTCTCTGTCAAATAAATAAATAAAATCTTAAAAAAAAAAAAAAAGAAAGAAAGTTTATACTCAATGTAGGGAAGCCATGACATTTTATAATAGTTCACTTTGTTTTCCTAATTTAAAATACTAATACCTTTGTTCTTGATATGGTTTTGTTAGAGCAGTAATAATCTCTATCCTTATTACAAACCAAAATAAATTTTACTATAATTTGTTTTACATATTTAACATTTTGCTTTCTTTGGTCAGGCTTCTTACATTTAAAAAAAATGTTGTAGGTCCTTCTCCAAACCCATACTAACTGTGAGGAGCAGGTCAGATTCCCCAGCCGAGGGGCTTCCTGCCAAGTGCCTCCCGGGATTCCTCAAGACCATCAGAACAAGGAAGGTCCGGGAAAGTGCCTCAGCCAGGAGGAGCGTAAGGAGCCATGGCTGAATGTCATGTGCTATCCTGGAGGGATGAAAACTGAGCAATTCTGAATAACGAATTTGTTCGTCATTATTTTACCAGTTTGTGATCTGTAGCAAGTACCATGCTAATAATGTCAGACTCTGGTGATGGACGAAACATGTCCCCCCCCCCGTCATGGAGACTGGGGTGTGCTCAGACAGAGAGCGAGGGAGCCCCCTCACACCGCCTTCGCTGACTGAAGTGGCCCTCACCAAGGAGATCCCAGAGAGCCCAGCTCTGCACAGACTCCCGGCTAATGTGGAGGCCATGTGTCTGAGCAGGGAAGTCCGGGCGGTGGGGGGGGCATGCAGGAAGTCAGAGCAGGGCAGAAGGCTATCCGAACTTGGAGCATGCTCCCCAGCAGCACACAGAGCTGTCAGAGGGGGGTGAACGCCGCGGGGGCTTCCTGACGCAAATAAGTATTATAAGTCCATACTGATACAGACAGACAGATAATTCTGTACAGAATAATTCCAAATAACATATGGAGATGCTCTGTCCTCAAGGAGGTGGAGCCTAGCTCCTGACCTTTCAGTAAGGGCTGCACATGGTGACTTTCTTGCAAAGACTGCAGGACAGAAGGTCAGAGTAACCAGAGTGCAGAAACCTGACTGACACTACCTGAGCCAGGCGATCCGGGTGGTGAGTCATGTTGACACAGGTGCCCTTGCTATGGTGGGTTGAGATGGCATTTCACCTTTTGGTCTCCCTCCCAAAGCACATCACCCCAAGACTGAGATCATGAGAGAAGGATCACACAAATCCAACTGACCAGCTTTCGGAGAACCACACAGAGACCATAGGCAATAAGTGGTTATTAACTAAATTCATTAATGTAGTAGATGAGCAAAGTCCTGGCCATTCAAAGGAGTGATCGGCCCAGAAGGAGAAGAGTTAGAGCTGCACAGATCACTACAAATGAGATGTGAAGTGACCGCTGATGAGAAGTATAGGTCGAGGTCCTCACGTCTTCAGAGGAGGAGGTCGTTAAACTTCCTTGCCTTTCTGACCCAGGGTTGGTTGTCCGCCCAGGTGATCTCTCATGGTCCAGGGCTTCTCCTGCCACGTGGCATATATCCGGGTGCCATCGTTCTCCACCAGCATGTGGGCTTGGAGGGCAGAGACTGCCTGTTGTGTTCACCTTCACATCTCAATACCAGGGACCTTGCCTGATGGAGCGCAGCACTCCACAGGCCTCTGTCTGACATGTGCGTGCATTGATGAAGCTGCAGAGTTCTCTCGGGAAGTGTTGGGGTCCTGGATGTAGGTTTAAATCCTGCTTCAGTTTAAATCCTGACTTTAGGCCAGCTCCCCAGCTTCTCCTCATCTCAGTTTGCTCCAATACGTAAAGCGAAGAAGTTAAGGCATACCCCTCAACGTTGTTATGTAAATTAAGTGAGGGATACGATATAAAAATGCTTGGCCCATAGTGAACATTCTGTGGATAATACGGCATTTGAGGTTGGGTTGAAATTGGACAAAGCGTAGAGAAGGATGTTTAAGTTAAAGCAGAATGGACAAATATAAGAAAGTGAGATTAAATACAGTCGGGAACTTCGCAGGGAGCTGTTTGCCTGGACATGGGAACAGGAGGTAGAGGAATGAGGAGGTTCATGGATGCTAGACCAGGATGGCCGACTCTTGCTCAAGCAGGCAGGGAGATGCTTGAGAAGGAACTGGCCGGGAGGTGCGTGGAGCAGTAGGGTTATGCATTCCAGGACCTGGGAGAGCAGTCAGGATTGGAAATAGAGATTTGGGAGTGTTTGCATAGTTTGTCATGAAATTGGCAAACCAGGCAGCGTATGCGGAGCGTTTACTGTAGGACATACAAGGGATAACAAGCCCCTTCCACAGTTGAGGAACTTGGTTAGTGTCACGCTGTTCAACACTTACTTTGGTAATTACTAAACAATAATTTTTTTCTTCCCAGATATTTCCCAGATACTCTCAATCTTCCCAAAATGTGGGCTAAGTGTGGGCTAAGTGAGGTTGTCGAAGAAGTCCCTTGGAAGTAGTATACTTTACCCTCAACCATGAAGACCAGTTAGGAGTTGGGCCGTTGCTGGCGGGGGCGGTGGGTGATCATCCCGGATAGGAACGCAGCTTTGGAATCGAGGCGTCCAGGTTTAAATTCTGGTTCCACAACTTCTCAGTCATGGCCTTGAGCACAGTCTAGCACAGGAGGGTTTAACGGGGCCAAGAAGAAATGGACAAAATGTTGAAGATGGAGGAGACAGTGGTTGAAGGCCCGTGGAAGAAGAGAGCCTAGTGTCTAGGAGGGATGAAGAGAAGACATGGTGACTGGACGCGCACTGGGGTGCGGGCCGTGACCTGCGAGGCTGGGGTGTCGGAGGGGCCACACCTTTCAGTCCGGGTCTCATAGGCTACACCAGGGATTCTGTCTTTTTTGAAACCCATTGAAGTGTTCTCAGCAGCGGAGTGACGTGATCAAATGTGCATCTGGCAAAACCATTCTGGATGCAGTGTGGACAGCTATTGAAGAGAACAGGACTGAACGCAGAAAGACCAGTTAGGAAGTGAGGGCATTTATCAGACCCAGGCCAGGGGCCGTGGAGGTGGGGAGAAGTGGATGCATTACAGAGAGATTTGCAGTAAACTCTGCAGGGCCCCATGATAAACCGGGGAGGGTGGCAGAGGTCATGTGATGAGGAGGAAGCCCAGATTTCTGCATCATCGGTTGGATGGTGGCACCATGCCGTTCGCTTATAAATATGCTGGAACCCCCACGAATCCTTGCCATCCTTTTGCCAACTGTCACTAACATTTACAGAGATTTAAAGAATCTGTGTATCTGTCCGCATAGTTACTGTTTTCAGTGCCCTGTCTCCTTGGGTAGATCCGTATTTTCATTTAGTGTTTATTGTAAATTATGTATTCATTTGTTTATTTATTTGTAAATTACGTGTTTCTTTATTTTTAGTAATGCTGCATTCTGTGACCTTGCTCGACTCATTTCTTTTAGGCCTGGGAGCTTCTTTTGTCGATTTCTTTGGTATCTTCTTTGTAAAAAAAATCATGATCTGCCAGTAAAGACAGTTTTGCTTTCTCCTTTTCAGTCTGTACGCCTTTGTTTCTCTCCTTGCCATACTGTCCAGGTGAGGATCTCCAGGGCGGTGTTGGATAGGATCTGCACGCGTGAGCGCCCTTGCCTTCTCGCGCTTATGGGAAAACCTGTCACAGTGTCCATAAGTCTTTCGGCCGCAGGTTTTCATACGTGCTCACCAGCTGATGAGCAAGCCCTTCGTTGTTGCTGATATTTGCCTTTTTTCTTTCCTTTTTAGCAGAAGACTCAGAAAGTGGTGTTTACATGCGCTTCATGAGGTCACACAAGTGTTACGACATCGTTCCCACCAGTTCAAAGCTTGTGGTCTTTGATACTACATTACAAGTAAGTGTGCACAGTCTTCACGAACTGCTGTCATGCCGTCCGCGTGGCTCTTTCGTCGGGGAATTCACATCCAGTGACACCAGCAGACATGTCGGGTGTCGCGCTGAGCTTTTGTCTGCGTTCTCCGTCCCCGTGGCAGCCGTGGAAGGAACGTGCTGTTACTGTCCTCTTTCTCCAGATAAGGAAAATCGTTCTAGAGTCAGAGAACTGAAATCACAAAGTTTAGTCCACAAATCCTAGAATTTAGTGACTTAATCCACAGAGCTGGTGAATGATGGGGTCTGCCTGGTATGTTAGAGCCTGAGTTATTAACCATTAACCTCTGCCACCTCCCTCAGTATATCCTGATCTTTTTTTTTCTTAGTTATTTAGTAGAATATGTAATAAATTAATTTTAAAGAGCACTGTTTAAAAAAAAATTACTAAGGTAGATGATCTCTCGAGAAAGAACTTTATTGATCTCTTTGAGCAGAAAAAATTGAACCTTATCATTTTGGTATTAAAATTTGCTTATTGCAGCTCATTTTATACCCATATGATGTACAATCATATATGAAAAGTCCTAAATGATACATTCACTGCAACGATCAGGTTACATCCAACGTAATAAATATGCATATACACGTAGGGATCTAGTATCTGTGGTTGTACATAAATCTTTACAAAGGAGTGGCTTCACTTGTGCTCCCAGAAGCAGCTGCTGACCAGGAATTCATGGGCAGTCGGTGCTTTATTAGGGTGTGCTCCCGGGAGACCCCCTGAAGGACTGGGGGAGAACCCGGAGAGGCAGGAGCCCTGCCAGGTTGGCCTCAGCTGGCCCCTCGGCAGGACGTGGTAGGGAAGGTGCCCTTGTGAGCTCACCCCTGCCTCTCCATTCGTCCAGGGCTGTCCTGGGAGAAAGGTGCCCAGACTCGGCCAGCTCTGCCCCTTGCTCCAGGGCCGTCCTCATCCCTCCCCCAGCCTGGTCTGCGGTCTTGCCAGCAGCTTGCCCCTGCGGCCTGCAGAGGACACCTGGGCTCTCAGGGCCACTTTGCCTGCAGTTGGTGCCAGCTACACAGGACTCTCAGGAATTGTTCTTGTTTAATTTCATTTGCCAACTGGTTTTTTGTCATCATACAGAAATACAACTGATTTTTGTAAATTGACCTTATATCCTGTGACTTCGGTAAATTCACTTCAGACGAGGTAACTTTCACGGTTTCTCCTCAACCCCTAAGATTCTCTGATTCTTTGACACAATGAGGACAGGAAAGCATCCAGGACACTACTATATGGGGAACGTGACAGACAGCAACTTCGGAAAATCTAGTCTTTACAACTGTAACCATAGATTTCATAGTAAAAGAGCTAGAAGTTCTCAGTTCCCAAAGTAAAGAACTACTTGGTCAACCCGTCTCACCTTCGCTCCCATTCCCCAAAAGGCTCATTACTTTTTCAAGACCCAGATCTCCTGACCCTGGGTTTCCCACCAACAGCAAGGTCAGTGATGGCTGGTAAGACCTGTGTCTGCTTTCACTCCTACTCAGCTTGTCCCTTGCCACGGAATTGACTTTCTTCCGAATTTAAAATTTAGCCAAAGTTGGGTGATACATGAAAAATGTGCTATTTTTGTGGATTGTCGGAGGCCCCTGATCCAGTAATGTCACTTCCTGAGTTAATATGAGCTGTGTGTGCATCATCCCCTGGCGGTCGTGAATCTTGGGAGGCTCTTGGCTTTGAAGGAGCTAAACCTTGTTACCAGGGAAATAGGGGGGATGGGGGTTGTCATGGGTGGAGCAAAGTTAAACATGCATTTGAAAGGTATGAGTAGAGTATTTTCTAGATGCAGACTGCAGTAGTAGTCGTTGATACATCTCGAGAGCAAAGAAAGCTTGTAGAGAACACCGCACAGGGATGACAGAGTAGCAGAAACAACCCACATATCCTAAGAGATTGGTTCAATAAATCCTGGTGTAGGCATCTCATGGAATAATACCACGTAGCCATTAAGAAGAACGGAAGCAGTGTTTGTCAAGAATATGTTTTTGGGGGCACCTAGGTGGCTCAGTCGTTAAGCGTCTGCCTTCGGCTCAGGTCATGATCCCGGGGTCCTGGAATCGAACCCCACGTCAGGCTCCCTGCTCAGCCGGAGTCTGTTTCTCCCTCTCCCACTCTCCCTGCTTGTGATTCCCTCTCTCGCTGTCTCTCTCCCTCTGTCAAATAAATTAAATCTTTAAAAAAGAAAAAAGAATATGTTTTTAAGTAAAAAAGCAAGTTGCAAAAGAAGACACGTATTATGACCACATTATTCTGAGGGTACAAGTATCAGAGTCCTAACTCCTAGATGCACCCGGACCTGGGAGATGAGCACAGACGCATGGAGAAGAGTGGAATGAAAGGCTCCCCAGACGAGGGGAAAGAACAGTCTCGGACAGTTTCACCCTCCAGCTTCTGTCTCTGAGAGGCCGGCTCGACTCTCCATGGTTGGGTTTGGCAAAATTCTCATTTCATACCGGAATTCACTGAGGACCAGCGTCCATCTCTCCGTCCCGACCGAGCGGAAAGCAAACGCACAGCCTGCGGTCCTGGGGCCGGGGTGCCATGAGAAGCGTCGGTAAAGCAAGCCAGTTTCTCCTCATCGGCAGCGGTTTGTGAGGGGCACCCCGAGACCACAGGCGCAGAAGGAACAAGGGGAGGCAGCCCCGTCCCTGACGCACCGTTGCCACTTGCTGACCGCTGGCTGTGCTGCTCGACGGTCAGAGGACAGCCCCCCGCCGCCGCCCCGTTCATGGTGGGAGCTCGGCGTCTCACGGTTCGCTCCGTCTCTGCCAGGCCCAGTAGCAAGCCAGGAACTGTTTCTCGGAAGGACGGTAACTGCCTACAGGAGAAGGCATGGTTTCTCGCTGCTGCTTTTCTCAGCCCCCGACGTGTGCCGTAGGGGTCTCCTGCTGGTGCTTCGTGGGGCTTCGTACAGGATCCCTCGTGTGGACACTGCTGGTGACAGGCCCGTGTGGACGAGGAGCCTGGACTTGCTGCCAAGCCTTCCCTTGCTCTGGTCACTCTGAAAACAATCATGGGCCACTCAGCGAATGCGTCAGGGTAGCCACTTGGTGGTGCGTGTTGCTTCCAAAAGACCTCCCCCTCGATGTGTAGCTGGCAGGGTGTGTGCAGAGCAACAACCTGAATTTCCCTTGCAGGGGCTGTTGCTAATGCTCCCAGCCTCCCCTCACCCTGGAAACTCACCCTCTGACGTCCTTACGTCTCACGGGGGCATCATCTGGAGTATTGCTTCTTCCTGCCCGTCAGCTCCAGTCAGCACGATACCCTCAGCATCGTGGACCAGGGTGGCGTGCGGAAGGTCTAAAGGATGAGCGTCTCTGCAGACACTTGAAGGCAGAGAGCAGGAGGGCAGCGCAGCCTCCAGGCACGTGGTGAGGGGTCCCGTGCCAGGTCCAAGCAGAGACTGCTTCTGGGGTTCCTTGAGAGTCGCTGTGGAGAGAAAGTATGTGTCCGGGCAGTCGTGGCAGGTCCCCCAAGATGCCACATCGGGAACAGTCACCGCAGCTAGTCACCACGCGATCGAGTTGACAGTAATTCACAGCTGATCCAGAGACAGTCACAGGCCAGACAGGAAAGGCCTGGAGCCGAGAGACAGCAGCTTCTTACGTGGCCCTGTGGAGAAGGAGGATGTGTCCCAGCCCTTCCAGAGAAGCCTGGTAGTTCAGAGAAAGATAGGAGTTAGTGCTTTCAGATTATCTAAACAGTGATACCTCAGGAGTGATGAGAGGCTCAAAAATAAATAAAACTTCCCAAGACTGGGGGGTTGGGGAGCATGAAGAATTATGCAGGCCTTCCCTCACAACGGCAGTATGACCTTTTTAGCAATACTCTTAACAAACAATATCTATTTTTAATAGAATGTTCTAGAGTAGTTTTATTTTATTTTTTTAAGATTTTATTTATTTATTTGCGAGAGAGAGAATGAGAGACAGAGAGCACGAGAGGGAGGAGGGTCAGAGGGAGAAGCAGACTCCCTGCAGAGCAGGGAGCCTGATACGGGACTCGATCCCGGGACTCCAGGATCATGACCTGAGCCGAAGGCAGTCGCTTAACCGACTGAGCCACCCAGGCACCCCTGTTCTAGAGTAGTTTTAGATTTATAGAAAAACTATGAAGTGAGTCTGGACTCCCCAGGCACCCCATGCCCCGGTTCCCCCATTCCTGCCATCTGTCATCAGTGTGGCAAACGCTTGTCACAATTCACGAACCAGTATTGATACAGGATTATCACCTAAAGCCCATAGTTCATTCAGATTTCCTGACTTTTTACCTAATGCCATTTTTCTGTCTGAGGATCCCACCTAGGCTGGGTCACCACGTCTCCCGAGGCGCCTCTTGGCTGTGGCTGTGTTTCAGACTTCCCTTGCTCCTGTGGTCTTAACGGTTTTAAGGAGCACTGAGCAGGTCTTCCGGGGGAGACCCCGCTGTTGGGATTTACCTGATGTTTTTCTCACCGTCAGATTGGGATTATGCGTTTTAGAAGGAAGACCACAGAGAATAAGGTGCCATTTCATCCTGTCCTACCAAGGGTGCGTACACTTAGTACCACTGTTGACCTTAACATGGGTCACCCGGCTGACGTGGTCTTCGTCAGGTTTCTCCGCGTCCGTGCTGTCCTCCTAGGAAGTTATGGGGCACAGCACATGTGTGCGGTGCAGGGCTGCGCTCCACCCCCTGAGAGCACAGTAGCTATGTAAGTTAGTTGGAATGCCTCTGCAAGGGACGTGTTATTTTTTCTCTCCCACTTATTTTTTTATTCAGTCATTTATGTCAGCACAGATTTGTGAACATATGTATCCTATTCAGTTATGATCCATCACTATTTTGTTGCTCAAACTATTTCAGTCAGTATAACTTTTAATAAAACCCAAGAGCAAATGAAGGGGGGAAACAGGCAGGCATCCGAGTGACTGTGTGCTAAGCCCAAGTTCTTAGTAAGAACACCTAGAAAATAAAGAAGGAAGAGCATAGTATTAAAGCAAGCTTAGAGAGGGGCATGACAAGGAGGAGCCACCCAGGATGGTCTTAAGTGGGGACTCGAATTGAGGTCCACAAGTGGAGAGGGTGCAGGGCTTGCTTATTTTAAAAGTAAGAAGGGGGGGGCGCCTGGGCGGCTCAGTTGGTTAAGTGACCAACTCTTGATTTAGGTCATGGTCTCGTGGTCGTGAGATCGAGCCCTGCGTCAGGCTCTGTGCTGCGTGTTTAGCCTAAGATTCTCTCTCTCCTCCTCCCTGTGCCCCTCCCCGCCACCCTCAAAAAAAATAAATAAAAGCAAGAAGGAATGAGAGAGCGAGGCCTCTTGCTTGGGATTTGTGCTGCAAGTGCCGATAAAGAGAAAGTAAAGCTCTTCGGCTCTTTTTCTACTTTTTCCCTATCAAGGAAAATGATCTTCAAAGTGGAAAAAATGCAATAGATGGTGATTAGAGGAAATTGAAGCCTGAGATGGGTGTAGAGATTATGTGAGGGTGCCTGTCTGCACTAAACCAGTTTGCTTTCTGACCCAGATGAATCACATTCTAGTGCAATAAAGGGACTTAGAAAGCAGATTGCCAAGCTTGGTGATATCACAGGAACTGTGAAGAGTGTTCTGGGCCCCAGGCTAGAGATGAAAAAAAGAAAACAGATTAAAAAAAAAAAAACCTGTGGGTGGGGAATGTGGTGCCAGTCCCAGGTAAGATGTGTGAATGAATTATTAGGAAGTCAAAGAAGTAATCTCTAGGAACCTACCATGAATTGACAAACACAGGTCACAGAAGTCAAGCCCGATTTCTTTTTTGGGCAGTTCCATAGGTGAAAGCAGGACAGGCATAGCTCGGTTCCAGCTAGACAGCTGACAGAGCCTGGCACGGCGCCCCGATGGAGGAGACATCGAAGCGCAGTCTGTCGGCTCAGAGTGAATCCACGGCTCAGCGTGGACCTCACAAGAACTTTGAGGGTTTCCGGTTGCGTTGGATGCCTCTTGTACGCCATTTTAAAATCCTCTTTCGTCACCTGTGACTCCAGCCACCCCTCGCCTCACTCAGGGACAGTGGGGTGGCGCCTCAGCCCAGGCCCACCGGCATACCTCCAGCCTCCTTAACTAGCGGAGGAGAGAAGCCAGTGGAGAAACGCCTCCACTTGCACCCTCGGGTGGAACTGAGCCAGCCTGCCCGTGCTTGGGGCCATGTCAGCCGCCCATCGGCACGCTGGCTCACCTGCTAGCCGTCTCACTCCCATCCTCCACACCTGCTCCTCGGGAACGTGCACGCCAGGCTCTGCTTTCTGCGGAACCCAAGCCAAGAAACAGGGTTCTTTTCCTCTCAGTTCATCAACGTTTGGGACAATGACTTCAGTACTGACTTTGCTGATGGTATCACGTACTTCACAGAGGACTTGAAACCAGGGGGATAGCTAAGAATAAAAGACAAAGATTCCTCGGGGCGCCTGGGTGGCTCAGTCGGTTAAGCTACTGCCTTCGGCTCAGGTCATGATCCTGGAGTCCCGGGATCGAGTCCCGCATCGGGCTCCCTGCTCAGCGGGGAGTCTGCTTCTCCCTCTGACCCTCCCCCCTCTCATGTGCTCTCTCTCATTCTCTCTCTCTCAAATAAATAAATAAAATCTTTAAAAAAAAAAAAAAAGACAAAGATTCCTCAACAAGCTAAATTATTCTTAGGACCAGTGAGTGAATAAGTAGATGGTATACAGAACGAGGGACATGATAGCATATCAGTGTTCCAGAAAAGAATAAAAGTGGGGGCCGAGAACTGTGCTAAGAGTGGAGGGATGAAGACACTGTGGCCCTGCCCGCAGCAAGCCTGCACTAACTAGGGAGGACGCCTGCTCAGCCCCACAGGCAGCACACTAGGGACCCGTGTATGGGTTTTCAAAGAAGGAGATAGGAGTAGCTCCAGGGGTCAAGTAGTATGAAAAGCTTACAGTAAACACGGCAGCCTGTGTCCCCGTTCCTCACGCTCTTGTCACCCTGCCCAGAAACAACCAGTTCAGCTGTGAAACCTAGACTGGACTGCCATGTTACCTCAGTTCATGGACTTCAGACGTGTTTTACTTCCCGGTCGGGCAGATGGGGGTTCCTGCTCCTTGTGTGGCCTTCCTGCCCCCATCGTCCCAGCGTAGCCGCGTCTCAGGTGGCAGTGAATTCCTTCCTGGCTGTCCTTATTTTGACTGTGTCAGTTTTATTCACTGCTGAGCCCAGTGGAAACTAGTTATATTTACGTTTCCTTCTTTGTACAATTCAGTACACCTTCTGACTTCTGTGGTCAGACCTGTCAGACATGTTTTCAGCTCCATCTGGAGCCACTCCTTCTGGGTCCTTGGTCCTTGGTCTTCCTGCTCCGGCTTTCACTCCCCAACCTGCTCATCACTGTCTCCTGAGGCCAGGAATACCTCCTCCCTCTCCTCCACTGCAACACCTGTCTTTTGAACACAAGCTTTCTGCTTCTTTGATTTATTCCCTCTTTTGCGGGGGGAGCACATTTTTCCATAGCTTCTATCTTAGCCCACTCGGGCTACCGGGCTACCGTAACACACCAGCACGGCCTGGGGGCTCACATAGCAGGGACTGACTTCTCACAGTTGTGGAGGCTGTAAGTCCAAGGTGGAGGTGGTGGTCAATTCAGTTCCCCGGGAGGGCTCCCTTCCTGGGTTGCAGATGGCTGCCTTCTCACTGTCCTCTCAGGGCAGAGCTCGGCCACTGATCCCATCACAGGGCCCCACCCGAGTGACCTCATCTAAACTTAATCACCTCCGAAAGGCTTACCCCCAGATACCATCAATATTGGGAGTGAAGGCTCCCACGTATGAATGCTGGGGGGACACATTCAACCCTAACTCTTCCATGGACAGATGTACAGGAGGTCATTACGTGAAATTTTAAATATCTGTATCTGCCCTACTCACTGTGTAGACTGCTGTGTATAGAATTCCATAATGAAAATAATTTTTATTTAGAAATTTGAAAGCATCATTCCACCACTTCTGGATGCAAGTATTAAAGAGAAATCGGTTGTGACTTTTTAAAATTATGCTCCGCCTTTACATGAGTTTTCCCCTCTGAAACTTTTGGGATTTTCTCTTTATATCTGATACTCCAGAATTTCAGACTAACATGCCTCATTGTGGTCTTTGTATTCCTCGTGCCGGGCCCATGATGCACCTTTGGAACCTGGCGTGCACGTCTCTTGGGTTTGTGTTCCTTGTGTCGCGTCTTCAGTAATTTTCTTCCTACCGTTTTTTTTCTCTGGGACTTCGATTCGTCTTGGGCTCCCTGAAGTGATCCTTTAATATTTCTATCCTGCCTCTTTCTCTCTCTGCCTTTGGTTCTACCTCTGGGAAGTTTTGTTTCCGTGTCCCTCCGGGGAAGATGTGTCCGTAGCTGGAGCGTCTGCAGCTTCAGCGCTCCAGGTCTTGTCAAGGGGCTGTGAATCTGGGCTGCCTATTCGGAATGAAGGGTGTGCAGCAGCAATGTGCATGGATGCACAAGTGGGCTTCTTGCCGGGTGTCACTGATCGGTTTCATAGGCAGCCCCCGGTGTTCGTATCTCTCCGTACATCGTATTTGCCGAGCAGGTTCTCCAGAAAATGATCCTCGGGGGTGGCAGGCAGCTGTGGCCATTCCCCGATCTGAACCAGGCTTCCTGTTCGTCTCTGGCCCCGTCCCCACCCCTGCCAGGGCCTCCAGTCTTGGGTTTTCCGCATGCAAGGAGAGGTCAGTCTGCTTCTCTCCCCACCCTGTCCCTCCCCAGCAAGGCTCTGTCACTCATTAACCTCCCTCCATCTGCTTGCTGCCCTACAGACCTCCTAGTTCATTCCATTTCCAGCTTCTATTCCCTGTAGTTTGGGGGGAACTTTTCAGCAGGAAAACGTGTCAGAAATGTGTTTACTTTGCCATTTTTAAGCCTAAGGAGACACGAGGGAAACTCCAAAAGTAACAGGAGCTGAATGAGGTACTGTGGGAGTAGAAAGGAATGTCAACCTTGACTGGAGTGACGTGGGTAACTTCGGTTGTGGAGTTAGAAATTAAAGGTCAACTGGGTTTTCATAGGTAGAATGGTAATAGGTAAGTGCACTTGAAGTAGAAGGAACTTTGTGACATAGAAGTGCCAAAAAAAAAAAAAAAAAAAGGCAGACCAGTTCAACACGTCAGCTGGGCTGGAGCGTGGAGGTCGTGGGTACCTCACCTAAGAAGCCGGCCCCCTCCTCGTGCAGCGGAGAGCTATCAGAGACAGGAGAGATGCTGCAGGTAGTGTTAAATCCACCAGACAAGCTCTGATGTAAAAATTTAGTAAGAAACCAAATTAGGTAGTTTCCAAGAGCTTTAGCTGTTCATCGGCGTTAATTTTAAAAGCCCTACGATCAGCTTAATTACTGAAAATCAGGGTAAAACTGTATAGAGAACAGTGAAGCGTCAGAGGAACCAGATTCCCATATTTTGGAACACAGATGTTCCACTTGGCATTAGACTGCCAGAATCTCTTAGAGCTTACGGTTTTAAAAAAATCATTTCTATATTAAAATTTTATTTTCCATCTTTCCTTACCTAATTATCACATTTGGTTGTTTGAAAATCCTACTGAAAAGTACATTTTAAAACTGATAACACTTTGTGCAAATTTCAAAGGTACTCAAGATCCCCCAAGAGTTTTTCCTGCAGATTGGAACCGGATTGAGCCAGCCTTCTTTTTATCCTGTTTATTGGTTCACTGGTAACACCCTGTGCCTTCTGTCATTGTGAAGAATTTTCTAAGTATAGTCTGCAGTTGCTCTTCAACTCCACGCACGTGGTGTCGAGAAAGCCGAGCTTCAGAGGCTCCGTCATGGCCGGGGAGGCGTGGCCAGACCCGGAAGCTGCCGGCCGGCTGCGCCAAAGCTCCGGGAGTGGGTCTCGTCCCTTCCGGATGCCGTCTTGGGTCTTTGGAGCCTGGAACTGTGCCTCCCGCCGTGAGGTGGGGCCATGTCAACGGTGCAGGCGGGTGAAGTCAGAACGGTGAATCTGTGTCTGCTTCTGGCTGGGTCACTCTGGGACACGAAAGCGTTTTCTCTTTTTGGCTCTTCGTGCTGACGCCCTGCTGAATATCGTCACATTCGAGGCCAGTTAGTGCGCATCGTCACCTGTGAGGAGAACATTACCTGTTAGCCCCATGTTGTAACTCAGAACACCGAGGCTCGGAGAGGGCCAAGGACCTGAGCCCACAGAAGTTTCTAGTGAGTCTGGCGATTCACCCATTGAAAAGAAGCGGGAGAGGGGCGCCTGGGTGGCTCAGTTGGTTAAGCGACTGCCTTCGGCTCAGGTCATGATCCTGGAGTCCCGGGATCGAGTCCC
>NC_058414.1:99969767-100123534 GCF_002201575.2 Neomonachus schauinslandi | reverse complement strand
CAGTCGGTTAAGCGACTGCCTTCGGCTCAGGTCATGATCCTGGAGTCTCGGGATCGAGTCCCGATTCGGGCGCCCTGCTCGGCAGGGAGTCTGCTTCTCCCTCTGACCCTTTTCCCTCTTGTGCTGTCTCTCATTCTCTCTCTCAAATAAATAAATAAAATCTTTAAAAACAGAAAAGAAGCGGGAGGTATTTTACTTCCAAGTATTCTCCTCAGCGTTTGGTTGTTTTACCTTCTCTTGCAGCGGTGATGGCTCTTCTCACATTAAATTCTTAGCGTTCTCTTGGCCATTGGACTGCTGCCTCAGTGGGGGGGTTTTCTCACCCTCTACCCTGCCGCTGACCGGCTGCATCAGAATTCACGGACGCCGCACGCCATGTCAGCGTCTGGCGTCCGTGGCGCGGCCCGTGTGTCCCCCGGGGTGGACCTGCCGCATTGAGAATCAGCGCTGTGCATCCTTCCATTGGTGGTTTGTCTACACTGGCTGTTAGGCTCGAATACTCACTTCATAGCAGTTAGGGCTGTTTAAGAGCTTTTCGGGTGAAGGTTGGTCAGGGAAATGATCCCCAGAGAAGCACCACTTTTGTGTGTTTCTGAAGAACAGTCAGTATATTTGAGAGTATGTACTGACGGACCCCTGCTAGGCTGTCAGTGGGATTGCTGCTTCTTTGAAAGTGTCTTCGTGTCTTTTTTCTCTAGCTTGATTTTCTCCTGGCCTTTGATTCTTAGCATCTTGTCAGTGATGTGTGCTTAGGTGTGGTTTTGTTTCTGTTTAACCCACCTGGGGTGTATTTGATTCTTTTTGATAGATTCCAATTTTCTGTTGAGATTCACCTATTTGAAGATGATTTGGAAAATGCCCACAAAAAATTCCAAAATGAGTATCGCGTTCGAATCACGTGCTGCTCTTCCCTGGGGAATTGTAGCTTCTCGAATCTTGCTTGCATGGTACACGCCGGGCTCTCAAACAGTGATCTGTATGTTTTGTACGGCTTCTGTAGTTACTTCATCTTGGGCAGACTTGCAACCTTCTGGGATGGGTTTTCAACAGCTGTGCTCACTTAGGGTGTCATGGATGATCTTGCTAAATTATTTTAAATCTCTTTTTTGGGGGAAAACAAGTAATTTGTGGTTACAGGATACCCCCCACTCCCTTGCTACTCCAGCCGGTTTAGAAAAACAAGCTGAGTTCATATTTAATGTGTTTTAAAATCTGTTTCTCGGGGCGCCTGGGTGGCTCAGTTGGTTAAGCGACTGCCTTCGGCTCGGGTCATGATCCTGGAGTCCCGGGATCGAGTCCCACATCAGGCTCCCTGCTCAGCAGGGAGTCTGCTTCTCCCTCTGACCCTCCCCCCTCTCATGCTCTCTGTCTCTTATTCTCTCTCTTGCAAATAAAAAAAAAAAAAAAAAATTAAAAAAAAAAATCTGTTTCTCTGTGACTTCTCCCCCATGTTCTTTTTTTTTTTATAAAGATTTTTTATTTCTTTATTTGAGAGAGAGAGAGAATGAGAGACAGCACGAGAGGGAAGAGGGCAGAGGGAGAAGCAGGCCCCCTGCTGAGCAGGGAGCCCGATGCGGGACTCGATCCCAGGACTCCAGGATCATGACCTGAGCTGAAGGCAGTCGCTTAACCAACTGAGCCACCCAGGCGCCCCTCCCCCATGTTCTTTTATAATATTTTCTGGGACCACAGTCAAGGGTTCCCAGAGCATCATCCAGGTAGAAATAGCACACCTTACAAATTGGCCCATCCCTGGGTGCCATTTAGTTACAAGAGCAGCATGAGTGTTTTCGTGGTTCTTGATACATGCTGTGGTTCAAAAAATATTTGACCGGTTTATGGATGCCACCAAGTTGCTGTTTCTCTCTCATGTCACCTGAATGGCCCTATGCCTCTTCCCAGTCCTGTGCCATTCATTCAGCGGACAGGTGGAGTCCCCGATGATCTTGTACATCATCAGGACACAGTGCTGGACCGGGCTGGGACAAGTATAGAAAATAATTAACGAGATTTCCTCACCCACCCGTCATCCCTGAACTGAGCACCTACATAACTCCTGCCAAACAAAGGCAAAATGTGTTGTAATAAAGGCATAAACAGGTGCTGAATGATTAATCCTAGTCTGATAGGAAGGTCTGGGTTCCTGTAATTCTCTCATTTCTTTTCATTATTAAGTTAGCAGGGGTTTGGAATACAGTGGGAGAGAGAACCTTCTTTCTTAGTTAAAAAGAAAATATCACATTGAAATTTTTTCAAAGAAACACACTATCACTGTCCCAGCTCCTTAATACCATTTAACTTTTTGCTCACTTCTCTTGGACCTTTTTCATTTAAACACATATTTTATATAATTGTAATGTATAATTGTATAGCCGATGTTTTTCACTGCCATAAACCTTCTTTCTTTTACTTCAACATGGTCTTCCTAATTTTAGTATTTGATACTTCTTTCCCACTGGTAATCTAGTACTTAATGCATTTTCTTTTGTTGGGGGCAGATATTTTTCCAATTTCAATATTAGAAATAATGCCACATTGAACATCTTTGATTCCTACTCCTAAAATTTAGGATGACTACATAATTCAACAGAGAAAAAGCTAGCGCACAAACTGTATGAATGTTTTCGTGATTCTTGGTACGCGCTGTGGCTCCAATATTTTTCTAATGATTTGCATTAGCTGCTGTAACCAAACAATATTGGCCTATTGAGCAGCTCTAAGTGATACTTTAGAATTGCTTTAATCTTCATTTCTTCAGTTCTTAATAAAGGGAACCATTTTACCTGTGTTTGTTTGTTCTGGGCATTTAGAGGGTCATCTTCAGCACTGAGCTTTTGGCTTTTCACACACCACCCCCTCCGGTGCCATAGCAACCTGGTGTGGTGCCCCAGACGGGCTGTGTTGCCGGGGCTCACAGAGACGCCATATGTGAGCACACCCTGAACAGGCTCCGGCACACGCTGAACATTTGTCTCTAGACGATACCAAAGTGCAAGGCTATTACATCTCTCATACCTCTTCTCAGCCTCCAGGAAGTGAGAAAGGATGCTTGTTTGTTTTGTTACTGAACATATGAGAAACAGATTTTCATTTCAGGTCATTTGGTATAACTTCAGCGTTTTGAAATGAACTAACAACCACATACAGGAGAAATTAAACTGAAGTTTAATTCTTTTATACGGTTTTAACTGTATAAAGTCTCTGTGTACAAAGTCTTTAGATACAATGAAAAATTTTTGAAGTGAATTGCATTGTTTCAGTTTCAAAAAATCTCCAGTCTTTATAATACAAAAGTATTTTTGCCGATGTTAATAAATTCAGCTCTTTTAGCCTCTCAAACTTATAAAACTTAACATTGAAAATAACTGGTAAGATCTGGTTGGATATTTTGGTTGAAGGTATTTTTCCCCTGATGTATGGACTTTAAAGTATGTTTTTGTTTCTCCTGTTTGTCTTTAGGTGAAAAAGGCTTTCTTTGCCTTAGTAGCCAATGGTGTTCGAGCCGCGCCTCTGTGGGAGAGTAAGAAACAAAGCTTTGTAGGTAAGCAGCGTGGGTCTGGAAAGAAATCTGAAATGGGAACCTAAAAGCAGAAAGCCCAAGGTATCCTAATAGGTGCTGGTTTGGAACTCAGCCTCGAAAACATACTGCCAGGCTAAAGGACTTCTGGCTTTTACGTCTGGGTCAGGTGGGGCCGCTAGCAAATTCAAAACACTGAGGTGCTGCCATGGAGTTTCTTTTTCATATTTATTTAGTTATCCAGTTTCTTTTGATTCAGTACCTTTCTGGCTCCCTGAAGGAGCTTCTCTGCCTTTGCCAGTTGCTGTGAGGCCAGGGAACAGGGTGCGCAGGGGACGCTGTGCTGACCCCTGACCGTGGGCCGCCTTTGCTCGCGTGTATGCGGGCAGCCCCTGCTCTGTGGACCAGGCAAATGAAGCCATGTAGACGTGACCGATGCCTGCGCTAAGTCATTGCTGTCCTATCGGAAACATCCTGTAACTCAGTATCTGAACTCCAGAATCTCTCATTGTACAAATCACAGTAGGCGGCGGATGTTGGCTCTCCTAGTATGCATTACGCTGATTTAAAACTACCAGTTTGTCTGCCTCCTGCTTTAGGTGACCGTTTCCTCAAAGTAGTTTCATATCTTCTTTATCTCTGTAGCCCTGGAATCTGGCCCATAGTAGGCACTTAATAACTAGGGGCTAAATCAATACTTAAAGAACTATCGTTTGTAGAATGCTTCTCAGGAAACAATCCAAATGCCCCCGGAAGTGTCCTGTGTGTAAAGCTTTTGGAATACCTTACCTTATTGTCAAGTATATTAAATTATTTACATGTAGCTGCAAGTCTTCTGTGAGGTTTTATGTTAATCAGTAAGTTTTCTATCACTGAATTGCCAAATACTGTGGTTGATTCCATTGTACTTATTGTCAGGTTTAATTTCAGCTAAATTTATCTTAGTTTGTTGTAGATAATTCACAGACTAATAGTCCTAAATAATATAATACATTAAACTGTGCTTGATACCTTTAAAGTATGTTTTAGAAGCTTTTCTAGAAAATATTCCAGGTTTGCTTATCTTGTGAAATTTTTCATAGTTTTATATTTAACATATAATTCTTTGTTCCAGGAATGCTAACAATTACAGATTTCATAAATATACTACATAGATACTATAAGTCACCCATGGTAAGTGCCAGAAATCCTTATGTCGGTCATGCATATGTGTAGAGGGGTGGTGGTGCTGGTAGTTGATTTTTACAAGTATGTATATAACGGGCAGGGCACGTCAGTGTATATACAGTCACTAAATTTATGATCTTTATGACATTATGGGCGTGTTGCGGTGTTGTGACTGCGTGGACCCATGAATGGTCCGGTGCCACAGAGCTTATCTTCCCAGGCCTGTGTCCATGGGAGTGCAACCTCATGCAGTTACCCCCTAATTTTTTTCACGAGAACCATATGTACTCTGTGGTTTTAAAGAAGTAAACCTTAAAATTGGAAAAGTTCAGTTTTGATATTTTTCTGCCAGTTACAAAAAGACTGCTGCTGGCTTACTTTAGTGGGAGAACTCCCTGGTCCCTGGTCCCTGGTCCCTGGTCCCTGGTCCCTGGTCCAACTGTTTTATAAGAGCATAGTTTGAGGGGCGCCTGGGTGGCTCAGTCGTTAAGCGTCTGCCTTCGGCTCAGGTCATGATCCCAGGGTCCTGGGATCGAGCCCCGCATCGGGCTCCCTGCTCAGCGGGAAGCCTCCTTCTCCCTTTCCCACTCCCCCTGCTTATGTTCCCTCTCTCGCTGTGTCTCTGTGTCAAATAAATAAAATCTTTAAAAAAAAAAAAAAAAGCATAGTTTGAGAACCACGTAAAGCCTTTTATCTAACACTATGATTTTTGTGATTCTACCAGCTTGTTTGGTTTTTGGTTTTGGTTTTTGTTCGTTGGGGGGTTGCTTGCTTTGTGGGGGGGGGTTGTTTTTGTTTTTTGTTTTTTGCAAGGGTGGGCAAGGACTGAACTGTATAATTTTTTTTCTTTATTACTATTTTGGGTATCTGAAAAGTAAAAGACAATCTAATTACTATTCTTTTTACATGTAATGGTTAATATTGCCCAATAATTAAATTCCTGTATAAAATGAGAAAGTAAAAACATAAGAGATACTCTTAGGGGGCACCTGGGTGGCTCAGTCGGTTAAGCCTCTGCCATGGGCTCAGGTCATGATCCTAGAACCCTGGGATCAAGTCCCATATCGAGCTCCCTGCTCAGTGAGGAGTCTGCTTCTCCCTCTCCCTCTCCCCCTCCCCCCTGCTGGTGCGCTCTCTCACTGTCTCTCAAATAAATAAATAAAATCTATTTTTAAAAAAGATACTCTTAGGGGCACCTGGGTGGCTCAGTTGGTTAAGCGGCTGCCTTCGGCTCGGGTCGTGATCCTAGGGTCCTGGGATCGAGTCCCACTTCGGGCTCCCTGCTTCTCCCTCTCCCTCTGCCTGCCTCTCTACCTACTTGTGCTCTCTCTCTGTCAAATAAATAAATAAAATCTTAAAAAAAAAAAAGATACTCTTAGAATTAAGTTTTACCAAAGACTTTGTATGTATCCCATATTTATTTTACATGAGGTATCTGATTTCTTAAATACTACCAATGCAGGTGAGTATTGGTTTTCTTTATAATGATCGTATGTCTGCTTTTGAACTAGCAAAATCAACACAAATATGATTATTAACTGGATATATTTTTTTAAGATTTTTATTTATTTATTTATTTGACAGACACAGCGAGAGAGGGAACACAAGCAGGGGGAGTGGGAGAGGGAGAAGCAGGCTTCCCGTGGAGCAGGGAGCCCAATGCGGGGCTCGATCGCAGGACCCTGGGACCATGACCTGAGCCAAAGGCAGACGCTTAACAACTAAGCCACCCAGGCGCCCCAATAACTGGATATATTTTGATAAAATGCAGCTAAACCCCTATTAAAAATCTCAGCAAGGGGCACCTGGGTGGCTCAGTTAAGTGTCTGACTCTTGGTTTCAGCTCATGATCTCAGGGTTGTGGGATTCAGCGCACGTGGGGCTCTGCGCTCAGTGGGGAGTCTGCTTGAGACCCTCTCTCCCTCTGCCTCCCCACCCTTGCAAACACGCTCTCTCTAAAATAAATAAGTCTTAAAATAATAAAATAAAAATCTCAGCAGTAGCTAATTAAATCAAAATTTCTCTAAAATCAGTTGTCTAAATATACAGTCCAAATTCTTTTTTTATTAAGTTATAATTGACATACAATATTATATTAGTTTCACGCATACAACATAGTGATTCAATATTTTTATACATTACAAACTGATTAGCATAATAGGTCTAGTTACCATCTGTCACCATACAAAGTTAATTACAGTTTTATTTATATCCCCGTGACTTATTTATTTTATTTTTAAAGATTTTATTTATTTGACAGAGAGGGAGACAGCGAGAGCAGGAACACAAGCGGGGAGTGGGAAAGGGAGAAGCGGGCTTCCTGCTGAGCAGGGAGCCCAATGTGGGACTCCATCCCCCCATGCGGGACTCGATCCCAGGACCCTGGGATCATGACCTGAGCTGAAGGCAGACGCTTAATGACTGAGCCACCCAGACACCCCTATGACTTACTTATTTTATAACTAGAAGTCTGTACCTCTTGGTCTTCACCTGTTTCTCTTGTCCCTTCACCCCATTCTCCTCTGGCGACCATCAGTTTGTTCTCTGTATCTATGAGTATATTTCTGTTACTTGTTTGTTTTTTAGATTCTACATTAGGTGAAATCCTTTAGTATTTGTCTTTCTCTGTTTGACTTACTTCACTTAGCATAATTTCCTCTAGGTCCATTCACATTGCCACATTTAAATGGCAAGATTCCATTTTTTATGACTGATATTCCTGTGTGTGTGTATGTGTGTGCATTTGTTCATTCATCTATCAGTGGACACTTGGGTTGCTTCCTTATCTTGGCTATTGTAAATCATGCTGCAGCCTAGGACCCTGAGATCATGACCTGAGCCAAAGGAAGACGCTTAACCAACTGAGCCACCCAGGCGCCCCTGTTTTTAATTCTTTGAGGAAAGTCCATACTGTTTTCCACAGCAGCTGCACCAACTTTCATTCTCACAACAGTGCACGAGGGTCCCCTTTGCTCCACATCTTCGCCAACACTATTTCTTGTCTTTTTGATACTAGCTGTTCTGACAGGTGTGAGGTGCTATTCCATTGTGGGTCTGATTTGCATTTCCCCGATGGCTAATGATGATGAGCATCTTTTCAAATGCTTATATTGGGGGGCCAGTTTTTAAGCTTTGTTAGAGTGTTAATCTTTGGTTCAGTTCTGTTACTTCTGGGATCTCCGTGGAATTCCTTGGTGGTTTAGCGAGGACTTTCCGTTCTGCCTGGTCAAGACGCAATGTCTTCCATTCTGAGTCTTGGCCTGGCCTCCTGTCCTTTCACCCCGGGCACACCTGCTTAGGATTCAGTCAAAAACGCAAGGAGATCTCAGCGCCGCCTTCTCTTCTTGTTCTGGACAGCTCCTCCTGTCTGGTTTTCTGCCCACAAATTCCACTTGGCTCCATCTGTTCAGACTTTGATTTCTGTCTCTCTAACTCAGCAGGAGTGTCGTGCCCCAACTGGGTCACAGTCTCGAGAGAGAGATGTGGTGATCGTGGGCTCAGTTTGTTTGCGTGCCTTCTCCCGGGCGTGGCAGTCCTGCCCTGCTGATTGCCCAATGTCTGAGAACTGCTGTTGCACGTTTCCCCCCATTTTCTAATTGTCTGCAGCCGGAGACTAGTGTAGCCCTGACCCCTCCGTCGTGGCTGGCAGAGCTCCACTGGTATTTCCCACACCTCTCCGCGCTGTACCGTTCTGGTTGCGGTATGAATTTCAGAGTCCGCTTTCACTTCACACAATCTATTTGGAGTTAATCCTGAGCTTTTTACATAAAATGTAGTTCCATTTAATCTGCCCTTATTTTTGTTTTAAACAAAATGAAGAGTAGAAAGAAAAAGCATTCATAGTTTTTATGCTGAGGTGCCGTCTCTCGCCGCTGCCTGCGGTGTGTGCACCGCCCCCCCCACCCCACCCCCTCCCCGGTGCCCGCGGTCCGAGGAGCTCCCGTCTGGGCCACGCCGTCCAGTTCTCTTGTGACCAACCATCTTGGTTCTTGTTCATCTGACAATGTCCTGATGTCATCCTCGTGCCTGGAGAACACTTTTGCTGTTTTGTGGAAACTGAGTTAACAGTTGTTTTTAACACTTTGAAGATGTCATCTCATTGTCCTTTGGCCTCCCACTGCTTAGGATCAGAAGTCAATAAAAAGGTTTATCTTTCTGTCCTCTGGATAGTCCGCTTCTGGTTCAAGACTGTCTCTTTCCTTCGGTTTCAGCGCTAGCGGCCACACGCCTGCGTCTGGTTTTCCTTGTGTGTATCCTGCTCCAGGTATGCTACGTTTCCATGATCTTCTAGGTTCGCTCTTCACCTAATTTGGGAAGTTTCTGACTGCTGTTTCTTCAGATGTTTTTCTCTGTCTCATTCTTTCTCCCCTGGGACTTCAGTTCCATGTGTATCAGGCCGTCCCACAGGTCTCTGACCCTGTGTTCATCTTTCCGGTTTTAGTGTCGTTGATCGTACATGTGCTAATTCTTCCTTGGGTGATCTCCAGTCTTACTTTCAAACCTTACTCCTATTGAATTTTCAGTGAGATTGGGAGCTCCCACTTGAAAGATTTTGTAGGGTCTTTGTAAAATTTTCTATGGCTGGTTTTCCACAAAATGGAAATGGAAATGTTTTTTATTCTTTATTTAAATTCAATTTAGTTAACATATATTGTATTACTAGTTTCAGGGGTAGAATTCAGTATTTCATAAGTTGCGTATAGCAACCAGTGCTCATCACATCATGTGCCCTCCTTAATGCCCATCACCCAGTTACCCCATCTCCCCACCCACCTCCACTCCAGCAAGCCTGTTTGTTACATATATTTAAGAGTCACTTATGGTTTGCCTCCCTCTCTGTCTTTATCTTATTTTTCCTTCCCTTCCCCTAGGTTCATCTGTTTTGTTTCTTAAATTCCACATATGAGTGAAATCGTATGGTATTTGTCTTTCTCTGACTTACTTCGCTTAGCATAATACCCTCTAGTTCCATCCACGTCATTGTAAATGGCAAGATTTCATTATTTTTTTGATGGCTGAGGAATATATATATATATATACACATACACACATATATATACACACACACGCACACCCCACATCTTCTTTACCCATTCATCTGTCAGTGGACATCTGGGCTCTTTCCATAGTTTGGCTATTGCAGACGTTGCTGCTATGAACATTGGGGTGCATATGGGCCTTCTTTTCACTACATCTGTGTCTTTGGGGTAAATATACCCAGTAGTGCAATTGCTGGGTCATAGGGTAACTGTATTTTTAAGTTTTGGGGGAACCTCCATACTGTTTTCCAGAGTGGCTGCACCAGCTTGCATTCCCACCAACAGTGTAGGAGGGTTCCCCTTTCTCCACATCCTCGCCAACATCTGTCATTTCCTGTCTTGTTAATTTTAGCCATTCTGACCAGTGTGAGGTGGTATCTCTTTGTGGTTTTGATTTGTATTTCCCTGATGATGAGTGATGTTGAGCACTTTTTCATGTGTCTGTTGGCCATTTGTATGTCTTCCTGGAGAAATGTCTGTTCATGTCTTCTGTCCATTTCTTGATCGGATTATTTGTTCTTTGGGTGTTAAGCTTGATAAGTTCTTTATAGATTTTGGATACTAGCCCTTTATCTGATATGTCATTTGCAAATATCTTCTCCCATTCTGTGGGTTGCCTTTTAGTTTTGTTGACTATTTCCTTTGCTGTGCAAAAGCTTTTTATCTTGATGAAGTCCCAGTAGTTCATTTCTACCCTTGCTTCCCTTGCCTTTAGAGATGTGTCTAGCAAGAAGTTGCTGCGGCTGAGGTCGAAGAGGTTGCTGCCTGTGTTCTCCTCTAGGATTTTGATGGATTCCTGTCTCACATTGAGGTCTTTCATCCATTTTGAGTCTATTTTTGTGTGTGGTGTAAGGAAATGGTGCAGTTTCATTCTTCTGCATGTGGCTGTCCAATTTTCCCAACACCATTTGTTGAAGAGACTGTCTTTTTTCCATTGGACATTCTTTCCTGCTTTGTCGAAGATTAGTTGACCAGAGAGTTGAGGGTCCCCTTCGGGGCTCTATTCTGTTCCATTGATCTATGTTTTTGTGCCAGCACCATACTGTCTTGATGATGACAGCTTTGTAATAGAGGCTGAAGTCGTAATTGTGATGCCACCAGCTTTGGTTTTCTTTTTCAACATTCCTTTACCTATTCGGGGTCTTTTCTGGTTCCATACAAATTTTAGGATTCTTTGTTCCAGCTCTGTGAAAAATACTCATGGTATTTTGATAGGTATTGCATTGGATGTATAGATTGCTTTGGGTAGCATAGACATTTTAACAATATCTGTTCTTCCAGTCCATGAGCATGGAATATTTTTCCATCTCTTTGTGTCTTCCTCAGTTTCTTTCATGAGTGTTCTGTAGTTTTCGGAGTACAGATCCTTTACCTCTTTGGTTAGGTTTTCCTAGGTATCTTAATGGTTTTTGGAGTAATTGTAAATGGGATCGATTCCTTGATTTCTGTTTCTTCTGCTTCATTGTTAGTGTATAGAAATGCCACTGACTTCTGTGCATTGATTTTATATCTGTGACTTTGCTGAATTCCCCTATCAGTGCTAGCAGTTTCTTGGTGGAGCCTTTTGGGTTTTCTACATAGAGGATCATGTCGTCTCAGAAGAGTGAAAGTTTGACTATTTCTTTGCCAATTTAGATGCCTTTTAGTTCTTTTTGTTGTCTGATTGCTGAGGTGAGGACTTCCAGTACTATGTTGAATAGCCGTGGTGAGGGTAGACATCCCCATCATGTTCCTGACCTTAGGGGGAAAGCTCTCTGTTTTTCCCCATTGAGAATGATATTCGCTGTGGGTTTTTCGTATATGGCTTTTACGATATTGAGGTATGTACCCTCTATGCCTATACTGTGAAGAGTTTTGATCAAGAAAGGATGCTGTACTTTGTCAAATGCTTTTTCTGCATCTATTGCGAGGATCATATGGTTCTTGTCCTTTCTTTCATTAATGTGGTGTATCATGTTGATTGATTTGCGGATGTTGAACCACCCTTGCAGCCCAGGGATAAATCCCACTTGGCCGTGGTGAATAATCCTTTTAATGTACTGTTGGATCCTATGGGCTAGTATTTTGGTAAGAATTTTTGCATCCGTGTTCAGTCAGGGATATTGGTCTGTAATTCTCCTTTTTACTGGGGTCTTTGGTTTTGAGATAAAGGTAATGCTGACCTCATAGAATGAGTTTGGAAGTTTTCCTTCTACTTCTATTTTTTGAAACCGTTTCAGAAGAACAGGTGTTAATTCTCCTTTAAATGTTTGGTAGAATTCCCCTGGGACACCATCTGGCCCTGGACTCTTGTTTGTTGGGAGGTTTTTGATTACTGCTTCAATTTCTTGGCTGGTTATGGGTCTGTTCAGGTTTTCTATTTCTTCCTGTTTCAGTTTTGGTAGTTTATATGTTTCTAGGAATGTATCCATTTCTTCCAGATTGCCTAATTTGTTGGCATATAATTGCTCATAATGTCCTCTTATAATTGTATTTCTGGTGTTGGTTGTAAATTCTCCTCTATCTCTCCTTAGCACAGTTTAACCATTTGTCCTTTAAACTAGAGTTGCTAAAAATTTTCTGTATCCTTAAAAAGAAGGAATGGGTATATATGTCCATTTATGTTTTAAAATTTAAGTGTATCAGAAATTTTCATATTAAAATAATAAAAATATTATAACTAGTTTATTTTTTTTAAGATTTTTTTATTTTTAAAGTAACTCTACACCCAGCGTGGGGCGCAAACTCAAAACCCTGAGCAAAAGAGTCACACGCACCACTGACTGAGCCGGCCAGGTGCCTGAATTATGTTTTAAATTTAGAAAACATTTATCTTCAAAGAAATGTAGAGCATTTTATATTTCTGAATTAATCTTGTTTCCACCTGCTGAATTATGGGACTCTGCAGTAGTTATGAAGTAATTTTTCTTATGTAGTAGATGTTAACATTTGTAAATAAGAATTTTTCTCATTTGCAGGTACAGATTTATGAATTAGAGGAACATAAGATTGAAACATGGAGGGGTAAGCACAATTGGGCGTTAAAAATCTTTTAATATCAGGAAAAAAAATGTTCTTCTTAATGTGTAAAATATGTTTTAACTTCACGGATCCTTCTCTCTTTGCTTAATAAACTACATGATTAAAACATTTCTATTTTAATCTCGGTAGTGTACCATACTATTATAAATACGATCCATTCTGTTGAATGGACATTTATGGAGAGCCTACAGCGAGTCTGTATACTAAGGCTGGGACATAAGGACGAATGAGCTCACCTGGGCCCCAGCCGCTGCCCCCAGTGGAGTCACCACTCACTTCTGAGTGTGCCTGTCCTTGCCCGCAGACATGTCTCTATATAGAAAATGCAGCAGGAGAATGCCTCCTACAACTAACAAAAGCAAGGATCTGTTTTTAAATTTAATAATTATTTCTTTACAAATTATGGAGAAACACAGAACAAATGAACTTTAAACTGGAAGATTTGGATAAATCACATGAAAAAATAACCCTTTAAAATCACAGGATCTTTTCTGAAATGGAGCTACTTTTTAAATTCTCATTCTACGACTGTGTGATTGTTCTTAGACCCATCATGCTGGATCGGTGGGGGGCGGTCACTTAGGAAGGCAGTCTGATGAACGTTGGGGGAGGGCTTGTGTAGGGGTCTCAGAGAAAAGCCTGCACAGAAACGGAGGGACCTGTAGACAGAAAAACGTTAATTAAAAATGGAAAATCTGCTTGGAATGATAAGCAATCTTTGTGAGTGGCAGCTGTGAAATCTGAACGTCCATTAGAATTCTCTAAAGGGCTAGGGGCTCTTTTAATTCCCTTTGACCTGTAAGTTTCATCGAATGATATAGTTGATTTCTAATGGCTTTATTAAGTCAAACCAAACAAACTCGGTCAACATGAAATCTGTATCTTAGCACTTGCCTATTATGAATATATAACTTAACACCAAGAGAGATACTTCTTATCAAATTCTACATAAGTAATGTAAGACCAAGATTTATATTTATATTGTATATTTACAATTTGATATTACATGGTATTCGGTAGTAATAATGGTAATGTCAAGATATTCTTGAATGATTTCTGTAGAGAAACCTCAGCAAGGCAATTAGTTACAGTGGATCTTTAGAAAGATAATTTCTATAGACTACAACGATCCCCAAGATACAGATTTTGAGCATTAGTTTGGTAAAATAAAACTTAAGAACGCTTAAAGAACAAAGTTTGTTAAAACTTACGAAAATTAGTTTTAAAGGATTTCATGAGCGCTTCATCTCTGGAGGGTGATAGTAATTTGGTAGCATTCTAGTGACCTCTGCTGGTACTGCTTTTTACATCCAATTGCTTGACTTTTCTTCTCCTTAAAACATCTATTGTAATACTGTTTTCAAATATTTAATTTTTCCACAATGGCAACATCCTGAAAACAGTTTATAAGTTGTTTAAAATAGTCCTAACTATAATTTATACAGTAGTGTTAGGTAAAGTAGATTTATTTGATTTCGGTTTTTAATCCTTCTAATTGTTATCTGTAAACTGAAGAGAAATTTATGTAATAATTGCAAACAGCAAATGTGTTACTAATTGTATATTTTCTTTCTATAAAAACAGAGCTTTATTTACAAGAAACATTTAAGCCTTTAGTGAATATATCTCCAGACGCAAGGTAAACGTGTAAAGTTTTTCTCCTTTAAAAACATTCATTCAGATTCTCGTTTTGTTTCCATGATTGATAGATTTTTTTTTTAAATCTAGATAGGGGACAGCCTCCTTTATTTCAAATATTAAACTTAATAAATTTAGAGACCATAGACTCAGCCATTGTTTGCCCAAAGGATTGATAAGAGGCTGGGAAGATGGTCATACTAAACAGTTTTAAAATCCTGATCACCTGCCGTACAAACCCTCTGGGGAGCTTGTTAATTCTGCCCATGCCTGGGCTCCACATCCGACCTGCTCGGTGGCCTCTGGAGAGTAGTGCCCAGGAATGTGCATTACAGCAGCCCCCACCCCCCACCCCCAGGGGCTCTATCTAATGTGCCCCGATGTTGAAGGGCAATCTCCGTTAGACATTGGTCCAGAGGCAGTCGGAAGAACGCGCCGCCCCTCAGTAGCGCTCTAGCACATACATTGTGATCCAGGCCTTCTGGGACAGCTCTGATACATTTCCACATTGTATGAAAATGTTCTTCAAACTCTAAGCACGAATGAGAAAAAGTGGAATACTGATTTTTATTAGTTTATTTCCAAACAACCAGGTAAACGCACCGGTCTCCTGGTTGGCGGTCCAGGAGTGGGCCGCACGAGGTCGGCCCCAGTGCGGGGCGCGGTCCACAGCTCCCTGACGCTGCTGGTGTCCGTTAGCGGTCCCAGGGGCTCGCCGCTGCCGTCCCTCGAACAGCAGCGTTAAACGCACTGCTAGAAACTTCTAGCGATCTGGAGCTGGCTCTTGTATCTGCCATTAACACAGACCAAAAAATCAAAACATTTGCTGAGATAGCCAGTTTAAAACTTTTCCAAAACACGGTTTTAAGTCAAGTCAACCTTTTATTATAAGCTATGATGTAAAAACACTGAAAATGCTTCTAAAGCAGGGGTGGTCCAGAGCGTTTTACATCTCTCTTTAAAGCCTCCTAACAACTTTGATGGCTTTTCCCGCAGCCTCTTCGACGCTGTATACTCGTTGATCAAAAATAAAATCCACAGATTGCCAGTTATTGACCCTATCAGTGGGAATGCACTTTATATACTTACCCACAAAAGAATCCTCAAGTTCCTCCAGCTTTTTGTAAGTAGTTTTTAGTGTTTCTAAAGATGTAGTTGCATCTACTTTAACTAATTTACTTCAAGTAAGTTGGCTCCTATCACCTCAGTAGGAGACATTAATTTTGGAATTGGGATTGTTAGGAGGTCTCCGTTTCTCAGCTGCAATTTCTCAACTTACTTCTATTTAAATTGTACATTCTTCAAGTTGGATTCCAATTAAAAAGCAATTGCCTTTCAGTGCAAGTATCAAAATAATAAAAACACTTAGAATTCTCTATTTAAATTAGAATATTTTATCACCTAAAGTATGAGGGCAGTAAAGCAATTTGCAAGTCAGTCTAAGAAAGTGCTGTGTAAGATAAATTGAGCCAGTATTTATAGCAAACTGCCTTATGATGCTTTATTGGTATCATGGTTTTGGAAACATTCAAAAAATACTGTCCCCAGGATTATCTTATTATAAATTGCTGTGATAGAAAAACACAAAGCGAATAAAATTTTGGCAAGAGAGTACCATGTTGGTCCAAATTCGGGCTGTGTTATTTGTAGGTTTTTTCAACTGTATTTGGAATGAGATGTCTTCATAATCATCCATAATATTGACCTCTTTGGTCAGTATTAAAAGAGGCTCAGAAGGACCAGAGTTTTTACAAGAGGGCTTTAATTTTTTTCCTTTGGATTACATGCACTGAGTTTGAGGTTAGAAGTAGTTGGTCAGCTGTGACCAGTAGGAGGCCTCATTCCTGCTTCAGAAGAGATCACATGAAGTCATTTTTTTTTAAAGATTTTATTTATTTTAGAAAGGAGGACAGAGGGAGAAGGAGAGAGAGAATCCTAAGCAGGCTCCACACTGAGTGCAGAGCCCAACGCAGGGCTCCATCTCACACCCCTGAGATCATGACCTGAGCCGAAATCACAGGTCAGATGCTTAACCTACTGAGCCACCCAGCTGCCCCATGAAATCATTTTTCGAAAGAACTTAATAGACATTAAAAATCTACATCACATTAGCTTTCCCATTTCCTTCCACACAGCTTCAGTTACGGAAATAAACTCGCATTCTGGGGTGATGCAAAGGAGCCAAGGCTCCTCCTCCCGGGGCTCTGCTTCCGTTTTGCAGGCAGAACCACAGGGGGTTTAGTAAGTGGGAGGAATCCCTTGTCCATCAAGCCAGTCCTATATTTTAGTAGTTTACGGGTAAAACTAACACTCTCCGTGGTTAAATAAATGCTAAGAAAGACGGAAGTTTACTGAAAAGCACACAGTTTAGTGGAGAGACCGTGTCGGGAATAGTTAGGGACGTGTGGAGATGGCTGGACAGACGTCACCTCTGTCGTGCGCAGGCCTGTGCGCTGCTCGGGCCGCCACCTCGGCGTCCAGGCTGGACGGGACCCAGGCTGGGGCCGTGTATTCAGGGACCACAGGCTTTCAGCCCCTCAGAGTAAGCATTGTAAAATAACGTTAATCGTCAGAGCTACATACTCTTATGCATTGATGACGGGGCAGCTACTGTCCCAAGCACTTCCCAAGACACGGCTAATCCTCGCCTCTGCCCTCTCAGGTAGGTATATTGATTAATCCCATTTTATAGGTGGTGAAACTGCGAGGTGGAACGACTTTGCAGGTCACCGTGGGCACATGGCAGAGTGGTTTCCGCCCCGTGGCCTCTCGTGGCCTCCCTCCCCCTCCTGCCCCTCAGCTCGGAGGTGCCTGGCTCAGAGGGTTAAACCCGCCCCAGGTCTCCCAGGTGTGACGAGGTCGAGTCCAGCCCGTTTTCGAGGCTGCGCCCCTGTGGACGAGGAGTATCAGCTGGAGACAGGCCTTGGTGTTTTCTCTTCATAAAGAGTAGAGGAGGTTGTTTCTGCCAGTACCGCCTTACATTTGGGCCAATATGGTAATTAAATCACGCTCTTAGACTATGCAACGAGAGGTTTTCAGATTAAAATACAGAATTTTAAATAAATTTCAGATCCTGGTTTTTACTGAATTGAGATCATTTTCTGAGAAAAAGTGGCCTTACCCGTGGAGACATTTGACAGTTAGCCTAGGCGTACAATATGGAACAGGGGTTAACCTGCATCAAGATGGGCTAGATGACCTAATAGGTCTTTCTTTTTTTCTCTAAATTTCTAGGATTCTCATGATTTGAATATTGATGAACTCTTTGACTTGAACATTTTGTTTCTTCTAATTGTTCATCTTTTCCTGATAATTATAAGGTACACCAGGAGGACGGAATCAACTATACCCTTTATACAAGGTGGATTTTTGAAACCATAGACCTTATTTTGTTTTAGTCAAACGTGACCCTAGACTTCTCTCTTCTGACTTCTCCCTCCTCCTCTAAAACAGCCCATGAAAAGAAAAGTGAACTTTTAAAGGTTCTTTTAATTCTGTTCAGTTGGCTTGTTCTTTGCTCCTAGTAATCACAAGTTAGAGTCCTCCAGAGGAGAGTTCAGGATGTAGGGTGGGATGGGGTGAAGACTTTCTTAGCCGCAACTCAGACCATTCCCATCAAACGCTCTGGGTTTGGAAATGTGTGGGTTCTTCATAAATAATGCTGACGGCAGGACCAGGAATTTAACATAAATAACTAAGAATAAAGGATTCTTGGGTGGCTATGGGTCTTAATTTCCAAAGAGACCTCTTGTTTCCTCTTCCATCCATGTTTTCAGTGAGTGAAAGGAAAGGGAACCTTACGATCTGTGTGTTCTGCGGTATTTTACTGAGTAGTTAATTATAAGCTTAGAATAGAAACCAGTTTGAACAAAAACTACAATTCTTATATGTAACATTTCCATGTTAATTCAGTCAGCCAGGTAGATTGGTAGAGAACACGAACTTTAATTTGTTATATGTAAGTTTTTCGTCCAAGTGTGGACATGTGAACATTAAAAAGGTCTGTTTGGGCTCTAGAGCATTTGTGTTTATCTTCCTGTTTAGATGTCTGATATGCCAAAGCCTGCCTTCATGAAGCAGAACCTGGATGCCCTTGGAATTGGGACCTACCACAACATCGCCTTCATCCACCCAGACACTCCCATCATCAAAGCCTTGAACGTCTTTGTAGAGAGACGAGTGTCGGCCTTGCCTGTGGTGGATGAGTCAGGTCTGTGGGTTTGATCATACCAGGGCCTCGGAGACCACACTTTGTCCCCTGGGGGCAAACTTACTGTTAAGTAGTCAATGGATCAGATCCGGTGGGTGGCGGGCAGGGGTTGGGGATGAAAATTTAGATAAGGCAGATCAAGTCAGCACCAAGGAGCCCTCGGGTTAATGAGAACTCTAACTGGCTTATTTTCACATCTTCCATTAACATGTGATTTCATGTTCATTTAAAGTTAGACAAGTTTGTTACTTAGCAATACTTAATTGCTAGTAAATATCTGGTTAAGATAGATTTTAAATGTTATTTTTTGTTCCTAGGACATTTTTCTAACCTCTGTTTTCATTTTTAGGAAAAGTTGTAGATATTTATTCCAAATTTGATGTAATTGTAAGTATTTTTAATTTTGTCACACCTGTCATCTAGAATGCATTTAAAACATACTTATCTGTTTGCGGTTTCCCCTAATTTAATAGCTTTTGTGGATGTGTGGATCAGAGGATTCCGTAGACTGCCCATAGTCATTGTACTTAATGTTCACTGGCTTAGCAGTGAAAAATATGTTAGTATTTTATAGTTGTCCTTTCAGTATATGGATAGTTTATCCAGCACTATAGCATGTGTAAATACTTTAAATGGTCCTATAGCCATGCACAAGACATTATATTCATTCTGCCAGCAGGCAGGTGCTGTGCACACATGAATTTGTGGATCCCTTGCTAAGGATCCCATTGTTTGCTGATGGGAACAACCATTCTAAAGAAGACAGCAAAAAGCATTCAGGAGAATGATTGAAGGTCCTATTTTTTAATCCCCAGTATAAATCGATTAGCGGTAGTGCTACATCTTTCCTCTGGCTGCTTGCTTTTCCCCATTTTAAATGTGCTTCCTTAGGGTTTTATGGTATTTCTAAGAAAGTGAACTGAAACTTTAGTAGCCCCAAATGTGCTCATCATTTTTGGCCCTAATGTTGATCGCAGTGTTAAATACTTCTTTGCAACCAGCTGTCTCAAACCCTTTTGTTTCATTTATTCTGCGTAACGATAACAAACACCCAAAAACAGGCTGATTGGAATTTGGTTGAGTAGGACCGTCTAAGGCTAAAGCCCCGTGGGTCTGTGGGCCCTGTCTGGCCTGCTCTTCCTCCACGGCTGCTCAATCCTGGGGCTCCCTCAGCGCCTTCCCAGCGGAAACCTGGCTCCCCGGGCCAGGGCACCCTGGGGCGCTTCTCACCCCTTACAAATGTTAGTCCATCTCTCCAAAGGCTTTATTCACGTGGGCTCTAGAGCCTCACAGGGTAAGAATGGGGGGATTCTTCTGTAGGCCATGCCGACGCTATGTCACAAGGGTGCTCCACGACGAAGGTCTACCTCGTAAGCTTTCGTTATTATTAATGATGAAATACTGCTAACGGCATGTGATAACCTGGCACGGTGATGAACATGAATGTTTTTAAAAATCAGGTCACTTGAAACTTACTAATTTTGGTTATGAATGTGAACTGAAATGAAAGGATATAATTCATTGTTACTTTATTACAGAACCTTGCTGCTGAAAAAACCTACAATAACCTAGATATCACAGTGACCCAGGCCCTTCAGCACCGCTCTCAGTATTTCGAGGGTGTCGTGAAGTGCAGTAAGCTGGAAATCCTGGAGACCATCGTGGACAGAATAGTGCGGGCTGAGGTGAGGCAGCGGGGCCACTCCTCCCTCCCCACCCCTGCCCCAGCCGCACTGCCCCAAGTACTCACTGGCCGGGGTGCCACGGGGCATGGATCGTGAATCGCAGGAACGGCCAGGGAAGCAGAGGCAGGTTCCGTCGGATATCATGCTTTCCCTCTCCAGAACCTCGCGTGTTGCCTGATACGTAGGTGATTTGGAAATGTTTATTGAATTGAATTGATAAGTCCTGATATCATAGTTGAATCAAACTGGTAAGAGACTTCCATGGTTTAAAAAATACATAATTAAGAAAACAAATATCCCAAGAGCTTTGAGTTCCATTAGGGTATTTATGAATTTGAAGTTAAAAATGTGTGATTATATAGTTTTAACAAAGTGAAGGATAAATCAAAATTATCTTTTGATCTTTTTAAGTTAATTTTCTCTCTTGCCTGATTTGGATAATAGTAGACAGTCTGATAACGTCACTTCCTGACCCTCAGCACTCACGTGCCCTCATACTTTACTGCATGTAGGATTTTTGGGTGTACTAAAATAAAAGATGAGCGAGATCACTGGATAACGCATCTAATTCAGTATACCCACTCCCCAAATCATTTCTTTCCTTTCTTATTAGCCAGGGATAGGAATGTTCTCCGATTTATCCCTCTCTAGGACTGAAGGATGCAGCAGTGTTCTTTCTGGAACCATCCCTGAGTAGGCAGAATCCATTCATAATGCTATGTCTGCTCTGGTACTTTTTACTGTAAATATGAGAATGCAGTCCAAGAAGAAAAGTCCCTGATAATTTTTTAGGCTAACAGGTGTTCTTAACATTACATATGAAGTAGGGGTCGCATCAGAAGACGGCCTCCCTTGCTGGAGCCGTCAGATAGAAACACAGCTCTGTTTTCATCATTGGGTACTGAAGACTTCCACCTTGCCCTATGCTCACCTGAGGGGAGTCCCCAGCCCCCATTCACTACTGTGGCTTTTGAAACACATTTCACTAGCATCTCAGTATGAACTCTTAACTTTTTCTACTTGAATTTAATATCCATCAGTCTTGTTTTCCAAAGAGTTTTCATTGACTTAGGAATACATCTTAACTTTTAATAAGGTCCTTAGAATTACGTGCCTTTTGAAGATCATAGGTAATGATCCTATTTATAAGGACAGTGGACATCCATATGATAGAGTCCCTCGTAACAGTGAAAAATGTTCTAGAAGAGTATTTGGTTGATATAAAAAAAAAATTAGCAATGTATTGCTAAGAGAAAAAGCCAATTACTGTATATAGTATGATTTTATTCATTTATATGCATATATGTGCAGAAGAGAGGCTAGAAGGACCCATAGCACAGTACTAACTGGCTGTTCCCAGGTGGCGGGGTTCTGGCTAATGTGGAGAACACGGGGAGTGCAGGGCTCCTCCATTCTGAGCTCTCTTGTTGGAGCATATATCCCTCAGGTAAAAGAAAAAAGGTAATTGGCTTGTCCTTTCAGTTCATCTGGCAAGCAAGCAGATATTTCTTTGTAATAGGAAATGGGTCATTGAGGAAAATAAAGATGTAATTCAATACTTTTCTCATTATGCATCTTGACTTTTTTCCCCATTAAATTAATTTCTTGGGGCACCTGCGTGGCTCAGTTGGTTGAGCGACTGCCTTTGGCTCAGGTCATGATCCCAGGGTCCTGGGATTGAGTCCCACATCGGGCTCCCTGCTCGGCGGGAAGCCTGCTTCTCCCTCTCCTCCCCACTCAGTGTTCTCACTCACTATCTCGGTCTCTCACTCTCAAATAAATAAAATCTTTAAAAAAAATTAACTTAAAAAAAAAATTTTCTTTCACCCAATGACTCCTTACTGGGGGACCAAGGCCAATTTTACCTTAAATACAGTTGTTGGAGAAAGGGCATACAGTATCAGCAATGATTTATTTATATGACATAAATACCACACCAGCTTTTTGATACCCAGGAATATTCACTAGTTTAGACTCAGCAGCAAATGACAAGAAAATGTTTTTGGTGGTCATTTCTGCGTGGTAGAATTAATTCTTTGGGTGAGATGGCCACCCCTTGACCTTCACTAGTTCAAAAGAGAGTTATTTAATTAGCATTATTGATCGTTAACAAAATATGTCTCATAGACGATAAAGCATTCTCTGATCCTAGATATAAGCTGTTATTTTAATTTATAAATAATTGTATTGCAGAATTATTGAAGACCCTATAGTTTTTTTAGAGAGATTTTTCAAGTTTAAGTAATCTCTACACCCAATGTGGGGCTCAAACTCAGGACCCGGAGATCAAGGGTTGCATGCTCTTCTGACTGAGCCAGCCAGACTCCCCTAGAAAAACTTTCAAAAGTCATGTCATGAAAAAGAACAAAGTCATTTTTTTTTAACCCAAAGCAAGCTAAGATGTGAAAAGCATCCCCAACACAGTATCAGAGACAAATCTAAAAACAGAATTTCCTTCCCTTTCCATCTCCTTCCTGTGCCCCCCACAGTGTGTGTGTGTGGGAGGGGGGGGTAACTGTTACATAGGGAGAAGAGGATCATCTCCAGGGTAACCAGCAGGTGTGTGGCTGCCTCAGGCCTAAGTGCTAAAGCTTGGAAGTCAGAGGTGCTCAGAGAAGCTTGATGCCTCCTCACTCCTTTCCTGTGTTAAGGATGCTTTGTTAGAGTAGTACCTCTGGCCATTCGCTTATAAAAGACCTGAGTAGAACATGAGATGTGAATATACTCTATTTCACTTTATTATAGCTCATTTATCCTCTGAACCATATGAACATATTAATATATGAACTTCGTGGAGAAAAGACTATAAAACAATGAACTGTGACCTATTCTGTTCCAGCTCTCACTTGGATGTCTTTCCATGTAAATCAGTAGTGGATAGTTACTAGAAACTGAAATACTACTTTAAAAATGTAAAAACTTATGCTTAAGAGAGTATTATGACTACATCGTAGTTCATGTTTTGGGTTGTATCATTCATATGTTAATATTCTAAAATCTGAGAATAGCGGGACGTTAGCTGGCAAATTTTTCCTACAAGTAGTTAAAGTCAGCATTGCATTTTAACTTTAGAGCCTAAGACCTTTCATGGTTCTGGACACGGTTTCTGTCTCTTATACGTGGGATGTATTCCTTGTATAGTATATGAAAGACGTATTTGCTAATACCCATTGTAGGTAGAACCTTCTGTAAACTGACAGGGGAGCTACTTGTCTCGTTTGCAGGTGCATCGGCTGGTGGTCGTGAACGAAGCAGATAGCATCGTGGGTATTATCTCCCTGTCGGACATCCTGCAGGCACTGATACTCACGCCCGCAGGTATGCGTGCCGCCTGCCGGCCCTTCCCTTAGCGCACAGGCCGAGCGGGGAGTAGGGCAGGCGCCTCCAGCCGCTGCTTCTCCAGCACCCACGCCTCTGGAAACCCCGTGCACTTTCTGTCTGGTTTTTCTTTGTAGTTTTACTGTTCTAGTTGGGTGAGAGAGAAAAGTTTATAGAAAGTATTCTTAGCATCCTATCCACGACCACAGTGCCTGAATAATTGAGGATTCGTTGCCAGATTCATAACCTTTTCCATTAAAAAGCTAAGATCTCTTTGGAAATTACATCAACTAGCGAACAGCACTGGTGGCTAATCTCGTTTTCTGCCAGATCAACTCTGAGCAAGCGCTCACCGCAGTCAGGGAGCATGCAGGGAGATGGGGGAGGGGGCTCCAAAAAAAGAGGGGTTGGTGTGTCCTGTGTGCCATGTTTAACAGTGAGGGGTGGGCTGAAGGGTCCGATAACCACCAGCCCTCTTTCTCCTCCCTGCTTCTCCCCTTCCCACCCCCATTAAGTACAAACAGTCCAGCCTGGGGCCGGACTAAGCTGTGCCAAGACAGGCCAAGACCACAGACTAAGTCACTTCTGAGAGTTTGAAGTGTGCATATACTAGAGTATTGATTTTTCTTGAGTTCAGAAACCAAACTAGCCAAGACTAGGTTTCAGTTGGTTTATAACCTAAAGATGCTCATCTGAAAGGAATCCGTGGCACCAGTGAGAAACAGCCCATCCACGATGTGAGAGCAGCAACACCTGAGGGCCGTCCATGGAATCAGAAACTCTAGAGCTGGGGCCTCGGACAGTCACTTTCAATTTCAGCTCTTAGGGAACCTGAAACTCACGATAATCTTCATAATCATGAAATAGTGATAAAATGACTAAATGAATATGAGACTGTTGACAGCATTATTTGTAATAACCCCAAACTGGAAATAACCCAGACACCTAGCAGATGCAGCAGATTGCATGACGTTCGTTCTGTGGAATGCCCCACACAGAACTGACCATGAACACACATTGCTATATTCGACCTCACACACGTGACATCGAGCAGAGGAGCAAGAGCAGTCCAGGGAGCGCGATGACGCTAACCTGCAACTTCCACAGCTCCCTCATGCGCGGTGGGAAAAGGCCTCCTCAAGAGCAGACTCCTCCTTGCAGGCACGTAGCTTCGCACCTTCAGAAAAAGGCACCCTTTCCCCGGGCAGCAGGCCTGGGCCAACGCACACATGTGCCCAACAGCGTCAGCGAGAATTTCAGCCCTCCTCTGTCCTGTGGCCAAGATTCTTCGTGCATTACAAACTCAAGAGCAAACAAGTCAAGTTCTTCACCGTCTTTATGCCTAGTGTCACAGGCCATAAGAATGAGAATGTTGCCTGGGGCTCCTGGCTGGCTCAGTCACTAGAGCATCAGACTCCTGATCTGGAGGTTGTGAGTTCAAGCCCCACATTGGTATAGAGATTACTTTAAAATAACTTTTTGAAAAGTTTAAAATGAGAATATTGGGCTGCATGAGTTTACATTTCCATCCACATTTGAGATTTTAAAAATTCTAAGTCCCTAATACTCTGTGGGGAGGAGCCCTGTTTCACAGCCAGAATTTGAAATGTGCGTTACCACAGAAATAACGTTCTAAAGATAGTAGTTGAATTAGAATTCTCTACAATGTAATGTGTAGAACACTATTTAGGAAGACGCTCCGTGTTCCTAATAACTGGATGACAAGTGAACATTTGGAGCAGAACTCTCCTGGAACACAGGGCCGGCCCGCCTCGGATCAACAGCCCTTGAGACGCTCACACCGTGAGGGACGGCGCTGTGTAAGCATCAGACGAGTGCAGCCCGATGTGCCTGATTCCCCGCCTGCCCTCCGAGCTGCCTGAGTGTGGGCAAGCTGCTCAGCTCGTGTAGCCTCTGCCCACGCAGCTGTAGAGCAAGCGGCCCGACACAGGCCTGCAGCCCTGCAAAGATACTCTGAGTTGAAACCAAAACCGTGCACGAAGCGGCTTGTGCGCGACGAGGCACCATCCGTACCCAGGGGCTGCGCCGCCGGGTGGGTGTTCACGGACTAGGCAGGAAGAGGCACTTTTAGAAAGCGGCCACTGTTAGGCGAATAAAAGGTACCAGAGGTCATTCTTTTCAACAGCTGACAGATGCAGTCCTCCACGGAGGATACCGACTTGCCGTCATAAGTTTAGCAGCAGCTAAAGTAAAACTTAGACCATCCAAAGGAACCACATATATGCACACACACCACCAGTGAGTACCTGATCTGGAAGCAGGAGCTACAACTTGCTAGCCCCTTGTTTTTATAGGTTGTTAATCTCTTTCCAAAGTCGTTTTGTGCCTGAAGCTAAAACAGGAGAAGCTGCTGTGATGAGAAAAATGGTAGCGCTCCCACCGGCCCATTTGGAAACGTGCCAGCCAGATAGGTGTTCTGTGCAAATATCCACAAATGTTATGCTTTTTAAAAACATTCTCATGAGTCTGTACAGGCGCACTTCAGAGATACTGTGGGTTCGGTTCCAGACCAATGCAATAAAGCGAATATCGCAATAAAGCAGATCCAAGGAATTTTAAAACGACCACGAGCAGGCCTTCACTGGAAAAGCCCTCCCTGCAGACGGGCCACCCGCCCCCGGAGCTCTCAGCGGGGCCGTCTTCCTGCCGGTGGAGGGGGGGGCGGCGCTGGCGGCCGCTGAGCCCCCCCCCCCCCGGGTGCTGGGCGCTGGAGGCCGGCGCGGCCGCGCGGGTTCCCCGGACAACCGTGCAGTTCCCCGCACCGACGGCTCGCCCGGCAGCGCGCTTTCTCCGCGGCGGGCGCATTTCCCCCCCAGGACAGCTGCCTTCGGAATGGGAGTCGGTCCTCTCGGGCCCCGCCGCCGCCGCATCAGCTGAGCCTCTGTCACGCGCCGGATCCTTTGTCCCCCCGGGAGGGGACTCGGGAACCCCCGTGCTTGGCTCGTCCCGGAGCAGCACCTGCTCGGCCGGTCCCGTTTGCTCCTGAGCTTGCGGCACGTCGGTCCCCGCTTCAGGCCGCGCTCCTCGTCCTGTTCTCCTGCTGCCGCTTCGTCGTCCCGGTTCGAGAGCACGGGCAGAGCGGACTTAGCCTCGTTCTTGAGCACCCGAGGGTTTTCAGAACGGCCCTGAGCGCCGGCTTCAAGTGCAGGTCACCGGCCGCGTTAGCCCCTCAGGAGAGGGCGGCCTGTCCCGCGGAGCTTGGCCGCCGGCCGCTGCCTTCTCTCCTACTTTAGCTGCTGAACTGTGTCAGGGACTGGGAGGCTCGAGGAGAGGGATCGGGGAAAGGCTCGTCAGTGGAGCAGTGAGCACGCACACATTTATTAAGCTGCCATCTTGTATGTGTGGTTCGTGGTGCCAACAATTAAAACAGTAACCTCAGACATCACTGAGGGGCGCCTGGATGGCTCAGTTGGTTAAGCTCAGGTCATGATCTCTTTGGTCATGGGATCAAGTCCCGCATTGGGCTCAACGCTCAGCAGGGAGTTTGCTTGAAAGATTCTCTCCCTCTGCCCCTCCCCTGCATCTCTCTCTCAAAATAAATAAATCTTTTAGAAAAAGATCACTGATCACAGGTCACCATAACAGGTAAAATAATGAAAAACTTTGAAACACAGTGAGAATTCCCAGAATGTGACAGAGACACGGAACAAATGCTGTTTGGCAGACGGCACCAGTGGCTGGCTTGATGCAGGGCTGCTGCAGACCTTCAGTTTGTAAGAACAGACTGCTCTGCAACGTGCAGTAAAGCGAAGCACAAGGAAGGAGGTTCTGTGTGACAGCAGCACCGTGCGCCTTCACTAAAACACATGCGTCCCTTTTAAAAATGCTAGCAGTTCTGCTGCTAGAACCCTTTTTTCTTTTTTTCAAACTAAATCTTGCATATTTTTTTTTAAAGATTTTTTTTTTTTTTTATTTGAGCCAGAGAGAATGAGAGAGAGAGCAGGAGAAGGAGGAGGGTCAGAGGGAGAAGCAGACTCCCTGCTGAGCAGGGAGCCCGATGCGGGACTCGATCCCGGGACTCCAGGATCGTGACCTGAGCCGAAGGCAGTCGCTTAACCAACTGAGCCACCCAGGCGCCCTAAATCTTGCATATTTTGACTTCTGACATGGTAACACAGATTCGAAGTGGGCTGCTGTGACTGCAGGTGGGGGTGGGGCGCTTGGAGCCACCTGCTTGTCTCCTGTCCCCACCTCCCGACACCTAGAGCATTCTCCTAAGGCACTGCAGAGTATGTGTGAAGACCACCAAGCCGGGGGGCAGGGTGGGGGGGGAACCACTGCTCCTATGTGTAGGACAGGCCCAGCTGCGACGTGTTTTTCTGTTGCTTTGAGACTTTCATTTCTCCATCTACCAACAGGTGCCAAACAGAAGGAGGCGGAAGCTGAATGACCACTGTGAGTGGAGAAGCCCTTGGAGGAGAACCTGAACAGAGATTCTGGGTCACGCTTTGCCTCATGAACACTGACCGTGACAGAAGACAGTCAAATGGCTAAGAATGTATATCAGGGTTTAGTGATGGGTATTTTTTCCAGTGATATTGAAACTGAGCATAAGAAACAGAGTTTATGTGTTTGAAGATTCAGGCTTGCATTAAAAGACTGTTTTCAGACCTTTGTCTGAACGATTTCAAATGCTGTATGTTATTAAAGTGCACTGTGTCCTGAAATTTTTATTACTTTTCATTTCAAAGAATTCACTGGTCTGTAACAGGTAATATGACATAAGGCGAGTGCATGGCCTCTTCAGACCTAGTGCCTTATGTCAGAACACGCGATACGTCATCACCGCGGCCCATGGCAGCTGGAGCCACACGGTGCTGGGGCGTGAAAGTCTGTGGACCTTTACCAAATCAGTCTGTTTTCATTAGATTTGTTGAACAGTTGTAATTTGGATATAAATAATTACTTTATAAAACTTTAATGACAGTTTTATGTTTTAAGTGTCTGTTCTGAACTATGATGTAAACAAAACTGCTCCACAACAGCTTTATTTATTCTTACTTTCATGCAATTTTTTACACATCGTGGTGGGGAAGCTTCACCGTACCCATTAATAAACCATTGGTTGTTATTTTTAAATGGCAAATTTCTCATTTAAGTTTGCATCTGGAGAGGATAGGACTTCTAAAATAGCCACTGTTAGGTTTTAAAAGCTGAAGTGTCTGAAAGCACGTGTGGAGACTGGAAACAGGCAGCGGTTATGAGGAAACAAAAGTGCCGGGAAGATGTCTATTTTTTTCTTGTGTATTGAAATGTAAAATCATGATGTTTGTATGACTGCTGATGCGACTGTTTTTGTAAATTTTATTGTGGCATATACAGTATTGTCATATGGTTGAAAAGAAACACAATGTTTCCTAATGTAAGTGCTCTGAAAATGTCGACACTGTATATATATATATATATATACATATATATATATATATGAGTATAGTTTGATTTTTTTTGTTTTGGGGTTTTTTTTTGGCAGATTGAAAAATTAAAATAAATCTTATTATCGACCATTTTGTTAAAGAAGTTCTTTAAAATACCATGTCTTTCAGCACATATTAAAAATCCACATGCAGTTTCCCATTCAGGTATTTCTCCCCAAATGAAGAACATGAATTCTCGTATCCCTTTTTCCATCATCAGAAAAAAAAACCCTTAACGACTTGATCCATAAACTTTACCTCTCTCCATTATTAAGTAGAATATAGTTAATGAAAAACTGGTGTGCAGGTTGTCGTGTACCGAGCCGTGACTTTTTTCATGTCCTGAGAGGCCGAATATGAGAGCGTATGGGTCCGTTTCCCCGGAGGAACAACTGTGGTCGTGACTCAGGTTAATGGTAATGTTTGGGAGAGAGGAAGAAAGGCACAGAGCCCCTAAGGCACAGTTTTGAAACTCAAAACCGCTGTTTTCAGTCCACCACGGTCTGTGCGGCGCACACGAGTGTGCACGAGTGCCCCGCGCCAGAGTTTGGGCCACACCTGCAAGTGTGAGCCTGCACAGCAGCCTGAGTGGACCAGCCACTTGCCAGGTGGAGAGCTGTTATCCAGGAGCTGTTTCCAGCAAGTGAAAAAAGACTGGGTTCCGTTAAGTGCCCTCTCGGTGCCCTTCTAGAAGGAAGGAAAAGTGCTACTTTAGCGAGATGAAGGAAGGATTCTAAGGGAAAGGCCTCACTGACCTGAGAGAATCCACCTTGGCACCGTTGCTGGATGACCCTCAGCTGTTTTCAACACCTGCTCCGCGGGAGGCTCGAGGGGACCCCCTGCGCCGCGCGCTCACTGCCACTGGCTGGGCCTGCCCCCTGCCCCACCCCCGTCCCACCGTGGCCCTCACACCAAGGAGGAGCTCACGCACCCAAAGGCTTGTGAGCAAATGAGTGATGAACATGAAAGAGCATATCAACGCTAACCACATCTGTTCCAGAAAGGAAGGGCATCCATACCTTTTATATTCTAATCTCTAAGAAAAACTAAACAGATTTACTAAACCAATGACATTTCCTAGATTCTCCTACAGAAATGCATGAGCAGACAATCCTCTTAAACCACTGGTTCTCAACCAGGGGAGATGCTGGAGCCTAGGGCACATGTGGCCAAGTGGAGCCATTTTTGGTTGTGACAACACTAGAGGTGGGGGGTGGGGCATGTCCTACTGGCATCTGGTGGGTAGAGGCTACAGAGGATGGTCCCCACGACACAGTATCCAGCCCAAGATGTCAGTAAGGAATGAGCTTAGACACTCTGCCCTAAACAAGTATAATCTTCTGGGTATTTTGGTTATATTTGTTACTTCCTAACTGAATCCATCTGTCTTTGGGGAAGAAAAACTCAGCAGGCAGCCTTTCTGGGAAGGGAGACAGTCAAAATAATCCACAGGTGGATTCCAAAGGATTTACTTCCAAAGCTCTTTCACCAAAAAGAAAATATTGCTTTGCATAATAGCGCTCTCAGGAGAAAATTCCAACCCGGAGGGAAATACTTGGAAAATACGTTTCACTTACATACACATAGCCTGATTTTATTTCTTGGACTTAACACACTGCACAGAATTTACCTTAGACATCGACCGAAGCAAGGGCATGGTACAATTATCACCTGGCTCTCAAAGGTACCTAGTTCCTTCTAGAACCTTCCGTGCTTGAAATACTGCTAACCTCCACCTCCAAGAACTCACAGATGGGAATCTGAAGACTCGCTGAAACGCTGCTCTGATTTCAAGTATGGGCTTCCCTCTCTGGAAAGCCCGCATCACAATCACCTACTCTCCTCTGACACCAGAGCCTAAGGGGCACCTCCGTCTGTCTGGTAGGTTGGAGATGCAGGACTGGTCTCACAGCTGCCCCCACTCGCCAGTGTCGGGAGCTTCTGGCCATCTCCCATCCCCTGCTCCGGCAACCAGGAGACTGGTCACCACAACAGTCCCAGAAGGCAGGGAAACACCCCTCCTCCCAGCCCCAGGGAGAAAGGCTTCAGATCCTCCTGCAGGGGCAGAGCCTCTCCCCGCCAGCCGAGCGCACATGCCTGGGAACAGGTCCCTTCCCTTCCTTCATGCCTCTTCCAAGCTGTGCTGCGGAGGCCTGGGAGAAATAAGAAGTGGCCCGAAGCCTCGCCCTGGGCTGCTTAGGGCCGTGGCCTCAGCTGTAAAGACCAAGGGAACCGCAAGCTGCTGCCCACGAGCCTTGGCGACCTCCCGGCCAGCAGACCCAAGGAGAGAGAGCAGGCCCCTGCCTGTGGCCCACGCACACCTGGCGCCCTCCTTGCTTTGGCTTCCTGGCCAACAAGGCTCCCCAAGCCATGGGGTCAGCTCCCTTCAGGCCGCGAGGCCTCCCCACGGGCTGGCCAAGGGGATGGGGAGAGGGTCACGCTCAGGAGACCTTAACCTCTATCTGCGGCCCCAGCCCCCAAACTCCTGCCCAGTCACCACCTTCTCCGAAACACCCCGCAGGCGCCTCACGTGGGACTCGCTGTCCTCACACACGAAGCAGAGATGCTGGCAACCTCCGAACCTTCCGGGAGCTTTTTAATCCTCCTCCTTTCCTTCCCGCCCCTTGAAAAGACCATAAAGTGGCAGCCTTTCTGACAGCCTTCGAATGCATCCAGACTGATAAGCCCCAAAAGCTGACCCTTCCAATTTACATTCGTCACAGCTGTTAAGTTGCATTTTTAAACCAAAACTCTCATCATCTTGGGCACCTGGGTTGCTCAGTGCTTGAGCGTCTGTCTTCGGCTCAGGTCGTGATCCCAGGGTTCTGGGATAGAGCCCCACATCAGGTGCTCTGCTCAGCGGGGAGTCTGCTTCTCGCTTTCCCTCTGCCCGCCCCCCTGCCCCCGGGCTCGTGCTCTCAGTCTCAAATAAATGAATAAAGTCTTAAAAAAAAAACAAAACTCTCATCATCTCATTTCACTGCTCAAAAACCATCATAGGCCCCACAGGAGTGGGGACCAGGCCCCTGCAGCCCTCTCCTCCTACTGAGCCTCCCATGCACCTGCTCCCTGCCCTTCTCAAAGCACCAGGCCTTGCACACCTGCCCACCAGCCTGAACTGGTCCCCCACCTCGCTTCCCACCTGCAGACATTCAACCGCTTTCTCTGGGGCCAAATCAAAAGCTACCTCCACCGTGGAGGCTCGCAGGACTCTCCCCACCTCACAGACGGATACCTCCCCACTCCGACAATGGCGAGCCACACTTCCGGAGGCCTGGTCCACCCTGCCTCCTTCCTGGATGGCGGAGGGTTGTGCTCGAGGCCCCCTGGCACCTGGGGACAGAAGATGTGCTTCTCAGTACTGCCCTGCGCACCAGGAAACTGTTGTAAAACCCCTCGCCTTTCCTGACCTGGCTTTTCCCTCTGTCCAGTTACTGAGATGGACAAATACGTGTGCACACGCATACTGTCACGTGTAAGGTACCCCCTGAACGTGGAAGGACCTGCCAGTGTTAGCAGCAGGCCTTGTCCTCACTGATGCTGCAGTCCCCCGAGTCCCTCAAGGAAGGGAAGGGTATCCCACTCGTCTCCATACTCTTACACTGGCTCATCTCTGGGCCCGAGAGGAGCTTCATGAATGTCCGCCCAACGTTTGATGAGTGGTTGGTAACAGCCAGTATATCCACTAGGATCAAGGGCTGGTGACATGCTCCAAGCACGTGAAGCCGTTCCCCTAAATTGCCAGGTTACTTCATAAAGGTAGAGAGGCGCCGCAGAATATGGAGTGTCATCTATAAATTCCAAGGCAGCCGTCTTCTCTGCCTTATGCTTTAACATTTGAGTTCTGAAGGCAGGCTCCTGAGGGCGTGCGCCCTGCTCCCTGACACAAAGGGCACTTCCTTCTCAGAGGAGGGGACGTGGATGCCCGCAGACCCCCCACCACCTGTGAGCGGTCACAGCAGAGGGCTGCCCCGACTGGTTGGGATAGTAGAGCATGGAACAGCACAAGGGCCAAGCTCCCTTCCCGTGGGAGGAGAATGGAGAAAAGGACAGCCACGCCTGTTCAGAGACAAAAATGAGGCTGGCTTCAGGAGCTGGGAGTGGAAAAGACCAGAGAGACATGAGCACCAAGAGAGCCCTTCACACCTCCAGAGACGCAGAGGATTTGATAAGCTCACTCCTGACCCTCTTAAAATCCAGAAGCAGCCATTCCATATTTTGAGAACTCCCATGTACCATCTTTCTCTGCACCTTGTCTTCTTTTTAACAGCTGAAACAATTTCCAGAAACTTCCAAAAAAAAAAAAATGCTGTTTGAGGAACAGCCCTTGGGATAATTCATAATCAGAAGTAGCGGGTGGAAGGAGTTGGCAGGTGGAAGGGGGTCAGGTGGATGGTCCCTGGTTGGGGGATTTCCAATAAACCAGCCTGGAATGACGTCATCCCTGTTACTTTCCAGAACCACATCAAAGAGAGTAGTTGTTTAGTAGTGATCAATTAGAATTCCCTATTAATTAATTTATTTAGCAACTATTATGCTGTGCACAAAGCACCTATCACGGGCCAGGCACTGTCCGAGGGGTCTGGGCCACATCTGTGAACACGACAAATCTCAGCCCTCAGGAGCCCTAGCGCACAGGGTGAAAATTTTTAAAGTAGAGCAACATCACAGCATCTTAAGGTTTTTGCTCCAGCGATTTTCTCTCCCTGGAACAGCACCCCCCCCGCCGGGCCCGATTTCAGCTCAGCCACCTCCCTCACCGCACCTTCAAGTCTCGCTGCGACCTCGCCTTCTGGATGAGGCCGCTTCGACCACATTCTATTAATAACTACTAGCACCACAAATAACAACGCAAAGGACAAGAGGGAGGAGAAGCTACAAACCAGGGGGTGCATTTCCTGCCAGGCACTCTCGGATCCTCACACAACATCTGAGGTAGTCTTTATCGGCTCCGAGGTGGTAACCTGGCCAGGCTGGTACCACTTGGAATTCGAGGACTTTGGGGCTTGATAACAGGCCTCATTCCAAAGCCCATGCTCTTAATCCCAGTTCTAAACAGCTACTGCGGGTTGAATTGTGTCCCCCAAAAAGACTCGCTGAAGTCTTCACCCCCAGTACCTGGGAATGTGGCCTTATGTGGAAACAGGGTCGTGGCAGATGTGATCAAGCTCAGTGAGGTCACTGAGTAGGGCAGGCCCCAATCCCATGACTGAAGGCCATGTGACGACAGGGACAGACTAGTGGCTGTGACAAAGCTGGGCACCTAGCAGGTGCTTGAAATGGTCCATAATAAAAAGTTGTTTTCAAAACTTTACCAAAAAATTTTTACAAAAGTAAGCCATTTGCTTTCCTTTTAAAAGTAATTTTCTCTTAGCCTAGACATATTAAAATTAAAACACACAAAAGGAAAGATATAACTGAGAATAAAAAAGCAGACATGTGGTTTCTCGGATGGCGACAGAGGTTCATTTTCTGGTACCGTGAAACCATTTGTTAGAAATAGGGCATACTCCTATTCTTAGCACACTGAAAGGAAAGTTGTCTTCAAAAGTAACCGTATTATAGATTCCAGGCATCTTAACACAACACTTAGTGATGAATAATTAAGATTTGTTCATTATACTTGTGCATCTGATGGTTCTACTTATTATACTATAAATTAGTTGACCCAAATGCTATTTTTTGAAATAAGCTTTTTTTAAGAACTGTAAACAGTTTTTAAGAGAGAACAGTGTGTACTTCTATTATTTGCGAATTGCCTGGAGGAAGAGTGCTCCCCACTTCTGCTGGTGAAACTAAGATGATAGTGTGAGCCATCAGGGAGCACAGCCTGCAGGGTAGGGAAATGACAAGCCGGCCTCCCCATCACCCCCCACTCCCCAGCCCCCGCCAGAAGCTTCATCTGCGGCTTTGAACCCCCCTGCAGACCCACCGCCATTTTCAGGTGGCCGTCACTGGGTCAAAGAACACAGACCTGGAGGAAGCCCTGCTCCTCCAGTCACCATGAGATCCCCCAGCCTCTTGCTCAAGTCCCTGTGAGCACCCCGCGCCCCAGCAGTCCCTCAAAGTCTGACCCTCCGGCTGCCCGGCCTCCTCACCCAGCCTGACTCCACCCCTGTCCTCCTGAAAAAGCCCCACCCCGCCGCACCCCACAGGGCCCAGACTTCCCCCACCCCATCCCACCCCGTCCTGCCCCCCCACATCCTGCATGGCCCTGGCTGAAACCCCCTCCCTGCCCCTCCCCCTAGGGCCCTGGCCGGCCCCCAGCTGTCTTCAGGTGCCTAGTTTTCCATCATCTACTATTAATTCGTCTCCAAAGTCTCTGCAAGAAACACTAGTCTCCTCACCCTGAGTTCAAAAACGTGGGGTAACCCATCTGTTCCCTTTTTCTTAGACATATCACTTACGGGCCGTGCAGTCCTCCTGCATCCATCTGGATCAATGACTTTTCTAGACCTGCTGCCCAGCCAGATGCTTGCCAATTTTCTTCTTTCCAAAAACCAGCATTTTACTTTGTTAATAATACTTAATTCTGGGGGTGCCTGGGTGGCTCAGTCGGTTAAGTGTCTGCCTTCGGCTGGGGTCATGATCTGGGGGCCTGGGATTGAGCCCCTCAGCAGGGAGCCTGCTTCTCCCTCTCCCTCTGCCACTCCCACCCCCTGCTTCTGCTCTCTCTCTGTCAAATAATAAAATCTTAAAAAATAATATTTAATTCTCTTTTCTATATCTTTCACTTCAGCTCTTTATTTTTCCTTCCTTCTGCTTTCCTTAAGTTTATTATATTCTTGTAACTTCTTAAATGGGTCACTAAACTCAGTAATGTTCAGCCTTTTTTGGTTGTTCTAATGTAAGCACTTAAGGTTAACTTTTTCTCTTTTATGGCATCCCATAGGCCTCCATTTGTAGCATTTTTATTATCAGTTTAAATAGTTTCTAATTTTCTTTATGATTTCTTTTTGACCCATGAATTATGCAGAAGTATATCTCCTACTTTCCAAATGGATGGGGTTCTCTATGTTTTGTTATTGATTTCTAGCTTGATTGCATTGTGGTCAGAGAATGTGGTCAACAGAAGTTCTTGGAAATGTGTTGAAGCTTGCTTTATGACCCTCTACATGGTCAATTTTCATAAATGGCTTATACGTGTCTGACAAGAAGGTATATTTCTTTTCCTTTGTTGAGAGCAATGTCCTACAGGTGGTCATGGAACAACTCTGTTAATTCTGCTATTCAAATCTTTTCTGTCCTTACTGATTGTTAAAAATGACCTCACCTATCAACTACTAAAAGGTATTAAAATATCCTATATGATTTCAATTTCTCCTTGCAATTCTGCCAAGTTTTACTTAACATATTTTGCATAAACAGAATGTTATTGGTTACGTAAAAGTTAAGAACTGTAATATGTTCCTGGTGAACAAAAGCTTTCACCATTATTTAGAGACTCTCTGTCCACAGTAACGGTTCTGCTTTAAAACCTATTTTATTTTGTATCAATGCAGCTTCACAGGGTTTCTTTCAGCTGGTATTTGGTTTAACCTTTTCCCAATTTTACTTTCAATTTTTCTGAATAATTTCATGAGTTCTTACAACCAGGGGGACTTAAAACCTGGAATTTAAAAAATCAGCAGGCTCGGCTCTGAGCCTGGAGGGCAAGAGGAAACGGAGTCCCCACCGTTAGAGAGAAAGCACCACAAACAAGCCCAGAGATACAGCAGAGAGGCAGCAGTTTGAAAAACGCCTGGGCCATACCAGAGGGAGCGTTGTTGTTGTCTCAGGGATCACTGGGGGAACTCCTCCAGGAACAGAGGAGCTGGCTGGCACCGTTTCCCTCCCCTGCACCCCCAAGACAAACACACGGCCACCTTCGGGAAGAAGCACCCCGCCCACACTTGCTGCCTTACTTGCTAATAGCACAGCCCCAGGCCACCCCTCACCCCCCATCCCCCACCTCCCCACCCCATGCTGTGGCAGATCTGCCCCCCTTCAGCCAGGACTGCCTCAGTCCTGGCACTCTGGGTCCCCTCCCCTAGAAGACCAGCAGCTGGCAAACCTTGATAACACCGTACCTCCCCCACCCCCCACTTGCTCTGCTGAGCCGCCCCCTCCAAGCCAGCTGGCCTCAGTTCTGCTTAGTGACAGGTCCCCTCTCGCAGCGGACCTACCCGCAAACCTCGCAAACACTGCACATGACTCAACTCAAACCTCAGGTGGCCCCAGAATGGCACACTAACACCACAGGGACCAAACACTGCCCACAACAGGCAAAGTGAGCTACTGCAGACGACCAGACTAAGGGAAAAAGCAGCTCAGCTACAACAGCAGGATACACGCAACACACATAGGAGACACCCCTGAAGAACCAGGTTCTGGTGAACAGGAGACACTGCACTGCAGGGCACAAAAGGACTTCTTCAGAAGGCTACTACTTTCAAGAGCAAGAGACATAGCGGACTTTCCTAACACACAGAAAGAGACACAGAGTTAGATAAAATGAAGAGCCAGAGGAATATGTCCCAAATGAAAGAACAGGACAAAATCACAGCAAGAGACCTAAGTGAAATGGAAATAAGGAATATGCCTGATAGAGAATTTAACATAATGATCATAAAGATACTCACCGGACTTGAAAAAAGAGTGGAGGACCTCAGTGAGGCCCTCAACAAAAAGAACCAATCAGAGATAAAAAACACAAGAAATAAATTAAAAATACACTAGATGGAATAAATAGTAGACTAGAGGAAGCAGAAGAACAAATCAGTGACCTGGAGGACAGAGTAATGGAAAGTAATCAAGCTGAGCAGAAAAAAAAAAAGTTATGCAGAGTTGAGAGAAAAAAAAGTTATGCAAAATGAGAATAGACTTAGGGAACTCAGCAACACCATCAGGCATAATAACATTCACATTATGGATACCCCAGAAGGAGAAAAGAGAGGAAAGGGGGCAGAAAATTTATTTGAAGAAATAATAGCTGAAAACTTCTCAAATCTGAGGAAGGAAACAGTATTCTAGATCCAGGAGCGAAGAGATCCCCCAGCAAAATCAACCCAAGCTGGTCCACACCAAGACACATAGAAATTAAAATGGCAAAAGTAGTGATAAAGAGAAATGTTTAAAAGCAGCAAGAGAAAAGAAAGCAGTTACATACAAGGGAAACCCCATAAAGCTATCAGCTGATTTTTCAGCAGAAACTTTTCAGGCCAGAAGAAAGTGGCATGCTATATTCAACGTAATGAAAGAAAAAAATCTGCAGCCAAGAATATTCTATTCCAGCAAGGCTGGAAGAAGGATAAAGAAGGAATAGAAGGAGCAATAAGGAGTTTCCCTGACAAACAAAAGTTAAAGAAATTCAGGACTACTGAATCAGCCCTACAAGAAATGTTAAAGGGGATTCTCTGAGTGGAAAAGCGAGACCATAAGAAAGAGTAAAGAGGGGCGCCTGGGTGGCTCAGTTGGTTAAGCAGCTGCCTTCGGCTCAGGTCATGATCCCAGGGTCCTGGGATTGAGCCCCACATCGGGCTCCCTGCTCGGTGGAGAGCCTGCTTCTCCCTCTCCCTCTGTCTGCCGCTCTGCCTACTTGTGCTCTCTCCCTATCGCTGTTGAATAATTAAATAAAAATCTTAAAAAAAAAAAGAGAGAGTAAAGCAAGTAGGAGGCACAAAAACAGTAAAAATAAGTACATCTGTAAAAATCAGTCAAGGGACTCACCAAATAAAAGGATGTAAACTATGCCACCATAAACCTAAAATGTGGGGGTGGGGGGTGGGGGGAAGTAAGAATGCATTCCTGCTTAAGCAACTATCAGCTTAATATAGACTGCTATATGCAGAAGATGTTATTTACAAACCTAATGGTAACACAAATCAAAAACCAGCAAGAGATATGCAAAAAATAAAAAGAAAGGAATCCAAGTATATCACTCAAGGAATCCAACCAATCATGAAAGAAAAGAGCAAAGAAAGAAAGGAACAGAGAAGAACTATGAAAATAACCATAAGACCAAAAAAAAAAAAAAAAACAACCCAACAACCATAAGACAAGCACCAAAATGGCAATAAATACATATCTATCAGTAATTACTTTGAATGTAGCTGGACTAAACACTCCAACCAAAAGACATAGGGTGACAAAATGGATTTAAAAAAACAAGACAGGGGCGCCTGGGTGGCTCAGTCGTTAAGCGTCTGCCTTCGGCTCAGGTCATGATCTCAGGGTTCTGGGATCGAGCCCCGCATCAGGCTCCCTACTCAGTGGGAAACCTGCTTCTCCCTCTCCTACTCCCTCCGCTTGTGTTCCCTCTCTTGCTGTGTCTCTCTCTGTCAAATAAATAAATAAAAATCTTAAAAAAAAAAAAGACCCATCTATATGCTGCCTACAAAAGACTCATTTCAGACCTAAAGACACATGCAAATTGAAAGTGAGGGGATGGAGAAGCATTTATCATGCACAGACATGTGAAAAAGAAAGCCATGATAGCAATACTTAAATTGGACAAAATAAACTTTTAAACAAAGACTGTAACAAGAGACAAAAGACACTATATAATCATGAAGAGAACAATCAGCAAAAAGCTAGAACAACTGTAAATATTTATGCACCTAACATGGGAGCACCAAATATATAAAGCAGTTACTAACAAACACAAGAAAGTAATCGATAGTAATACAGTAACAGTAGGGGATTTTAACTCCTCACTTACATCAGTGGACAAATCATCAAAATGGAAAATCAACAAGGAAATGGTGGCTTTGAATGACACATTGGACCCAGACATATTTAGAACATTCCATCCTAAAACAACAGAACACACATTCTTTTCAAGTGCACCATGGAACATTCTCCAGAACAGACCACATATTAGGTCACAAAACAAGTCCCAACAAATTCAAAAAGACTGAAGTCATACCATGCATCTTCTCTGACCACAATGCTATCGAACAAAAATCAACCACAAGGAAAAAATCTGGAAAGAGCACAAATACATGGAGGTTAATCAACATGTTACTAAACAACAAATGGGTCAACCAAGAAATCAGAGGAAATAAAAAAAATACATGAAGACATGAAAACATAACAGTCCAAAATCTTTGGGATGCAGTAAAAGCTGTTCTAAGAGCTTACAACAACAGGCCTACTTCAAGAAGAAAAATCTCAAATAAACAACCTAACCTATTACCTAAAGGAGCTAGAAAAACAAATAAAACCCAAAACCAATAAAAGGAAGGAAACAATAAAGATGAGATTAGAAATAGAAATAAACAAAATAGAAACTAAAAACAAAAACAACAACAAAAAAACCCACAACAGATCAATGAAACCAGGAACTGGTTTCTGAAAAAATCAACAACACTGATAAACCTTTAGCCAACTCACGAAAGGAGGAGAAGGAGGAGGGGGAGGAGGAGGATAAGAAGACCACGATGACCATGATGATGACAAAGAGAGAGAACCCAAATTTAGAAATGAGAAAGGAGAGGGCGCCTGGGTGGCTCAGTTGGTTGAGCGACTGCCTTCGGCTCAGGTCATGATCCTGGAGTCCCGGGATCGAGTCCCACATCGGGCTCCCCCTGCTCGGCGGGGAGTCTGCTTCTCCCTCTGACCCTCCTCCCTCTCATGCTCTCTGTCTCTCATTCTCTCTGTCTCAAATAAATAAATAAAATCTTTAAAAAAAAAAAAAAGAAATGAGAAAGGAGAAATAACAACCAACACCTCAGAAACACAAAAGATTGTAAGAGAATATTAGGAAAAATTATATGCCAACAAAGTGGACAACCTAGAAAAAACAGATAAATTCCTAGAAACATATGACCTCCCAAAACTGAATCAAGAAGAAACAAAATATGAATAGGCCAGCAATGAACTCGAATCAGTAATCAAAAAACTCCCAACAAACAAAAATCCAGTACCAAACCACTTCACAGGTGAATTCTACCAAACATTTAAAGAAGAGTTAATACCTATTCTTCTCAAACTATTCCAAAAAATAGAAGATGAAGAAAAACTTCCAAATTCCTTCTGTAGGCCAATATTACCCTGATACCAAAATCAAATAAAGACACTACAAAAAAAAAAGAGAGAACTACAGGCCAATATCTCTGATGAACATACATGTAAAAATCTTCAACAAAATAATAATAAATCAAATCCAACAATACATTAAAAAACTCATTCACCACAATCAAGTGGAATTTATTCCCAAGATACAAGGGTGGTTCATTGTTTGCAAATTAATCAGTGTGATACATCACATCAATAAGAGAAAGGATAAAAACCATATGGTTTCAATATATATAGGAAAAGAACCTGACAAAGTACAACATCCATTCATGATAAAAACCCTCAACAAAGTACGTTTAGAGGGAACATACCTCAACATAATAAAGGAGACATATGAAAAACACATAGCTAACATCAATATTCAATGGTGAAAAACTGAAAGCTTTTCCCCTAAGGTCAAGAACAAGACAAGGATGTCTACTCTCACCACTTTTATTCAACATCATACCTGAAGTCCTAGCCACACCTATCAGACAAGAAAAAGGAATAAAATGCACCCAAATTGGTAAGGAAGAAGTAAAATTTTCACTATTTGCCGATGACATGATACCATATATAGAAAACCCGAAAGACTCCACCAAAAAAAACTACTAGAACTGATTAATGAATTCAGTAAGATCACAGGATACAGAAATCTGTTGCATTTCTATATGTTAATAATGAAGCAGCAGAAAGAGAAATTAAGAAAACAATCCCATTTACAATTGCACCAAAAAAAAAAAAAAATACCTGGGAAAAAAATTAACGAAGGAAGTAAAAGACTTGTACTCTGAAAACTATAAAACACTGATGAAAGAAACTAAGAACAACACAAACAAATGGAAAGATATTCCACACTCATGAATCAGAAGAACAAACATTGTTAAAATTCCATACTACCCCAAGCAATCTACTAATTTAATGCACTCCTTATCAAAATACCAACAGCATTTTTCACAAACAATCCTAAAATGTGTATGGAATCACAAAAGACTCCAAATAGCCAAAGCAATCTTGAAAAAGAAAAACAAAGCTGGAGGTATCACAATCCAGCTTTCAAGTTATATTACAAAGTTGTAGTGATCAAAACAGCATGGTTCTGGCACAAAAACAGACACATAGATCAATGGAATGAATAGAAAACCCAGAAATAAACCCACAATTATATTTTCAATTAATTTTGACAGAGGGTGGAAGAATAGGCAATAGGAAAAAGACAGTCTCTTCAACAAATAGTATTGGGAGAATTGGACAGCTATATGCAAAAGAATGAAATAGATCATACACAAAATACTTAGGCCATACGCAAAAGTAAACTCAAAATGTATTAAGGACCTAAATGTGAGACCTGAAATGATAAAAATCCTAGAAGACAGCACAGGCAATAATTTCTCTGATATCGGCCATAGCAACATCTTTCTAGATATGTCCCTGAAGCAAGGGAAACAAAAGCAAAAACTACTGGAACTACATCAAAATAAAAAGCTTCTGCACAGCAAAGGAAACAATCAACAAAACTGAAAGACAACCTACTGAATTGGAGAAGATATTTGCAAATGATGTAACTAATAAAGGGTTAGTATCTGAAATATATGAACTTATACAACTCAACACCAAAAAAATAATAATAATAATAACCCCATTAAACAATGGGCAGAAGACATGAACAGGAATTTCTCCAAAGAAGACATACAGATGACCAACAGTCACATGAATAGATGCTCAACATCACTCATCATCAGGGAAATGCAAATTAAAACTACAATGAGCTATCACCTCGCACCTGTCAGAATGGCTAAGATCAAAAACACAAGAAACAAGTGTTGACAAGGATGTGGAGAAAAAGGAACACTCATGCAAACTGGGAATGCAAACTGGAAAACAGTGGAGGTGTGGAAAACAGTATGGAGGTTTCTCAAAAAGTTAAAAATAGAACTACCATATGATCCAGTAATCACCCTACTGGGTATTTACCTAAAGAATACAAAAACACTAAATCAAAAGGATATACATATCCCTATGTTTATTGCAGCATTAGTTACAATAGCCAAATTATGGAAGCAGCCCAAGTGTCCATCAATAGAGGAATGGATAAAGAAGATGTTGTAGTATATTATATATATAATGGAATATTATTCAGCTATAAAAAGAATGAAATCTTGCCATTTACAACAACATGGATGAAGCTAGAGAGTATAATGCTAAGTGAAAAAAGTCAGAGAAAGACAAATACCATATGATTTCACTCACATGTGGAATGTAAGAAACAAAACAAATGAACAAAGAGATAAATGAAAGAGACAAAATGAAAAAAAGAGACTAACCAAAAAACAGACTCTTAACTCTAGAGAATAAACTGATGTTTACCAGAGGGGAGGAAGGGCGGGGGCGGGTAAAATAGGTTAAGGGGATTAAGAGTACACTTATCCTGTGGCACTGCTCCTCGAGGCTCAGTTCATTGAGCTTCAGACTCTCGATTTTGACTCAGGTCATGATCTCAGGGTTGTGAAATTGAGCTCCAGGTGGGGCTCCATGCTGGACATGGAGCCTGCTTAAGATTCTCGCTCTCCCTCTCTCTCTACCTCTCCCCACCATCTGTGTGTATGTTCTCTCTTTAAAAAAAAAAAGGTACACTTACGTTGATGAGCATTGAGTAATACATAGATTGTTGAATCACTATATTTTACACCTGAAACTAATTTAACACTGCATATTAACTATACTGGAATTAAAATTTTTCAAATTAAGTTAAAAGAATCACACATTTAAAAAAAAAACTTTGTTAGATATGATCAAAATTTTCCCATGTATTTGGTGAAAGAGAAAAGTATGACTACATAACACTAGCACTAATTGGTCAAGCAGCTAGCATGTAATTCTATATTTTGCTCTTTGGCAGTAGGAATTTTTTTTTTAAAGATTTTATTTATTTATTTGAGAGAGAGAATGAGAGAGAGAGAGCATGAGAGGGTCAGAGGGAGAAGCAGACTCCCCACTGAGCAGGGAGCCCGATGTGGGACTCGATCCCGGGACTCCAGGATCATGACCTGAGCCGAAGGCAGTCGCTTAACCAACTGAGCCACCCAGGCACCCCGGAAGTAAGAAATTTTAAACATTTTAAAAGATGAAATTAAAATGATTGAGTACCTATATTTCATAATGATTTGATAAAAGGGGTTTTAACATTTTTGAACAATGCATACCAACTGTGAAAGAAATATAAAAGTTGTATCCTTAGTTTCTATCCAATGTATATTAAAAATTTTGGTGGTTTAAGAAATTTTTTCAGCTACATTTAATGGAATCAGCTTAACTATCATGCTGCTCTAGCTATTTTAAAGTCTTTTCTTTCTAACTAATGAAAGAGTTGAGAGATGAATAATGAGAGAAATTGAAAAGAATTATGTTCTGATAAGGTTTTTTTTTTCCAAAGCTGGTTTTGGGGGATATATTATTTGTTTTAATATTTTATTTATTTGACAGAGAGAGACACAGCGAGAGAGGGAACACAAGCAGGGGGAGTGGGAGAGGGAGAAGCAGGCTTCCCGCCGAGCACGGACCCCGATGTGGGGCTCGATCCCAGGACCCTGAGATCATGACCTGAGCCAAAGGCAGACGCTTAACAACTGAACCACCCAGGCGCCCCATGGGGGATATTATTTCCTATCGACACTGTCACTGCTTTGCTCTCATAAAACTCCTTCAGAACTGATTTATGTTAACCAGTCCAGGGATTGGAAAAGGAAAGTAAATGAAAAATTATTGTTCTTACCACCCCTCCCCATATTATTTCTGAACATCTCTACTCAGGCCCAAATACCTCACTGAACACCAGACTTCAATCTTAACATGAACATGTATGAGAAAAAAGAATATACAAAGTTCTAAGGGTCTGTGACATTTCCATTAATCACTAAAGGAGTTTTTCCCTTTACCTGGGGCTCCAATATTTTGTATGCCCAGGACAGTGCGACCTGGTAAGATTTAGGACTGGTGAAGGGTCTACCCGACTTCTGTAAAGTGGGAAAAGAACTACAATGAACTCAGGCATATTCCCAGGCAGACCCATGTAGGAAATAGTATACATTAAGTTGAAAATCTGGAATTTGATCCTCTTTAAATTACCTGTTCTTGTGTGTCTCTTGGAAAGCTTTTGCACCCTCCTAGGGCTACCTGTGCTCTTGTTTGAACACTTTGAATTTTTAAGTGTGTACTGATCCCTCCGGGGACTAGAATCGATTTGTCCCCCTTCTAAGTACATTTCCTAGATTTCTACCAGCTGACATAACACATTTAGAACCTCAATGAGAGTGCCATTAGAGCATCATCTGAAGAAATCTGGATTAAACTGGCCATTTCTCAGAGATAATCTCCATCAAATTGGAAAATATCTGCCGATTTCATTTAGCATCGCAATCGAACAATGTGGGAGGTCTGCTTTACCAGCTTAGGAACTCGCTCTGCTTCCAGGAGAAGTATTGTATTGGGTTCAAGTTACACCTAGCTAGCAGTTGCTAGAAATAACCTTTGCAAGGAGAGGTGCTTTGCTCTTCTGCAAGTGGGAATGACTGGTTTGCGACTAGGGAAAGGGGCACACTGGGTCTTACGCAGCACCCATAGTATGACTTCGGGGCATGGGGGAAGGTATAAGGGATGGGGTGGCATAGAGGCCCTAAAACAGGGTCTGGGAAGGAAAGACACTGTGCCTTCATCTCCTGGGTGGCACTGCCCCTCGAGGCTAAGCCTGGAGAGGAAGAGACACTGCCAGGAGCTGAGGAACTCAGCCAGAGGCCTCTGTGAAGCAGAGCTGCCTTAGAACCACGTGGTCTCCCAAATCCGGGAAGGTTTGACTACAGGAGGGGAGCGGGGAGAATGCACACAGCAATCCCACCAACAACAGAATCAGCATACATTCTAACTTGAGTTTATTAATAATGTCAGTGGGAAAGGCATAAAATTTGACTGCTTTTACTTTAAAAATGTGTTCTATGAAATTTAATGTTTATAAGATTTGATAAATTACATTTATACCAAAATAATGGTTGGCATATGTCTTTCTGGAAGCCACCAAAGTGCCCAAAGGTAGAAAGCACAAAAGCACAGTGGTTGGAAGTGCGGGTGCTAGAGTCAGACTCCTGACATTCTAGCCTGCACTTGATGGACGTGCACTCTATCAGGCTGACAGCCCTAAGCCTCAATTTTCTGTTTATTAGGTGAAGATACCAAATCATACCTATCCCCATAGAGCTGGCATGCGGATTAGTTGAGATAATGTATATAACGCAGTTGGAATCCAGTAAAAGCTCCATAAATTGCTATTCTCGTAGATCATGATACAGTCAGTCATACCATGGAATACTACATAGAGTTATGGAGATGGGTACCTATTTGTCAAAGAAAGATGCATACATGGTATGGACAGTATTTCATTTTTTAGGCTATAGATAGACATGTGATTAGAAGTAAGTCTAGAAATGCATTATGCCAAAGCACTAATAGTTATTGCCTCTGGATAATGGATTTTCAAGAATTTTATTATTATTTATTTATTTTCTAGAGAGAGCAAGAGCGTGTGTGCAGTGAGGGAGGGGCAGAGGGAGAGAGAAAATCCTAAGCAGGCTCCCTGCCCAGTGCGGAACCCTACATAAGGCTTGATCTCACAACCCTGAGATCATGACCTGAGCTGAAATCAAGAGCCAGATGCTTAACCAACTGAGCCACCCAGGTGCCCCCAAGAGTGTTATTATTTCTTCTACCACATGAGTATACAATAAGAAATCTGCAACCCAGAAGAGGGTCCTCACCCAACCATGCTGGTAACCTGAACACAGACTTCCAGCCTCCAGCACTACGAGATATAAATCTATTTTTGTAAGCCACCCCATCTATGGCACTTTGTTGTAACAGCCCAAACAGACTGAGACACAGTGCCTTTAGAAGCCTGAATCAAAGGTTAAGCCTTTGGTTGTATGGACCTACTTAGTAATGGTGAGTAAATTTTTTTTCCTTTTTTTTTTTTTTTTTTGAGGATAGTTGACACACAATGTTACATTCGTTTCTGGTTTCTGGTGTACTAGTGATTTGACAAGTTTATACACCATGCTATGTTCACCATAAGTGTGGTTACCATCTGTCCTGTTACATTGCTACTACAGTATCATTGACCATATTTTCCTTATGCTATGCCCTTTATTCCGATGACTTAAACATTCCATAACTGGAGGCTGTGTCTCCCTCTCCCCTGCATCCATTTTGCCCGACCTTCTATCCCCCTCTCCCCAACCCTGCTCCAGCAACCATCCATTTGTTCTCTGTATCTATCGGTCTGATTCTGTTTTAGTTGCTTTGTTTTTGTTTTTAGATTCCACTTATGAGTGGAATCCTATGGTATTTGTCTTCCTCAGTCTGACTTATTTCACTTTGCATAATACCCTCTAGGTCCGTCCATGTTGTCTCAAAAGACACGATCTCATCCTTTGCTGTTGTAAATAATGCTGCAATAAACAGAGGAATACATATATCTTTTTGAGTTAGTGTCTTAGTTGTCCTTCGGTAAATACCCAATAATGGAATGACTGGATCATATGGTATTTCTGTATTTAAATTTGAGGAAACTCTGTATTGTTTTCCACAGTGGCTGTATCAATTTACATCCCAGTGGTGAGTAAGCTTCACTGCCTCTGCTCTTTACCCTATTTGCAGCCAAATTACTTAAACGGGGAAAGAGGCTCATGAGGGAAAAAAATAAAATCATGAAATGTTGACTATTGTCAGAATCAACAATTCTTGTCTAATGGAAATCTACTTACACAATCCAAAATTTGAAAAGTAATGAACTGTCATAAATTCTACGATATATTCAATTTTACAGATTTTTAGTTACCCGACCCCCTAATATTTTTCTTGCCTGTAGTACTTACTTGTCCCCCCATCTCCCCCTCCCTACGTATCCCGGCTAAATACTGACAACACCCTCAGCCAACACTGTACCAAACTCACTCAATGATACCAAGAGTCACTTTTTGATAATTCTCACAATGTTTCAAATATTTCATTATTATATTTGCTATGGTGATTGGTGGTCTTTGACGTTACTGTGATCGCAGGTGGGTGACACAAATCACGCCCACATAAGACGGCGAACTTAAAAAACACTGTGTGGGGGCACCTGGGTGGCTCTGTCGTTAAGCGTCTGCCTTCGGCTCAGGTCATGATCCCGGGGTCCTGGGATCGAGCCCCACATCGGGCTTCCTGCTCGGCGGGGAGCCTGCTTCTCCCTCTCCCTCTGCCACTCCCTCTGCTTGTGCTCTTCTGTCTATCTCTCTGTCAAATAAAAAAAAAAAAATCTTTAAAAAAGAGCTGTGGAGGGGCGCCTGGGTGGCTCAGTCATTAAACGTCTGCCTTCGGCTCAGGTCATGATCCCGGGGTCCTGGGATCGAGCCCCGCATCGGGCTCCCTGCTCTGCGGGGAGTCTGCTTCTCCCTCTCCCCCTCCCCCTGCTTGTGTTCCCTCTCTCGCTGTCTCTCTCTGTCAAATAAATAAATAAAATCTTTAAAAAAAAAAAAAAGTTGTGAATGCAAAGGAGACCTTCTTAAAGGAAATTAAAAGTGCTACTTCGGTGAACACATGAATAAGAAAGCGAAACAGCCTTACTGCTGCCCTGGGGACAGGGACAGTGGTCTGGACAGGAGACCACACCGGCCACACATTCCCTTAAGCCCAAACCTAATCCAGAGCGAGGCCCGCACTCCCCTCCGCTCTAGGGCGGCCGAGAGGGGAGACCCGCACCAGGAGACCTGACGCGGGCAGAGGCTGGCGCAGGAGGCTCGGGGAAAGGGGCCGGCTCCGTAACCAGGAGAGCGCGGGGAAGCGGCCGGTTTTCCAGAAGGTCTCGCTGAGCTAAGCGATGAAGGAGGCCGCGCGAAACCCCAGATGCTCAGCGCCGGCGGAGCGGCCCTCTCTCGGAAGAAGACGTCAGCCAGGCCTTCCCCCGCCGCCGAGGAGAAGGCAGCGGCCGGCGGCCAAGCTCCGCGGGACAGGCCGCCCTCTCCTGAGGGGTTAACGCGGCCGGTGACCTGCACTTGAAGCCGGCGCTCAGGGCCGTTCTGAAAACCCTCGGGTGCTCAAGAACGAGGCTAAGTCCGCTCTGCCCGTGCTCTCGAACCGGGACGACGAAGCGGCAGCAGGAGAACAGGACGAGGAGCGCGGCCTGAAGCGGGGACCGACGTGCCGCAAGCTCAGGAGCAAACGGGACCGGCCGAGCAGGTGCTGCTCCGGGACGAGCCAAGCACGGGGGTTCCCGAGTCCCCTCCCGGGGGGACAAAGGATCCGGCGCGTGACAGAGGCTCAGCTGATGCGGCGGCGGCGGCGGCGGGGCCCGAGAGGACCGACTCCCATTCCGAAGGCAGCTGTCCTGGGGGGGAAATGCGCCCGCCGCGGAGAAAGCGCGCTGCCGGGCGAGCCGTCGGTGCGGGGAACTGCACGGTTGTCCGGGGAACCCGCGCGGCCGCGCCGGCCTCCAGCGCCCAGCACCCGGGGCGGGGCGGGGGGGGCGCTCAGCGGCCGCCAGCGCCGCCCCCCCTCCACCGGCAGGAAGACGGCCCCGCTGAGAGCTCCGGGGGCGGGTGGCCCGTCCGCAGGGAGGGCTCTTCCAGTGAAGGCCTGCTCGTGGTCGTGGCGGACGCAATGCTACCGCACAGCCCGCAGACCGCAGCAGCGCGCTCTAACCCCCTGCACTGGGAAACCAAAACATTCCCGGGACCCGCTTTATTGCACTATTAGCTGCCCCGCGGGGGTCGGAACCGAACCCGCAACATCTCCCAGGTGCGCCTGTGCTAAGAACAGGTCAGTTAAATAAGCTAAGCCTTTGTTTGGTGTCCTGGGTCTTGTGAAGAAGCAGTGGGTTGGTGCCCTGGGGGCGTTATGTTGAGAGGTGAAACCTCAGCCCTGCAGAGCTGGCATCTCGGAGCATGGCTCTCCCACTCTGGTCCAGCTGTCACCCCAGGAACAGCGGCAGCACCCACTCTTATCTTGTGCCTTTCTCTGCTTTATGCCTTCTGCAGCTCATGGCTCCCATCTCCCTGTGGGTCTTTCAGCTTCTACTGCTTCTAACAGCCAACTTTTCATGGTTTACATTCAAACTCCAAGAGGACCAGACTGACTGAGCCAAACACCATGCAATACAGATGACCCTTTCGAGCAGAACTTTGAGCAGGCCACAGATCGACGTATAACTTGGCTCTCCTTGTCAGGTGCCCATCCTGACCCAGCCAGCAGTGGGCCAGAACTACAAAGTCACATTGCACACAACATGCCAACCCATGCAGGAAGAAACCCCCAGAAGAGTCCTATGGGCATGAATAACCTTCCAAGATCTCCCCAGAAAACAGCTGTATAATTAACCAGGGAACACCTGCCCTGATCTGCTCAGTTGAGTTGGAAATAAAACTATGCATACAGACACAATGTACTAATGTAGTGACCTTTATCTAATATTAGCTGGCAAGTTACTGATAAGCTTTTCTATCTCAGCAAACACTGAGATAAAGTTATACTCCAAATCAGAATGGGATATTTCAGTTTAGAATTTATGTATTGCTAAGCTAAACTCCATAAGGTAATCCACTGTTCAACCAGGGCACACAGCTTACTCCCCAAATTATCCGGTTTAAATATTTTTACCGTTTAGTATATGATACACTGAATGACAAATTTTCTTGAACCATTGACAGTTGACTAATTTTATGCTTGCATTAATCTTAAAAATTTTAATCCTCGTGGAAAGAAATTAACAGCCAAATTTTCTTATGCACAATAAATTCAAGCTGGCTTCTTTCCTTGTAGCTTATCTGGGCACATCACCAGTTTTTTTTTTTTTAATATCTAACCCATATTGTAAGTTTCCTGTTTGACCCTGACCTTGGTCATGCTGACATCCGACTAACAAAGGAGACTTATGAATCAAGCCTGGCTTTGCCCAGGTCAGGGAAGACCTGTGTGCCACACACTGAGATCAGACTGCTTTCTTCCCCCAGCCAAGAGCTGCCTCCAAGGCTTTTGGTTGGTTCCTCTCCAGCTGGCTGTTCCTCTCTCCTCTTAACTTAAGCAGTTGGTTCTCTTTTCTTCTGGGCTACCTCCTTCAAGGTCAAGCAGTAAGAGCCCTCCCAACTTTATTGGTTCTGGGACGGGACCCCATTTAGTTCAGGGAAGCATTTGATACTCCTTTCATGTTTGTGTTTTGGTTGAGTTGCTTTAATTTCAAAAGATTTATCCGATTAATCTTTCCTCCATTAAAATCAAAGGAAAAGTTGGCCTCCCTTCGGAAATGAAATCTTTAACCAAAACCACGTATTAAGAACAAGTAACAAGAAATGAACTACTATTATGAAAGAATTCAGGGAAAAGTCAATATCACAGAATAACTGGAAAACGAGATTAAGAGGAAACTTCATATTCAGTGTCCTATCATACACTATATGTCACACTGAGGATAAATCAAGCATTTAATCCAATCCCAGAAAAGAGGAAAGGTGAGGGGAAGGGACAAGATGACAAGCCAAGCCTTCCACCAGAGTTAGATCACAGCAGGTCTGGGAGGCACAGAAGGTAGGGTAGCTTATCCAAGGCTGTGCAGACTTCAGGAAGCAGAGCAGGAATTCAAACCCAGGGTACTCATTCAAAACTGAAGTCCTTCCCTTGGTAATAGGCATTAAACCAGAAACGGCATACCAGTCAATGTTTCTCTTTTCATAATGATTTAAGACACAAATATCTCTTGCTGAAGTCTGAGGGTCTGATCCAATTGTATCTTGTCAAATAAACACCACACTTAATGGTGGAATTTGGGTTGCTTACCCCCTAAATCAAGGACAAGATAAGGACGTCCGCTCTCACCACTTCTATTCAATGTTACAGTGTAAAGGCAAGAAAATTATATTGAAAGCACCCAAAATGAAATGTTTCAAGTAAAAACTACATGATTACCTATGCAGAAAAGCCAATGGACTCTATGAAAAATCTACTGAAACAAGTTTAGCAAAGTTTTAGGATAAGAGATCAATAATCAAAAATCGTTGTATTTCTGTATACTAGCAACAATCAAAAATTGAAAATGCCTTAATCCCATTTATATTAGTATCAAAATATGAAATACTTAGAGTAAATTCTATAAGAGATATTTATAGCCTGTACAGTGAAAAATACTAAATATTGCTGAGAAATTCATGAAGACCTAAATAAGTAGAATGATGTCCCTTGCTGGAATGGAAAAACTCAGATTTTTCCTTTCTGAGTAGGGAAAAACCCAGTTCTTCTCTCCCGTGTTTCTCTCCTGGGAGTCTCCTTTACTCTTCACGGAGAACACTTCACTTCTGACACTTCTGGTCACCAAAATGTGTGAAGTTTCTCCCCCAAAACCAACAAGCAATTCTTGGTCAAGTATCCAAGAAGTCAACTCAATTCTGACACCATCTGCCTGGAGAGAGCATCAGGCTAAGGAGTCACTTCCACAGTACTGTCCCCACCCTCACTTCAGATGCCAACTGCAAGTCCATGTTGCGACCTGTGCTTCTGACTCATCAGCTATAAATCAGATATTCCCACAACCACTTCTCTGGGTTCAATTAATTTGCTGGAGCAGCTCACAGAACTCAGGGAAACACATTTACCAGTTTAGTAAAGGATACAGATTAACATCCCAAAAGAAAAGGTGCATAGGGTAAGGTATGAGAGAAGGGGTGCCACTCTCCCAGCACCTCCACATGTTCACCAACCCAGAAGCTCTCCGACCCAGTACTACTGGGATTTTATGGAGGCTTCCCCACATAGGCATGATCAATTATTAACTCCATTTCGGGTGCCTCTCCCCTTCTGGAGAAGATGGGTGGGGAGGGCTGAAAATTCCAAGCTTCTAATCATGGATTGGTCTTTCTAGAGACCAGCCCCCATCCAGGAGCCCACCCAGAGTCACCTCATTAGAACAAAAGGTGCTCTTATCACCTTAGAAATTTATAAGGGTTTTAGGAGCCCTGTATCACGGATGGGGTCAAAGACAACTATTAGAACAAGAGATGCTCCTAATGTTCTTATTGCTTAATACGTTACAAGGGTTTTTGTTTATTTGTTTTTAGATAAATGTTAAGTTTCTTTTTTTTTTTTTAAAGATTTTATTTATTCACTTGAGACAGAGAGAATGAGAGACAGAGAGCATGAGAGGGAGAAGCAGACTCCCTGCCGAGCAGGGAGCCCGATGCGGGACTCGATCCCGGGACTCCAGGATCATGACCTGAGCCGAAGGCAGTCGCCCAACCAACTGAGCCACCCAGGCGCCCCTCTTTTTGTTTTTTTTTTTTAAAGATTTTATTTATGGGGCGCCTGGGTGGCTCAGTCGTTAAGTGTCTGCCTTCGGCTCTGGTCATGACCCCAGAGTCCTGGGATCAAGCCCCACATTGGGCTCCCTGCTCAGTGGGGAGTCTGTTTCTCCCTCTCCCACTCCCCCTGCTTGTGTTCCCTCTCTTGCTGTGTCTCTCTCCGTCAAATAAATAAAATCTTTAAAAAATAAATATTTTATTTATTTATTTGACACAGAGAGAGCTAGAGAGAGAGACAGAGAGCAAGCACAAGCAGGGGGGAACAGCAGGCAGGGAGAAGCAGGCTCCCAAGGAGCAGGGAGCCCGATGTGGGCTTCCATCCTAGGACCCCGGGATCATGACCTGAGCCGAAGGCAGACGCTTAACGACTGAGCCACCCAGGCGCCCCTGTTACAAGGGTTTTACGAGTTCTGTGCCAGGAACCAGGGGCATATATATATTTTTTTTTTCTATTATCTCACAGTTGCTCATGGGTCAGAAGACTCAATATGCTAAAATGCCAAATTGATTTATAGATTCAAAACAGTGCCAATCAAAATCCCAGCAGGATTTTTATAGAAAGTGACAATTCTAAAATTCATATGAAAATGCAAAGGACTAGATTAGTCACAATGACTTTGAAAAAGAAGAACAAGTTTGGAGGGATAAAATGACCAGATTTCAAGATTTATTATAAAGCTACAGTAATCGAGACAGTATAGCATTGATGTAAAGACAGAAAAATACATCAATGGAATAAAAGAGTGTCCAGAAATAGCCTTACACATATATGGGCAACTGAATTTTGACAAAATACAAAGGCAATTCAGTGGATAAAGGGAAGTCTTTTCAATATATGGTGCTGGAACAATTGGATATTCATGTGGAAAAAAAAAAAAAACGAACTTTGCTCCATACATTTCTCCATATGCAAGTATTAAAACAAAGCTCGTTTTCAGAATCCAGAATTTTTATAATACATCCTCCATAAGGCCCACTACAAAAGTTACTAGATGTGAAAACAAAATGACCTATAATCAAGAAAAAAGTCACTCAAGGGGCGCCTCGGTGTCTCAGTCGTTAAGCGTCTGCCTTCGGCTCAGGTCATGGTCCCAGGGTCCTGGGATCGAGCCCCCCATCAGGCTCCCTGCTCTGCGGGAGGCCTGCTTCTCCCTCTCCCACTCCCTCTGCTTGTGTTCCCTCTCTCGCTGTGTCTCTCTCTGTCTGATAAATAAAATCTTTAAAAAATAAAAAAATTTAAAAAAAAAAGTCACTCAATAAAAGCAGACCTATGAATGCTCCAGATGCTACAATTAGCTGATTTAAAAATAACAGTAAGTGTGTTAAACAACCTAGAGAAAACAAGGGTATGTTGGGTAGAAAGAGGAGAATTTCAGGAGAAAAGGGAAAGTATAAAAGAGAACCAAAGGGAAATCCTCGAAATGAAAAATGTTACCTGATTCTTTTAAAAATCACTAAATTAGCAAGGGGGGAAAATACAGAAAAGAACAAACAGAGGCTCAATGACTGGCAGAACACTATCAAAGTGTCTAATATGTGTGAAACTGGAGTCTCAAAATAAAAGGACAGAGTATGGGACAGAAAAATACTTGAAGAAATATTGACTGGGAAATTTTCCAAATCAGATCAAAAATAGTAACTCACAAATCTAAGAAGTTCAGTAAACTTCACATGGCATAAAAGCAAAGAAAACTACAAACACATCATAAACTCCGAACACCAAAAATAAAGAGAAAATCTTTAAAATTTTACAGTCTTGGGGCGCTGGGTGGCTCAGTTGGTTAAGCCTCTGCCTTTGGCTCAGGTCATGATCCTAGGGTCCTGGGATCAAGCCCCATGTCGGGCTCCCTGCTGAGTGGGGAGCCCACTTCTACCTCTCCCTCTACCCCTCTTCCCTGCTCATGCTCTCTCTCAAATGAAATCTTTAAAAATAAAAAGAATAAAATAGGGGCGCCTGGGTGGCTCAGTTGTTAAGCGTCTGCCTTCGGCTCAGGTCATGGTCCCAGGCTCCTGGGATCGAGCCCCGCATCGGGCTCCCTGCTTCGCGGGAAGTCTGCTTCTTCCTCTCCCTCTGCCTGCTGCTTCCCCTGCTTGTACACTCTCTCTCTCTGTCAAAAATAAAAATAAAAATCTTTAAAAAAAAAAAAAGAATAAAATAAAATTTTACAGTCTTAAAAGCAGGTATTACATAAAGGAAATAATATAATCACTGATTTCTCATTAGGAAAAATTGGAAGCCAGAAGAAAATGGAACTTTAAAGTACTAAAACACACACATAACACATGCTATCTACCTAAAATTCTAAATTCAGCAAAAAAGTGTTTCAAAAATGAAAAGAAATAAAAGGATAACATGAGAAGATTTCTGTGGTGATGGGACAGCTCTGTATTTTGACTATGGTTTTGGTTACACAAATCTACACATGTAATAAAATTGAATAAAACCACATAAACACAAGTGCTTGTAAAACTGGTAAAAACCTGAATGAGTTCTGTGGACTGTATCAATTTCAATTTCTTGGTTTTGATATTATAGTATATTTATGTTAGATGTTACCATTGGGATATTGGTACACAGGACTGCCCTGTACTATTTTTAAAACTATCTATCTATATATATTTTTTAAGATTTTATTTATTTGACAAAGAGAGAGAGCACAGCAAGGGGAGCGGCAGGCAGAGGGAGAAGCAGACTCCCTGCTGAGCAAGGAGCCCAATTCGGGGCTTGATCCCAGGACCCCAGGATCATGACCTGAGCTGAAGGCAGACACTTAACCAACTGAGCCACAAAGGCGGTTCCATCTATAATTATTTCAAATAAAAAGTTAAAGAAATGAAATAAAGACAAGTTTCAGATAAATTAAGGCTGAGTTTGTTGCCAGGAAACTCCAGGAAATGCCAAAGGAAATTCTTCAGGTAGAAGGAAACTAGGGTAAAGCATAACTCCCCAGTTTGTGAGGGCTACACACAGTAATTCCCTTTCAAAGAAAGCAGTGTGGAGAAAAAAAAAAAAAAAAGTATAAAAATCTGACAAACATTACCTCAGCCAGGAGATCAAGGTCAACATCAACAGTGATAAGCCACGCTGATAGCCTGCACCCTTGATATGATGTGATGGAAATGCACTTTACCTCTGTGGTCTTCCTCTCAAACCCAAATTCAAAACACCTGAGCAGCACTCCTCAAAACTGTCAAGGTCATCAAAAAATAAAGTCTGAGCAAACTATCACATCTAAAAGGAGCCTAAGGAGACGTGATGAGTAAATGTTGGGTGGGATCCTGCAACAGAAAAAGGACATTAGGAGAAAACTGAAGAAATCTGAATAAAGTATGGACTTTAGTTATTAATAGAGTAGCAATATTGGTTAATTCTAACTAATATACCACACTGATGTAAGATGTTAAGAATGAGGGAAACTGGGCACAAGGCATAGAACTCTCTATACTATCTTTGTAATTTTCCTGTACGTCTAAAACTGTTCTAAAATATAAAGTTTATTTTTTAAAAACTTAAGACATATAGCAACAAACTGCATTATATGGGCTTTTTTTTGGATTTGAATTTGAATAAACAGTTAAATTATGAGTCATTAAAAGACATCGAATAGTCTCGATATCTGGTGGTATTAACAAGTCCTTAACTGGTTTTGTTTTAGGTGTAAAAATGGTACATTTTATTTTCTAAAGAGAGTCATCTTTCAGGGAAAATACTGACATTTACGAATGAAATGATGTCTAGGATTTGCTTCAAAATGATCCATGGGCAGGTGGGAGAAGCAGGTATGGTATAGATGAAACAGGATGGTCCATGATTCAGTAAATACTGAGTAGGTAAGAGGCTGTGTGGGGCTCATTATACCAATCTCTCTAGTTTTATATATATGCTTGAAATATCCCCCCCCCCCAAAAAAAAAGTTGCAGAAAAACTTTATAAAGTCTGCCTTAGTGTTTTGGATGCTTAGTTTTTAAACATCTTGCTGTTTGTTAAGGGATACTCACTATATATCATTAGCTAACATCAAGATGTAATTATACTTAGTCATCATTAATGATGTGGATGTGAATCTATATTTTAAATGCTTTTGTCAATTTTGACTTTTTTGTAAAAAAAAAAAGGTTAAAAATAAAAAATGTTTAAAAAAATAGAAATTTTGTTTTTCTTTTTTTCCCTGCGCACCAATGAAAGAAACTCCCTGGATCCCAACATGCTAGAATAAACCCCACACTGAGATGTCTTCCCATAGGAGGAAGAACCAACAGTGAACACATTCCTCAAACAGTAATTATAACTTCGGGTAGCTTGTGAACACCGTGAGTAAATTCCACATCTAATACACAGTTGAAGAGCTTATATAATCCAAGCCTGACTGGCACAAGCCATCACCTGTTTTATTGCACAGAATTAGCCTCCTGGCTCGTCTCAAGCATCCCCCAGGCTCTTAGGAACAGGTGTTCTGTTCCAGCCATCTTGCCTGACCACTACCAGGGACTGGTGAAAGCTCCTATGGGGTGCACTCTGGCTTTGGAGGTTAGGGATGAGGCCAATTTCATTCACGGCCCAGCAGAAACTAGATTCAAACTTTTAATGAAACTTTACTGATGATTTGAGGATAATTGATGGATTTCTTTTTCTTTTTTTTGGATTTTTTTTTAAATTTGTTTTCTAGGGCTGCCTTGACCAAGTGCCACAAGCTGGGTAGCTTAAAATAACATAAATTTATTCTCTTCCAGCTTCTGGGACCCCCAGGTGTTCCTTGGCTTGTGGCAGCATCACACCAGTCCCCGCCTCTGTCCTCACGTGGCTGTGGGCCCTGTGTCTGTGTGAGAGTCTCTTCTCCTCTTAGGACACCAATCATATTGGAGTAGGGCCCACCTTTTTGAAGGACACGTTCAACCTCTAACAGCTGCAAACAATTTACAACTACTGCATGTATCTAAACCTGTCCTCAGAGTTCCTTGCTGAGCCAACTTCCTCCCTTACGCGTGGCCTACCTCCATGGACCTAAGAGCCTTACTCCACTTCCCGCCTCTGGGGGCACCCCATGCAACTCTGTACCTCAGGGTTTGAGCCAGACTGATCCCAGGCATCAGAGAGAAAAGGATCTTTCTCATCCCAGTGCAGGTCGGGGACTTGCTTTCCCTAGGATGGCCTCCTGCTAGGATGCTGAGGACAGGCCTATAAGGATCCTGCTGAGAAAACCACTCTCTCATCCATAAGACGACACAATGCAATGACCTTGGCCTGTTTCCCCAAATCTGCACTGTTTGATTTGAATAATACCCTATATGAGCGAGACGTAACAGGTCAGTCTAATTCGGCTTATGCCATGATTAAGAGTAGCTTTTCCAGTCTTCCTTCATCAAATATTGAGAAGCAAAACAACAACAACAAAACGCCTTCATATCCACTTGCACTTAGGGTCACCCTTTCACATGTAAAAAGGTAAAATCATTTCCCAAAGTCCTTTTAGCAAAAGCAAGCACAGCAGTTTTACTCTTTGTCTAACCTAGTGTTAGATAAAAATAAGTTTTGTATAGTACCACAGGGAATTTTAAAAAAATGTTGAAGCTAGAAATAAGAGGTTATTGAACTTGGACATTATAATTTTCCCATAATAACGACGAGTTCATGCTTCAAAAAAATGCCATTAATTGCCATACCCAGCAATGCTGGAGGTTTAGGCCAATGGAGGCTTTCCTGGCAAATCTACAGGCTTAGCCTGAGCTCCTCACTCAAGGGATAGTGGTAATTAGCTGAACCAATCATGTCCTCTCTCTGGAATTTAAATGGAAGAGACAGAATTCTTAGATCCCAGGGAAATGGAATATAGTGGAAGGACACACAGAGGGAAGGCAGCATGCAGAGACCATAAGACAGAACGGTCCTGAAGAAGCAGAACCTGCAGAGGAGATATTGATTGGTGGCCGAAGTTCCAGCTGCTTAGACAGTTAACAAGTGATCTCAATCAGTAGAACTACTCTGAATTCAGAAGCAAGCACGTTTCTCCCCACCATGTTCCTGTAAGGTCTGGCTGCAGTCAGTCACTTTTACGTGAATTCACACCGTCAATCACCAGTAATTTTAGGGAACCGGAGTCATTTCTTCAACCAAATAAATTCTCCCCATTCTGGAATAATGGAATCTTCACAATTCCTGGGTCTGACCTTAATGACTTTAGGACACCTGGAACATTTCTTTAAGGACTCTGTCCTTTACAGTGGAGCTTCTCAGTCTGGACTCCTAATATTCCCAGGCTAGGGCAACACTTTCAAACTCTGTGAGGCAACTCACAGTAAGAAATACATTTTACAATGGAACTCAGTACCCAAAACACATATCACACCTTTACAAATACATATACACACAACAAAACATCATGAAACAATACAAAACAATACTTACCAATTCGAGCAACCTGTTTTCTGTTCTGTTCTTCTATTTAAGAAAATAAAAGGTAACACCCACAAATCTGATTTCACAGCCAACCAAGGAGTTTAGTAGCATCAGTTCATCAGTTTACTGTGGTAAGGGGCATCCGAGTTGACGGGATAAAAATGATACATTTTCCTGGAGATTCCCATTTTAAGACCTGAAGTTTTTAAATATCTCAACTAAATATAGAGTAGAATGCAAAAACCATTAAGACAAAACACAGAATTTCACAGATATTTCTCAGTTCCAGCTGGTTGTCTGGGACTTCAATCTGTAGAGTTCCTAGGATGTGAACACACACTATTCCTCTCTTAGAAGCACTTCAGCAAGATGGTGGAAGGATTCTGCCCTAATGCCAGTGTTCTAACTCAACAGGGCATATTTATGGGACAGTCACACCTCTGAATCTTCATACCCAGGAATTCAATCCTGCAACTCCTCAGGGTTTCCTGGGAAAGGCGAAGGGCTGTGACCAGCAGGTGGTTGTCCCAACATGGTCAAACAGCCTGAGGACAGTAGGGGACATCTGTAGGAGTAGCAAGAGTATCTGCTTCTTTAGCAACCACCAAGGGCAAAAAGCTCAAGCATGATGGAAGTCTCCCTGGCTGGAAAGGTCCCAAGCGCATCCTCATTTCTCAGGCCTGGCTTCCACCTTTATTTTCCATGACCGAGGCCTCCAGCGCTGGCTTCCCTCCCCCTACTCCAACACCCGTGCTCTTCGCGAGCACCAGTGGAAAAAGGGGTTGCCCGTGTGCTTTTTGTGGGAAATACACAGCGTCCCCTTCCCGGAGATGTCAGCCCGCACAGGAGGGCAGGCCCAGCAGACTTGACTCTCCCCCATCCCCCGCAAGGATGGTTCTGGAGCGTTCTCAGCCAGCGACGGCTGGTGTTCGAGTTTGCCTACTTAATCAGCCACTCAGGTGTTGACAGGTAAAGAGGTGTTGAATCGCGCTGGGTATTTTCTGTGAGGCGTGCCGGGTTCGCCCGTGGCAAGGCCGAGACCAGAACTGGGGAGGCACACACATTTGTAGAGAAGTGTGTAAGATTTGGAATTAACGCATATTCCATTCTTCCCAGGATCTTTCACCCAAGGATGACGCCTAGTAACCACCTACAACCTCAATCCTAGTCTTACTAACTCTAAGAGAGTGAAGGGGTTAAAAAATTAAAAATTAAAAAAACACCAAGAAGGAAGCAGCCAATCCACAACCCAGCCTGCAATAGCTACGTGCCTCGCGCCTTTTAAGGGCTCTGTGGGCGCGAGTTCACAAATCGCTCAAAGTTCCACCAATCACCGCACTCCCCACAGCTTGCCCCGCCCCTCACCCTCCTCTAACCAACCGCTGGGGAGTTATTTTCTCTCCGCCCCCCACCCCCGAGACGTCGGAATCCTTCAAACCTCACTCGCGCTCAACCCCGGGGTCGCAGCCGGAATTTATTTTTAGCTGTGGGCGAGCAGCCCCGCCCTAGGCTCCGCCTCCTAGCCACCCCCAATCAGAGATGGAGTTTCCGCCGCGTCATCGCGCGGGCGGGCGGGAATTATCCAATCAGCGCCCGGGGAGAATTGGCGTAATTAAACAGCGGCGGAAGAGGGTGGGAGGGTCATGACGCAGCGAGTTTCAGTCGTGACTTTTCCGGGGGCATCTTGGCGTCCCCTCTATTTCCCCTTAAAGTAAAACGTCGCACGCACCCCCGTGCGTTTCAAGGGCGGGGGTGGCCGCCGCGTCGGGGAGGGCGGTGCTGACGCGAGCCGCGGCCGGGCCGGCGGCGGCGGTCACGTGGGCGTGTTTGGGGGCGGGGCCGCGCGGCGGTTCCGGGCGGTTGGGCGCGAGAGCGAGGAGCCCAGGCAGCCGCGCCTGCCCGCGCCCGCCCGCCCCGCCCCTGGATGCCGCTCTGCCCCGGCGCGGCCGCCGCCGATCGCAGCACAGGAGCCGCTGCTGCCGCCGCGGTTGATGTGGTTGGCCCGGGGCTGAGGAGGCCGCCAAGATGCCGCAGTCCAAGTCCCGGAAGATCGCGATCCTGGGCTACCGGTCTGTGGGTGAGTGGCGGGCGCCGCGCGGCCTCCGCGCCCGGGCCCAGCCTCGCCTGGGCGCCGGGACGCGGCGGCCCGGCCAAGTTTGGGGTCGGCGCGGCCATGTGGCGGCCGCGCGTTTCGTAACCAGCCGCCTGCCCGCCGCCACCTCCATTTTGAGCGGAGGCGGCGAGGCCGGGCCCCGCGGGGCGGTGGCGGCGGCGGCGGGGGGCGGCCCGGGCTCGGGAGGACGTGCCTGGGGAGGCCGCGGGCAGACGAGGAGGTCCAGGGTGGCCCGGGGCCGCCGAGCTGGCGGAGGGGGTCTGCTCCCGGCCGGAACCGCTGCAGGGAGCAGTCGCACCTGTCTTCTCTCCACCTATTTGCTGCTGGCTGTCGTGATCTTGCCAGCGGCCTTTCCGCCCCAAATTAAATAAAGTCCGGGGGATTTTAACAAAGGAAACAGCACCTTGGGTTTTTTTCTATCCGTGGCGAAGTTCAGCGTTTTAGGGACCTAAAGGACATTTGGCTACTGAGGGCAAGTTTCCTACCGAAGAAACCCGAAAGAGCCCTCTTCAGAAAAGCCCCCTAGATGTGGCCAGCGACCGAAGTAGGAAGGCAGAGAAAACGAGATTTCTGATTTCTCGGTGTCCTATTTTTCTTCGGGAAAAAATAAGGTCAGGTACTTGTAACCGGGCTGTTGAAGTAATTCAGAAGTTTGCTGGGGTTTCCCCCCACCCCCCCAGAGGTTGACATATATTTGAAACTGTTCGTGGCAGTCGCCTTTTTGCCCAACGGGGGTGGTCTGTGGTGGGGTCGGGGGTGGACTGGGTGCCGGAAGACGAGTGAGAAAACAACCGTTGAACTTAACCATGCTCCAGGGCGAGGCTTTATTGTCTTTGACAACCGGAAGCCTGGAGAAATTACGTTTATCTTTTAGTGTTGTTTTTAAGAAGTAACTGTCTAAGGAAAATGTGCACTTGATCTTGCGGGGGGGGGGGCGGTGAAAGCGAAGGTTTGGAGTCTACGGTGATTGCAGGAGGAGGCAACAATAACTGCCATAGGAAAGCTTTTAACTGCCTGCTACCCACTGGATGAACTCCCCGACTCCGCTTTCTGTTCTGCTTCCTCACTCCCATTTTCCACCGCCGGTGCCAGGGTCTGTGCTCTTTGACCAAGATCAGCTACAGCATGCTTACTCATCCTTTTATCATCTCTCTCGTCAAAGGGCCGGGGGTGGGGTGGGGTGGGGTGGAGGGATCATAAGAATGGGGGGAAATCAAAGGCTGAGAGATGCTCGTGTAGACATAGGGGGTGCCGAGAGTCAGAGGGATAACTCTTGTATGATGCAGTGTCAAATCATAGGTCTGTATGGGGGGGAAGACTGGTGAGGGGGCCTTAGCAGCTGCAGCTCTAAGGTAACCGTGCATCACATGGAGGCTTTTAAAAATCACTAGCAGTCCACTCCCCAAATGCCCATGTAGAATCGAACCTTTATTGGCAGCCTGAATCACCCAGCCCTTGCTTCTCTGTTCTCTTTATTTCCTTGGCATTTTGAAGAGTGGGAAGAGGACATATCCTGTCTCTTGAGTGAGTTCTAATCAGATACATAGTGCCCACTAGTTGAGGATAGCAATCTCTGAATAATTTACAGGTGACATCTACCTGGGCTGCCTGTTTTCAACTTGAGAGAATGTCCTAAAGATAGATACTGACTTACTCCTTGAAATTCTCCAGATGGTGATTCTAGTTTTCAATAATAAGCAAGTCTAGTGTTTATTGCCGTTTTGCTCAAGAAGTTCCTTATATCCAGTTGAGATCCGTTCTGTTTTGTCTTCCATCTAATCATCCCCCTCAAAACCCAAATGTGACAGGTCACCCCTTGACCTTCTGTTCACAAACATTTATTTTAAACTGCTTTTGAAATACTGTGCTCAACTAGCCTCCGGTGGGATACAGACTAAGTTCTGGTCCCCATTTTCTGTGCCTTCCATATGTCATATTACCATATCTTACTTCAAGTGTAGTGATGATGAAACTAAAAGGTATTTTGGAGAGGTTAAATTATTCCCAACCTTTACCTTTGATTTTAAAGTTGTTTACCTTTGTTAGGAACCAAGACACTTTGTGGTTTGTGGGTCTTTTGTTTTGCCAGCATCAAAAAAGGAAGTATTTCCCTGATGCTATGTACTAGCCACTCTTCAGAGAATTATTCAGTATTCAGACTTAATAGAGTTTACGGACAATACTTGCTTACATGTGATGCTGTACTAGAGAAGTTTGAGTACACGTGTTTCTAGGTTGTGTTATTTTGCGATGCTGAGCTGTTGTGTCATATTGACTAAAGGTAAAGAGTGGTAGAAAAGGGGGCGCCTGGCTGACCCAGTGGATCTCAAGATCTTGATCTCAAGGTTGTGAGTTCCAGGCCCATGTTGGGTGTAGAGATTACTTAAAAGTAAAATCTTTTTGAAAAAGGTTCAGCTAGAAACCACACCTTTCTTAGAATGTTCTCTTGATTATGCCAGTTTGACGAGTAGGGTACTTGTCACTGTGACTTTGTCATGTCACAAACTTTAAAAGTTTGCCTTCAGATAAAACTACTAAATTCTATGATTGTTTTACCTGGCTTTCAAATTTTGCGTTTGTTTTTTGTTTTTTGTTTAACATTGATAAAACTACCACTGAGGAATGTATAATTCTCAGGTAATTTATACAACCCTTTTTCCTGAAGTACTTTTCCTGTTATTTACAATGTTAAGCTTTTAAGGACACGTCACCTATAACGCAGTCTGGCTTTCTGGGAGTGCTTTGTATTAATTGTTTAGTGGTGGCAAATGTTTGAGCTCCCTTACATCCATTGTTTCTAACACAAACAAGGAGTCCTATGATAGGAGGTAACTAAACTTAAGTTAAAAATGTAGTGTCCGGTAATGATCCTTAAATAAAATCTGGTACATCCTTCGCTGGAATCTTCTGCAGAGAGCTTTAATAATCCAGTTTACCATCAGACTATAATCAAAAAATTTTTTGTCCTATAAAAGTCTCTGAGGTTAACAAAAGGGGGAGAGGATCACAGGAATGTGAAAGATCATTAAAGAGAAAATGAAACAGCTCTGTGGTTTGGTAAAAGAATTCAGAAGTAACTCAAATTATTACCTTGTCAGAATGTTTTAGGTAGTAAAGAAGATGCACCTTTTAGTTGGATACTTCATAGGGAAAATGTCATTAAATTTGTACCCAATAAAATACAATCCAGTTGTATTCTGATTTACTGTCTTTTTTAATTACTCTATCCTTTCCTGACCCATTTCATTGAAAACGCTAAAGGTAAAACGTTTTTTGCCATATATGAAGTCAATTAACATGTGAAGTTCTGTTCAGGCACTCAGTAACATTTTGGTTGTGCACCTGTGGGTAGGGTAGTTCTATAGTGGCCACCTTGTGTTGAAGCTTGAAATTAACTTTTTTTTGGTGGTGATCATTTGTTCTGTGCAAGAGGATAGTCAGAGCTTGCATTTGTGATTATGATATTTCAGTGCCGAATGCTATTTTGATGTCCATGTGGTTGTATCTGTCCATAATAACCTTCATCACCCCAAAAAGAAACTCTATACCTATGGACACATTCCCCCACTCACCCCTGCCCCTGGCATCCATTAACCTGCTTTCTGTTTCTATGAATTTACCTATTCTGGACATTTCATATAAATGGAATCACATGTACATGGTCTTTTGTGGTGAGCCACTTTCATTTAACATGAGTATTTTCAAGGTTCATCCGTTTTGTAGCATATACCAGTAATTCCCTTTTGTCACCAAGTAATTTTCTGTTATTTGAAAATGCCACATTTTATTTATACATTTGTCAATTGATGGACATGTGATTGTTTCTACATTTTGGCTATTATGAATAATGCTGTTATGGCTATTCCTATAAAATTTTTGTATAGACATATGTTTTCATTTCTCTTGGGTATATTCCTAAGAGTGGAATTGCTGGGTCATATGGTGACTCTATGTGTAACATTTTTTTTATATATATAAAGGTTTTATTCATTTGAGAGAGAGACAGAGAGAGTACAGCAGGGGGAGGGGCAGCAGGAGAGGGAGAGGGACAAGCAGACTCCCTGCTGAGCAGGGAGCCCAATGTGGAGCCCGATCCCAGGACCCCGAGATCATGACCCAAGCCAAAGTCAGACACTTAACTGGGTGACCGAGCCACCCAGGCGCCCCTGTGTGTAACATTTTGAGGAACTGCTAAAACTGGTTTCCACAGCAGCTGTGCCATTTTACATTCCCACCAACAGTTGAACATTGGTTTCAATTTCTTTACATCCTCATCAGCACTTGTAATTGTCTTTTTTATTTTAGCCATGCTTATGGGTGTGAAGTGGTATCACATGAGACTTGCACATGATTTCTTCCATTCTGTGGGGTTGTCTTTTCACTTTCTTGACGATGCCCTTTGAAGCAAAAGTTTTTGATTTTGACAAAGTCCAGTTTATTTTTTCTTTGGTGACTTGTGCTTTTGTTGTCATGTCTGAGTAACCATTGCCTGACCCAAAGCCATGGAGATTTACTACTATGTTTTCTTCTAAGTGTTTTATCATTTTAACTTGGACATATTTGATCCACGATCTACTCAGAGTTAATTTTTGTATATGGTAGGAGATAGGGGTACAACTTTATTCTTTTGCATGTGGATATCAAGCTGTCCCAGCACCTTTTATTAAAGACAATTCTTACTGAATTATCTTGACATCCTTGTCAAAAACCAAGTGACCATACATGTTAGAGTTTATTTCTGGATTCTATTCCTTTGACCTATATGTCTGTCCTTACGCCAGTATCATATTATCTTGATTGCTATAGTTTTGTAGTAAACTTCAAAATAGGAAGTGTCCGTCTTTATACTTTAGTCTTTTTCAAGATTGTTTGGGCTATTATGAATCCCTTGCATTTCCATATGAATCTTAGGTCTAGATTGTCAATTTCTGAAAAAAAAAAAAAAACCCACTAGGATTTTGACAGGATGTTTTATAATTTTGCAATTATCTTTAAATGTCTGATTTTGAAACCAGCTGAATTCTCATATCTGCTTCTAAATTCATTCCATTGCAATATGTTATTTTATTGCAGTATGTGAAGGAAATCCAGCCTTGTATAGATACCTAGTTGGGAAAGAGAGGAGTATTTTTTTTTTTAAGATTTTATTTATTAGAGCGCACGAGCGAGGGGGGGGGGCAAAGGGAGAGGGAGAAGCAGACTCCCCACTGAGCATGGAGCCTGACATGGGGCTCAATCCCAGGACCCCGAGATCACCACCTGAGGGAAGTCAGATGCTTAACCGACTGAGCTACCCAGGCACCCCAGGAATATTTTAATACCTTTCTCAGATAATTGTTTCTATTCTTTGATACTCACCAGAACTCCATTGGTGTTGGTGGTAGTTTCAACTCCATAGGTGGTTAGTTGTTGTATACAGCCTGAAATCATGTGGAGCAATTTTTTCTACTCTGTTACACTGAATTTCGTTGCTTTATTTTGCACTTTGAATGAATGGATCTTCTACCCATGACTGATTTTGTAACGTCATATCTTAGTTATTTTGAAAAGAATGGTTCACTGTTATGCAAATCCTTCCACATTTTGATACATTTCAACATACAAACTTTTTTTTTTAAGATTTTATTTATTTGAGAGAAAGAGAGTGCACGTGTGAGTCAGTGGAGGGGCAGTGGAAGAGAGAGACTCTCAAGCAGACTCCCCATGGAGTAGAGCCTGACCCGACGGGGGGCTCAATCACCACCCCAAGATCATAACCTGAGCTGAAACCAAAGAGTCGGATGCTTCACCGACTGAGCCACCCAGGCGCTCCAACATACAAACTTTGTATTCACATTTTTTAGTATCACCATCAGTCATTTTATTTACATTACAAAAAAATGTAAATATTAGAAAGCTTTAAGCTCACCATGAGTGATGCAAGTTCTCCAAAATTCGCATTTCTTCCTGAGGGTTTGAATTGGATCCTTGGCAAAGTGCTACCAGTCTTACTTGAAGTGACAGTCTCATTTCTTTCATTTCAAGAAGATGCCTGCCGAATACAAACTATTTGAAATAATGATCGCTTGTTGGTCATTCCTGCAAGTAAAAATGCTGTTCTGTGATAAAAGTGGCTATTTTCAGATCACTTCACAAACAGTGGTGCACGTGCTTTTCTTCGAGGCAACCGTCCCACTTCAGTATCCGGGAGCGCTTTGTGTATACATCCCATTTGGTCACACAGTATTAAAAAGGCATACTTAAGGGTCGGGATAAAATTAATCATTTTTACTGCTTCCTCAAGGACACTGTTAAGTGGAAATAGTTTGGTTTTTTAATGGCGGGAGCATGGCTGTGAAGACTGCCGTGCTTTCCACTACAGTGTGTAATCATGGTCTTGATTCGTGCTGAGGGGTCCCAAGCCAGCAGTGCCGCGTTGCTTTTGCACCATTAGTGCAAATATGGACATAGTGAAAGAGGCAGATACTATCTTGGTATGGTGATGGAAACAGTTTTGACCTCATGAGCCCCCTGAATAGGGCTCACGGGACCCCCCAGAGTGTCTCTGGCTGCACTCCGACTCCTTGAACCGTGGTGTGCAGAACCTTGCTAGACTGCTCCTTGCAGTTGTGCAGAACTGCATCAAGAGTGGTTGCATCGTGGATGCTACTCAAGGGGCAGGGTCACCACAGTGTCAGAGGAGCCTTCTGGAAGAGGCCCTGTCGCCTGGCAGGAGAGAGGGATGGTGGGGCAGGAAAGAACTTAACGTGCTTGGGAACTGAAGGAGGCAGGGTGACTAGCAGAGAATGTGGTGAGAGTAGGAAATGAAGTTAGTTGGAGGTGGTCAGGGGCCATGGATGAGGCAGGGCCTTGCAGGGAGTTCAAGAGACCATTCCTTCTGAGTAGTAAGCAGTGGGTTACTAGAGTATGGGGAGACTTAGGGTACCGAAAGGCAGTTGAAGTGGCCTCTGATTGTGGTGCAGTTTGGGGTGAGTGTCGTTTTTTGATCTGGTAATGGTGAGGCGCTCAGAGATTAATAAAAATAAACATGGATGGCAACATATCAGCACCTATGTGCTAATAACACGGTTTTCCAATACGAGCAGGAGAATTGGGGTGCAGGGGGGTACTGAACTACCAACAGCAACATTATCACAAAATCAGAAATGGCCATCTCTACCTGTGATTATGAAGTCAGTAATACCCAACACTTCTCTTACTTGAAGGTTTAAAATAAGGAGTTAACAACTTCAATATTGTCCATGAGTGGATTGTACTTTTATTTATTTGAATAAGTCAGAACTGCAGTTGGACATGATTGTGCAAGGTAAACCATTATCAGGTCTTGAGTGATCACCCTTGGGAGAACCTTTATTCTTAGTTCTAGAATTGTTTATCATGAAGTACCAGAGTAAGCCTTAAGTAATACAGTCCTCAATCTGTCTTAACCTCATACCTGTCACAGTGCAAACTGGTGGGGACCTTTATCATGAATTGCTTGCTTGATTTGGAAATACAATTTTACATCTCAAACACAGAGGCCCTGGAATACTGTTTTTAGTATTTTAATATTGTTAAATGTATATTGGGCCTCTGATTAAAAAAAGGGTTCCATATAAGACATTGGAATTTGAAGTCTAAATTGAGATTAATTGAGAACAGAAGCGCTAGAAGCAGAAGTCTGGCGCTCTGTGGGCAAGTGAAAGCAGGGCAGTTTGAGGACCCTAATAAAATGAACTCCCTCATGTCCTCGGTTGGTTGATGTCCCCCTTAGCTCCCCGTCCCCCCTCCCTCGTTTTTCTTTTTGTTGTGCTTGCTTGCTTGCAGAAAGACTCCTCAGGATGATCCTGGAGTCCCTGGATCGAGTCCCGCATCGGGCTCCCTGCTCAGCGGGGAGTCTGCTTCTCCCTCTGACCCTCCTCCCTCTCGTGCTCTCTGTCTCTCATTCTCTCTCTCGCAAATAAATAAATAAAATCTTAAAAAAAAAAAAAAGAAAGACTCCTCAGGGACTTTTGAAACAGAAACTGGTGTTTTAACAAGATCCTGCTTCTTGCAAGATCAGAAGTTGAATGTTAACTCTACAGCGTCACAGTAAATAATTTGTGCACGTGGAGATGAAAATACTGGCTCTTACAGTTAATATAGTTTGATGAAACAAAAATGCTTTTCTTAAGACTTGTATTAGATATAAATGCATCCAGTTACATTTAGAATTTATTTTAAAGAGAATATTTTAAAATATAGGTTCTTCTTTTTTCTTTTTTAAAGATTTTATTTATTTATTTGAGAGGGGGGAGAGAGAGAGCACACGTGTGCGCAAGAGCGAAAGAATGGGGAGGGAGAATCAGGCTCCCCGCTGAGCAGGGAGCCGAGACATGGGGCTCAGTCCCAGGACGCTGTGGTCATGACCTGAGCCGAAGGCAGACGATTAACCGACTGAGCCACCCAAGCACCCTGGTTCTTTTTATTCTTGTTCATTCCTTGTATAGGTGCCTGAGTAAAAAATGTAAGTGGCAAAATTCAACCATGGTGGCTAACATCAAGGGGAAGGAGGGCTCAAGATGACCATGGCAAACCAGATGCACCAAGGTAAACTGTTGATGCTCTGTGGCAGCAGGGAAGTGGGAAAACACTAGAATCTCCAGTCCACATTCTAGACCAGAACTCTATGGGGTAGGGTGAATCTCTGACCAGGCTTGTGTGGCCTTGAGTACACCAGGGGGCTGGAATGCCTGACTCTGGAGACGGCAGAGCTCTGTGAACGAAGAACCAGAACATTACTGACATGGCTACTGGAGGAAAGGACGACCAGAAATGTAAAGTCTTGGGGCACCTGAGTGGTGAAGTTGGTTGAGCGGCCAACTATAGGATTCAGCTCAGGTCATAATCTCGGGGTCCTGGGATCAAGCCCCACATCCGGCTCTGTGCTCAGCATGGAGTCTGCTTCAGGATTCTCTCTCTCTTTCTCTCTCCCTCCCTCCCTCTCCCTCTCGCTCCCTCTCCCCCTCCCCTTCCCCCAGCTCATGTGTGCGTACTCTCTCAAATAAATCTTTAAAAAAAAGAAAGAAATGTAAAGTCTTATGCTTATGTTTCAGAAAAGGTCTCCTGAGTGCATACAGGTTGAGGACCTGGGTTAATTTTCTGGGCATTTTAGTTAACCAACACTCCTTCTGAACCACAAGTAGAGCAGTCTCTTCAGTGCTGGGTGTCACGTGTTGAGGAGCATTGCCAACTTAGAGGAATGGTTCTTGGAGGTCATGAGCTTTCCCTGAAATCATGGGCCTATTTTCCGGGTAAAGAGTTGGCTTCTGTCAACTATCCAAAGGACTTCAGTCCCCCAGAAGATTGAGTTGCTAAAATGATGGGTTGAAGAGGACACTGTGTGGATTAGGTGTCATATGTTACTTAGATAGGTGTTCGTTAAATGTTCGAATCAGCCAGACACTGTATACTTAGTCACAGAAGCAAAGACAGTCCTGATCCCTGCCCTCAGGGAGCTTCATCTAGTGAGGGAGTCACGGGGGACTGTACTGCTACTAATAATGTGGTGGTTTTTAAAGCATTAGTGGTATGGGGTGCCCTTAAACTCTGTGAGGTAGGTATTATGATGATGATGATGATGATGATGATGATGATGCCTGTTTTGCAAATGAGGAAACTGAGCAACAACAAGGTTAAATGATTTACCCAAGGTCAAACATTTATTAAGTAGCTGAGCCAGGATCTCAATTTAAGCCATAGTTCAAAGCCAGCACTCTCATTGGGCCATTATACAGATGATTATTTAAAGACAGTTGGGATAAATGCTTTGAGAGAAATCATCAAGGGGAGAGCTCCTGTAACCATGGGTGAGGGTAGAGAACGGTCCCTAAAGAACTGTCATTAAAGCTGGAGTTAGGGGCGCCTGGGTGGCTCAGTTGGTTAAGCGGCTGCTTTCGGCTCGGGTCATGATCCTGGAGTCCCTGGATCGAGCCCCGCATCGGGCTCCCTGCTCCGCGGGAGGCCTGCTTCTCCCTCTCCCACTCCCCCTGCTTGTGTTCCCTCTCTCGCTGTCTCTCTCTCTCTGTTGAAAAATAAATAAAAATCTTAAAAAAAAAAAAAAAAAAGCTGGAGTTAGCCAGGCAGAGGGTGGGGGTGACTGGGGTAGGGGAAGAAGGGCAGAACCTTCCAGTCAAAAGGAGCAGCATACGCAAAGCTCCCAAAGGATGAGTGGAGCTTGGCACAGTGTGGCTGGGCCTGGGAATGGTGAACGAGGCAGAGAAGAGTAAGATGGGAGTGGGCAAGGAGGGGTTTATCTTTGTGCCGACTGTCTATCAAGAACAGCCTTGGAGGCCTTGTTGTGGAAGTTTTAGTCTTTTCCCTAGAAAGAGAGGAAAGTCACTGACGGATTTTAAGCAACAGATAAGATGATCATCTACGCCAGGATTGACAAGACTTTTTCTATAGACATATTGTGTATGTATATATGTATTAGATATTGTATTGTTGCAGTAAAGTAAGCTAGAGAAAAAAATGTTACTGAGAAAATCATAAGAGAAAATACACGTATAGTACTGTAGTGTTATTTATTGGGAAAAATCTGCACATCAGTGGACCTGTGCAGTTCAAACCCATCGTGTTGGAGTCAGCTGTGCTCCTGCCTTTTGTAGCCAGCAAGAGGCTCTAGATAGTACGTCAATGAATGTAGCTGTGTGCCAGTGAAACCTTATTTACAGACACTTGACATTTGAATTTCATCTAATTTTCACATTGTGAAATATTACTGATTTTTTTTTTCAACCAGTTGAAAATGTAAAAACCACTTGGAGTTCCTAGGCTGTACAGAAAAAGACTGTGGGCCACATTTGGCCCCTGGTCTGTAGTTTGCTGATCCTCCTGTATCCTCAAGATCCCTCCCCTCCCAAGCTCTCTGAGGTGGATGGGGCAGTGAGGGATCGGAAGTGCCAGGACCAGCCATGTACTGAAGTTCACCGGCCAAGGTGTCAGGGACTGGTGCAGTACAGGCAGGATGATGAGACAGAGTTGAGAAGTGACGACGGGGGAATCGCCAAGGCTGTGGTGTGGAGATGTTAAGGATAACCTTCAGGCGGTTCGCACGAGGGCCTGAATGAACAATGGTGCCACTGGCTAAAGGGAGAAAGGGTGGACCAGGATTTGGGGGTGGACCACATTCATTTATGTACCTGCCAGATAGACACACTCACCTTGCTTTCTGGGTATAGAGGCCCTAGCAGGGACCCACACAGTTCCCACGGTCCTAGAGATAGGTGGCTGTGCCTGCATCATGGACTCTGAGGGTATGCTGCTCCTGGGTCGTCATGTGACCCGAGGCTGTGCCCAAACACCTTCCTGCTGCGGCGTTGTTTCCCTGCTGCCTTGGACACCAGAGGTTGCAAGACCCGCTTGGCCCCACACACCCACACTGTTCACTCCACCAGGCAGGTGGGAGATGGGGAGTTGGGCTTCATCTCTAGACTTTTTCTTTTTTTGTTTGTTAGTTTTTTAAGTAGGCTCCACGCCCAGTGTGAGGCTTGAACTCATGACCCTGAGACCAAGACCTGAGCTGAGATCAGGAGTCGGACTTTTAACTGACTGAGCCACCCAGGTGCCCGTAGACTTTTTGATTCTACATAACTGCTACCAAAATGTATGAAATGTGTTTTGTTTTGTTTTGTTTTAAAGATTTTATTTATTTATTCATTAGAGACAGAGAGAGAGAGAGGCAGAGGGAGCAGCAGGCTCCCAAGGAGCAGGGAGCCCGATGCGGGACTCGATCTCAGGACCCTGAGACCATGACCTGAGCCGAAGGCAGACGCCCAACCATCTGAGCCACCCAGGCGCCCCTGAAATGTGTTTTTATAAAAGAAGTTGTTTTCCTAATCCAACCATGTTTCTGTTATCCTAAAAAATTGGACTGTACACAAAATGGACATAGCTTCTATTTTTTAAACTTCTGTGGAAGTCTTTTTGGTAGGCAGCTAAGTTCATACAAGTAGGGTGTTCCTGTACCTTTAAACCATGGTGTGTGTAGAGCAGCATTGTCCAACAGAAACAGAATGCAAGCCACATAGGGAATTTAAAATTTTCCAGTAACCTCATTAAGCAAGTAAGAAGAAATAGTTGGAATAATTTAAGTATAGCTTTAATTTAGCCCAATATGTCCAAAATACTATTTCGGTATATATTGAGTATTTTTTATATTGTTACCTTTTTTATGCTAAGCTTTCAAAATCTTATATATGTTTTACACTGTGTATGACACATCTCAGGACCAACCATGTTTCAGGTGTTCACTGCCCACTGACTCCCCACTGTGGGACAGCACGGGAATAGGAAGGAATGAATTGGTGGTCATAAATGGATCATTGTAGACTCTTAAAGAACTTTTGAAGAAATAATTTTTATAAATAACCATTCGTGCTGATGTCTCATTTCATTTTCCTAATTTTTTGTTACTAATTTTGATGAGTCTTAAACTTCATGTTCTTTAATATATTAAAGATTGTGTTATAATTTGAGGATTTATCTCGTTTGCTTTTCCCTAGCTCTTTTCCACCCTGAACCCCAGCTTTCTCCCCAGTTTTGGCCACATATGTAGCAAAATTCTTTCTTCATTGTTGCCAAACATTGAATTTCCTGCAGTTTATCAGGTCTGTCCCTGCCTTCCAGCTCAGCTGTATCTCTGAATCATCCCACGGAAATGGATCTCCTGTTTCAAAACTCTTCAGGGAGATGGTTCCATAGCCTTTCTTGGCAGAATTTTGTTTTTCTTTTAGTTTAGTAACCCTGACAGTTAATAACATTCTTCATTTATGTAGCTCAAATCTTTATGTTTTAATATAAACTTATTTATTGTATTCTCAGTGGCGTTCATCTCGTAGCATCATGCTTGGCAGTAGTAAGCACCCTGGAAGTATTTGAATGAGTAATAATTTTATGAACCAATTTTGCTTGGTCATTCTGTCTTGTCTTTGTTGTAATAATAATTGCACCTTCCATTTTTTTTCTCACCTAGCATCTATTTTAAAAAATCAGGAAGGGGGTGTGAGAAAGAATGAGATGATGTCATCCCTGGTTAACTCAGGAACAAATGAGATAGTTCATACGAAAATGTTTTACAAACTCTTAAAACAGTGTCTGGCTTGTAGGTTCTAGTGAACAATTAAATTTTGGATTATCTGCATCACATGCCTTCATCTGACTCTGATGGAGATGTTGTAGGGGTGGGTATGTATGTTAGAATAACGGCAAACACAGAACACACAAGAACTCTTTACGCACCGCCTTTTTAAATTAGAATGGTGAGGTAAGTGTATTTTTTCAAAAGGCTTCCTTGGTGACCCTGATATATATATATATCACCCCACCCCCTCAAAAAAGCAACAACCTGCCATTGACAGAACCACACATTTACTAAAGTGGGTGCGGTATTTTAGTAAGCGTCTACTTGGCATTGTGTATCATCTGAAGAACATTGTTGAACCTTTATACAGTTCATTGTTATTCTAGCCCTTTTAATAATGATACGTTCAGGTTGCAGTCCATTTATAACCCCAGGTGATTCTGCAGTTTTTCTGCTGTTTGCAAACTGGGTTGTTTTATTGATGTCCCTTCTATTGGTGGTTCCCAGAGAAACACCTTCCTGGTATTCAGGCCCTTTCCCTGTGACACTCTTGAATTAGCAGAATGCTACAGATATAATGATGGGCTGGTGCCAGACTTTACTCCTTAAGAAATCAGCAACTGCTGCTTTTGTGTTCTCTGGAACTGTTAGTAACATGTGGGCATGCTAGGCGAGGAGGATGTGTGGAAGGTGGAAGGCCCAGCTGGCCCAGCTTAGGCTAGCCACCCGCCCTCCCCCGCCACCAGGGAGTGACTGCCAGACGAGCAGAGGGCCCAGCTGAGCCGAGCTTTGGTTGTAGAATTCGAGAAGAGATGACGTAGCTGTTAGTATTAGCCACTGAGTTTTGTTTGTTTGTTTGTTACGCAGCAGTGGATGGTTTGTTACGCAGCAGTGGATGGTTTGTTACGCAGCAGTGGATGACCGAGCAGTTGGTCATTTACTGCTGGGGGGGGTCTATTTTTATACTTGTGCGTGTTTTTTTTTTAAGTAATCGCTACACCCAAAGTGGGGCTCGAACTCACGATCCAAGATCAAGAGTCGCATGCTCCACCAATTGAGCCAGCCAGGCGCCCCTGTCATGTTATTTTGAGGCCTTAGCTGAAATAGTTGTTAGTATCTGTCATTTTCTTAGATTACAGATTAATTTATTAGGTGTAATTATTGAATGCATTTTTCTCCAAAGCTGTTTAGTCTTAAGAGCAGTTAATAGTATTGCTACTAATGGGGACATTTAGTGAGGACTTACTACGTACCAGCTACTCCCCACGTATTTTCATTTAAACCTGACAGCAATCTATAAGGTAGGTCCTGTTATTACCTCCAGTTTACAAACAAGGAGAAAGACTCAGGAAAACTGCCCGCAGTGACATAGCTAAACTAGTAAATGTCTTCCTTTTTTTAATATACTTTTTTAATCAACTTTTATTGATGTATTATTTACATATAATAAAGTATGCATTTTAAGTGTAAAGTTACATGAGTTTTGATAGATTTATTCACCTGTGCAACCATTACTCCAAAATACAAAACATTTCTGTCATCCCAAAACGTTCCCTTATGCCCCACCCCCACTCCACTCCCAGGCAAGCATGGATCTGCTGTCTATCACCAGGGATTAGCTTTTCTTGTTCTACAGTTTCCATATAAATGGAATCATACAGTAAATACTCTTTTTGTCTGGCTGCTTTCAGAAAGCGTGATGTTTTTGAGATTCATCCGGTTGTCACATTTGTAAGTAGTTTCTTTTTATCGCTGAGGAGTATTCTATCATATGGCTATGCCATGATCTGGTTCTCCCATCACCTGTTGATTGTTTCCAGTATTTAACTACTAAGAATAAAGCTGTGAGAAGTATTTCTTATGTCTTTGTGGACGTGCGGTTATTTTTCTTTGGTAAATACCTAGGAATGGGGTTGCACAGGCTACATATATGTTAAGTGTATAATTTTGTTGGAATACCAAACTGTTTCCCAGTACATTTGTACCATTTTACACTTCCACCAGCAACAAATGAGAGTTCCATCCTCGCTGATGCCCAGTATCCTCCAACTTTTTAACTTCAGCCATGCTAATGCTGTCGGTTGTGGTTTTATTTGAATTGTCCCAGTGACTGGGGAGGTTGAGCGTCTTTTCATTTACCTGTTGGTAATTCATAGATCTTTTGTGAAGTGTCTGTTCAAGTCTTTTGCCTCTTTTATTGGGTTCCTTTTGAGTTACTTTGCATAACAGACACAGAAAGTAGCTCAATGGTTGTGGGGGGCTGGGGAGCACCCAGGGGAATGGAAGTGACAGCTGACAGGTATGGGGTTCCTTTTTGGAGTCATGAAAATGTTCTAAAATTGGTTGTGGTGATGATGGCACAGCCCTGTCAATATGCTAAAAACTTAATTATGCTCTTTAAGTGGTTAAATTATATAGTATATGAATTCTTTCATATTAAAGTTGTTTAAAATCAAAAGGCAAAAGAAGTGTATTCATTTCCCGGGGCAGCTGCAAGAGAGCAACACAAATGGCAGGTTAGGGGGCTGGAACAACAGACCTTTATCATCTCACAGCTGTGGGCTCAGAAGTCTGAACTCAAGGTGTGACTTAGGGTGATCAGTTAAGTTTGAATTTGTTTCCTGAGGACAGTGCTTTCTTAAGCTTTAGTGTGCAGCTGAATGGGAGTGGAGCTTGTTAATACTCTCTCGGGAGGTTAGGTTGGGCTCACTAATTTGCATTTGTAAATAGGTTACCCTGGGATGCTTCTGGGACCACATTTCCACTACTACTGCAGGAGGAAAGGGGGCTCCAGGGAGGATTCCTAAGGCCTTGGGACAGCCAGGGGGAAGGCGGAAAGACCATAGATTAAGAATAGTTGTTAACCAATCTGATTGCAGAATTTTTCTGCAGCTGAGCTCAACAGGCTCGCCAAAAGGCAAATGATTAGATTAACATCAGAGGGTTTTTCAAGGAGCCCAGAGAAAGGAAATTGGAGGGTAGACAAGATAGTAGTGGACAGTGATTTATCTTGGGGCTTAAAGTGATAGGCAAAGAAGTGAAACGTGGTGGAGATTGGAGATTCAGGATAGTATCATTTAGAGTAGTATATTTCTGACCTTTGTGACTGCAGCATGCAGTGAGAAACCCATTTTACATTGTGACCCAGTCATGAATGTTTGAAAACTGAAAGAAGAATTTTAATAACTTTATTCTTTGCAGTCCACTCTGGTGTTCTCTTTCTTTAAAAACAGTGCTGATGATGGGGTGCCTGGGTGGCTCAGTCAGTTAAGCATCTGCCTTCGGTTCAGGTCATGATCTCAGAGCCCTGGGATCAAGCCCTGCATCGCATCGGGCTCCCTGCTCAGCAGGGAGTCTGCTTCTCCCTCTGTGCTCGCTCGCTCTCTCAAATAAATAAAATCTTTATTTAAAAAATAAAAACAGTGCTGATCATAGCTCAGTATATTAATTTCATGACCTGGTGGGTTACAGCCCCTGGTTTGAAAACATTGCTTCCAGAGATGTCCTAGATAGAGTCAGAAAGTAAGGGCACTGGGAGACTGTGCCGTCCTGCTTGTGGTTGGTAAGAGGGAGGTTGCAGGTGTTGGAGGTGGAGTCGTGTGGGGAGGGGTGACCGGCCAGTGTTTCGTGGTGTGCGCACTAGGTGGCGTGAAGATAATTATCAGTGGCAATACCAGTGAAGCTTTGAAGCTAAACTATTAGCTTATGTATGTGGACAGCGGGGTCCCATAAGGTGATGTTGAGAATTTGAGGTATAAAGGAAAGCAGTCCTCGGAATGGATTGTGTCCCAGATACATTACATTGTTCCCATTGGACCCTTGTGCCAAATGACTTGACAGACTAGTTGATAGATTGAAACCTACTCCTTCCCATTAGGTCCCAATGAACATGTAACGTGTCAGCTGTTCCACAGTATGCTGGTTGGGGGTGTGAGATGGACGTAATATGTAAAAGTAGTGAGGTTTTTTAGGAGAATAATCATGAAAACTAGTTCAGAATTAATCTGAAAGCTCTTAAAAGTGTTTTATATACAATGCCTAATTTGCAGTAATCACAAGTGTGAGAAATTTGGTCAACAACCTTGCAGGTATGTCTTCTGTAATGAAAATACCAGGTGAACAAACTTACTGGCCTTATTATCCTTGGCAAGAAATACATAAATGCTGTGTTTACCTGGTAGAAGTTTAGAAGAAACTTACTAAAAATGATCTGTAGGATTTTTTTTTTTTTAAGTTAAGGTGGCCTTTAGTCTGGCAGAAGACTGTTTCGAAGGTAGTTGTGGCCTGTTGGGATATATTGTTTTCACACCTTTTTAGTACGATGTTATTGTCATAAAAGGAGTAATCCGTGCCTCTCTGTGTATTGATAACACACATCTGGGTACGCGCTGCCTTTCAGTTTATTTCAGATCACTCCTGGATTGTTTTCATTCAACATTTCTCCAGAGAGTTGATCTGGAATTTGAGGTCCTCCTCAGGTTGTACAAATTTATGAGCCTACTGAGAGAGAGCATGAAACATCTTCAGGAAATAACTATAGTGTTTCAGAATCTGAGTTTGATGAATGCAGAGGCCAAAGTAAATGTATGACATTATAACGAGGGGAAAATGTTAAAGGTGATGAGGTAAAGAACATCATTTGTACATCAACCGTGCCTCTCATAGCTGCAAGCGAACTGCACAGAAGCGTGACCTAAGAGCCAAGCTGCTGCTATAGAGGACAACGATGTCCCTGGAAGCCAGAAACTGCTGGAACCAGGACTGGGAACATTATGAGCAGTGGGATTTGTTTACTAAAATTAATATGAAAATTTCAACACTAGTTGTTTAATAATTCTGCTTTTTAATGGAAACAGCAAAAAACCCGCTGTGTCATGTCAGCAAATGTAGTCTTCCTGTCCTTTCTTAATATAATTAATGATCTCCCCTTAGGGGAGAGGACCAGGGAGGAGAGACCCAGGGGAGGCTCAGGCTTTTCTACAGTCCTGCCTCTGCTAATGGATAGTCCCCTTCTCCCAGGATCAAGCTGATTGAGAAAGGCAGTTTGCTCCCTACAGACTAGGGTTTTAAATTCAGGTGTCCCAGTTACTCGTGAAGACGAGAATTTGCCGTCACCCTGCATCCTGATTTGGGTTGGACTACACTGTCTGCTTGTGCTGGAATGATTCTTCGCGTTTTTCAAGTCAAATGTTAATTGAGCCTGCCAAATATTTTCTGCCCTTCATGATGTAAACAAGGAACTCTTTGGATAGGTACCAATAATTATATTTTTAAAACGTGGTCCACTTGTTTATCTGAAACTCCATTGTTGCACTTAATCTCATGCGATCTTATTTAATGTAACTTTCTTCAGTTTCCTGTGATAACTCCTGAGGTTCTTGTCCCGTCCCTTCACTCCTGCGGTAAGGCCTATCTTTGACAGCTGTGTGTGCCTGCCCTCCCCTTGGGGGGCTTATCATGTACACCGTACTTAACCCCTTTCTTTCACTATTTTTAATCCGGTTCTACTTTGGAAAATGTGTAAAAATCCTTTTAATCCCTTGTAACTCTTGCCCATTTACCTTCAGAAAAAATTACCGTCTGCTTTCTTCCTTCCCTGTGTCCATTTACAAGCCAGACCCCCCCCCCCGTAGCCTACAGAAGGGTTTCAAAAGCCCACCAGAGTGCCTAGAAATACTCTTCAGAAGCCCCAAAAGAAGTTTCTTCTCTCTAATTAAATTTCTTTTGCTTCAAGCCGTAGCATTCAATGTAAATAAGAATTTTCTTATTCCTTAAACTTAATAGTTTTTTCCTTGCTATTTCATTACATAAAATAGTTTTGCTGTATTTTAAGCTAAATGCTCTTTATGAGCTAGTTTAGATAACGTGGTTTCTTTTGAACACAGTCCCTTTGCAGTGTGTGGGCTCCTGGATGACCCCTGCATCCTGTAGAGCACAGGCAGGCCTGTGGTTGGCTACCAAATACGACAGAACTGTTTCTTAATTCCTGTTGAACTGTGTTTCCTGGTCACGTATGTATATAAAATTGAGATCTTGTGTAGTATCTGGAGTGTATGAGAGTGCCCTTAGGGCATGTGAGTTTTAATTTCAGTCACGTGTTCGGAAATGACAGTGTCTGCAGTGCATCCGCCACCACGCTGGTCTCAGTGGGCTAATGAGTTGGAGATAACGTCTGATAACGTCAGGCACTAAAAAGAAACAAAGCAGGATGGCAGTGATCGCTATGACCGGTAGGGAGTGGGCGCCACCATAGATGGGGCGGTCTTCGCGGAGGCTTCTCTGGTGAAGGGACATTTGATCCCAGACCAGAATAATGACAAAGTGCGTCATGTGCGGAGATCTGCAGAGATGGCTGAAACAAAGGGACTGGGGATGTGAGTGGGGCCTGGGCGGGTCTGGGGAGAGGGGCGGTGGCGGAGAGAGGTTAGGGTGATAGGCAGAGCAGGGCCTGGGCAGGGAGGGCCTGGTGTTGTGGGCCTTGGTTAGGAGTTGGGAATTTATTGTGATTGCAGTGAGGATTTTAAGCAGGGAGGTAACATGTAATTGTCAAAAGCTCTTGGAGGCTGCTTTGTAGAGAATGATTTCAGGTTTTAATAATTCCAGAAACATTTGAGCTGTGTGTTTAACTGCTTGTGAGGAGTAGAATAGGCCTGCCTACTTGGGGGTTTTTTAGTTGTCTCCCCACAGCTCCCGCTCTTAAACTGGTTTATTAATTCATTGATTTCTAAGTATGTAGGGCCTGCCTTTGTTGGGAAAACATACCACCTGTCAGCTGCCCTCTGCACAGACGGGGGGGGGGGGCAAGCACAACCTAAACCCCAGGGGCAGAAGGTTCCTGGTACAGCCTCTCTCCCTGAAGATCTTTTGAGATGGAAGTTCAGTGAGATGCAGCAAGCGTGTGGAGCACATGTTTAAAATTCATAGTGCTCTGAGGGGCCGCCTGGCTGGCTCGGTCAGAAGAGCGTGCGACTCTTGATCTCAGGGTGGGAGATTCAAGCCCCACGCTGGGTGTAGAGATTACTTATAAATAAAATGTTGCGATACCTGGGTGGCACAGTCCGTTAAGCAGGCGACTCCTGGTTTCGCCTTGGGTCGTGATCTCAAGGCCGTGAGATGGAGCCCCACATCGGGCTCCACGCTCAGCAGGGAGTCTGCTTGAGATTCTCCCTCTGTCTCTGCCCCTCCCCCCAGCCCCTGTGCTTGCTCGCGCGTGCGCGCGCTCTCTCAGATAATTAAATATTTTAAAACCATAGCATCTTTTTAAAATGTGCTCTGAGAATGTACAAGAGAAGAAAGGGTTTGGGGTGAAATTTGGGAGGGACCACTTCTGTCATTTCCTGGACTATTCTTGCACTGTCTTTACAGAGTCCCTTGGTCTAAAGTCCTTGAGTAGAAATTTTAGGTAACGAATAGAGGGGTGAGAACTTAGGGCTCTGGCTCTTGATTTCTTAGCACACAGCTCAATTATTAGCAGTGATTTTGTGAAGTCCAGAACATTTCTTAATTGTCTTCTGTGTGACAGACATCACTAGGCCTTTTGACACTGAATGGTGAAGACAGGATTTCTACCCTCAAGGAGTTTTTTATGTTTTGTTTTTTTAAAGATTTTATTTGACAGAGAGAGAAACAGCGAGAGAGGGAACACAAGCAGGGGGAGCGGGAGAGGGAGAAGCAGGCTCCCCGTAGAGCAGGGAGCCTGATGCGGGGCTCAATCCCAGGACTCTGGGATCATGACCTGAGCCGAAGGCAGACGCTTAACGACTGAGCCACCCAGGCGCCCCTTCAAGTAGTTTTTAAATAAAGACTTCTGTTACATATTCTCAGTTTCCCCTCTTTAAAAGCTGTACCTGGTAACATTTCTAACAGCCATATATGAAAGAGCCCAAAGAAATAAATCCTGTCTTACTAATTTCTGTATTAAAATTAATATCCACATTTCAGGGACACCAGGGGAAATTAGCTTAACTTAGACCTTATTTCAGAGTTTGTTTACCTTTAGCAGAATATGTGATATGCTTGTTGGTCAGTAATATTTGTTAATGGGACAAAAGTGTTTAATTCATAATAGCTTAATTGCTTAAATTCCTCTCGTATAGAGCAAATTCATGAAATTTATTTCCTTTTTAAAATTGCCCAGGGGCGCCTGGGTGGCTCAGTTGGTTAAGCGACTGCCTTCAGCTCAGGTCATGATCCCAGGGTCCTGGGATCGAGCCCCGCATCGGGCTCCCTGCTCCTTGGGGAGCTTGTTTCTCCCTCCCCCTCTGCCTGCCGCTCCCTCTGCTTGTGCTCTCTCCCTCTCTCTCTCTCTCTCTCTCTGTCAAATAAATAAAATCTTAAAAAAAAAATAAAATCTTAAAAAAAAATAAAAAAATAAAATTGCCCAGAAGTTAATTAAAAGAATGTGTTGTGATCCCAGTACTTTCCATCTCTTCATCTTGTTAGAATGGGGTTTTTTGTAAAATAGTAGAATTAAATTTTTTGTTACTTTAATATGCCAATACATACTGAGCTTTTGCTCTCTTTTATAGGGAAATCCTCATTGACGATTCAGTTTGTTGAAGGCCAATTTGTTGACTCCTACGACCCAACCATAGAAAACAGTAAGTATTGTTTTGAAGGGTTTATAAACTGAGAAGCCTGCATTCTTCATACAAACAGCCATTGTGTGTTCCTGGAGGCTTTGATGGCAGGGTTTATTGGGGTAAACCTATAGATCTCCAACTGGGGTCCCAAAAAGCTTCCAAAAGTTTGATCCAATTCACACTAAATGGGTTTTTATTCAGTGTCCAGATCCCACCATCTAGAAATTGTTACTCAGTTCCATAGGAATCCAGTCCTACAGTGAACCTCCTATCCCAGACTCTGCTTCAGGAAAACAAGAGTAGAGAGCACAATCTTTTTTTTCCCCCCTCCTTCTCAACAATAGCCCTTCTTAAAGATTCCACGCTTAAAAAGAAAGGACGAAAACACTCCAGATTCTTTGTACCTTACTCTTATGGAATCACTAGCCCTTTCCCCACCCCTACCCCCCCAACCCCTTCCAATCCTGAAGAGTTGAAAGAAGGCTGTGGAGAAGTGAGCTATTCTGGGATGGGGAGAGCAGTTGCAGCATGAAAACAAAGATGGCTCTAAAGTCTATTGGCATTTCAGGCCATGTGCAGAAAACACCAGAGAACAGGACCAGCCACAACCTTTACCTTGTCCGCTTTCAATCCGTGGTTTCAGAATCTTCCTGAAGGATTCTAGGACCATGAGAGTCTTGATTCTAGGATCATGGAAGAAAACCTGAAGCATTTCATCTAGGGAGGCTGGTTTGTTGGAAGCTGGTCTTGTTTCAAGCGATCTTAAAACCCTAAGTAGACCCTAGAACCAGTCGTCTCAGATTCTTGATACCTGGACTTAACCCAGGATTTGTCACCAGGAACATACACATTTAAACATGGGATTCTTCAAAACCTGATGGGCATATTAGACAGGAAGCTGACTTAACAGTCAGGTTCATACACTTCAGCAACTAGATTGTAGACCTCACCTGCCCAGAGCTTGCAAGAGAGACTTCAAAAGAGGCTTACAACAGGGAGTTGACAAACTATGGCCTATAGGTCAGAAAGACCCACTGCCCTTTTGTACAGTGCATGCACAGAGAATGGTTTTTATTTTTTTTAATAATTAAAAAAGTCAAAAGCATGGGGTGCCTGGGTGGCTCAGTCGTTGAGTGTCTGCCTTTGGCTCAGGTCATGATCCCAGGGTCCTGGGATTGGGCCCCGCATCGGGCTCTCTGCTCAGCGGGAGGCCTGCTTCTCCATCTCCCACTCCCCCTGCTTGTGTTCCCCTCTCTGTGTGTCTCTGTCAAATAAATAAATAAAATCTTTAAAAAAAAAAAAATCAAAAGCAGAATATTTGTGACCTGTGAAAGTTACGTGAATTTCACATTTCAGCGTCCATAAATAAAGTTTTATTGGAACACAGCCATGTGCAATCATTCATACAGTGTCTGTGGCTGCTTTTGTTCTACAATAGCAGAGTTGTTGAATACTTGGAACAGAGACTGTTTGGCCCTTTACAGGAAGAGTTTGCCCACCTCTGACTTAAAATATGCACCTATCCTTCATGTCCCAGTATTGTGGTGGCAAGGAAGCTTGTTGGTTGCTAACCCGACTCTGGGAAGACCCGAGTTTGAAAGTAACCTCTGTTGGTATCCGGAAAGGAGGAGTCCTGACTACATACACATCCTGTGTTGATTTGTTTGGCTGTCACTTACAGAATAGTATGTATGCCAGTGGGAGGAGCAGATTCATTTGAATGCTACATGAACAAGTTTGGTTTTCTCTCCGTTGGAATAGGAACACAAGAAAATTGTGGTCATGGCCTTAATATTTGCTATATGTAACTGTTTAGAATTGTGTGTCCTTAAAGAGAGATAAGGCTCATTTGGGCATTTTATTCATAGAATAGTAGAATATAGTTTTCTTGGTAGGCCCTGCTCATAAAAGTGGTTCTTACAATTGTGTGTCGTTGTACCACTTAAAGTTGAGGTGGAGGGAAAGTCATGGTGTTGTATATAAATAGATTTTCTTTATATGTAAGTAGTCGATCCAGTGAATGTCTAGCTTTCTTACCTTGATATTATCGCAGAAATTTAATGAGGAGACCCTACTTTGAAGGCTGTCGACATCATCTTTAATTGTGTTTTTAATGTTTCCTATCTAATACTTAGTGTTCAGTAATAGACTTTTTCATCTCAAAAATGGACTAAAAATATTTATTAAAGTCTTTAGGCAGGAGCGAAATGAATATCAGGGTAGATGAATGGCTTAAAAGTTCATGAGGCATATGCAGACATGAGTTTCTGTTTACCATGCTTCTGACCATCTAACCAAGGCAGAAACCCTTCCTCCACCTTATTCTCCTCTGTTTGGTCAAAAACACTGTTCAGTGATTACAGGGAATGAGAAATGGAACGGTTGTCGTAAGCCTGTTGCTAACAAATGAATGGATGGTTTTAAGAAGCACCGCATTCGGGCGCCTGGGTGGCTCAGTTGGTTGAGCGACTACCTTCGGCTCAGGTCATGATCCTGGAGTCCCTGGATCGAGTCCCACATCGGGCTCCCTGCTCGGCAGGGAGTCTGCTTCTCCCTCTGACCCTCCCCCCTCTCATGTGCTCTCTCTCATTCTCTCTCTCAAATAAATAAATAAAATCTTTAAAAAAAAAAAAAAGAAGCACCGCATTCTGTAAATCTGGAAATAATCCAGTAATTATTTTACACTTAACTTTATAACCTAGAACAAGTGGTTCATAACAGACATTCAGTGGTGACACAGCTCTATGAAGCATCACCACAAAAGCAAAAATTCTGGGACTGTGTCACCTTTTAAAACGGGATATAAGAAAATAACATCGGGCACCTGGGTGGCTCAGTTGGTTAAGCGACTGCCTTCGGCTCAGGTCATGATCCTGGAGTCCCGGGATCGAGTCCCACATCGGGCTCCCTGCTCGGCGGGGAGTCTGCTTCTCCCTCTGACCCTCCCCCCTCTCATGTGCTCTCTCTCTCATTCTCTCTGTCAAATAAATAAATAAAATCTTTAAAAAAAAAAAAAAGAAAATAACATCAATAAAACCATGTATTTTCTAGTTTGGGGAAATTTTTATACCAAAAATACTGCCTACGCAAATGTGCTTTTATTATCTACTGTATTGTTAATCTAACAACTCAATACAAACCAAATTGCTATGGTGAAATTTAGTAGCAGTAGTTTATAAATTAAGGAGGAATAGCAATTTACAACTTCTGCCATCTCAAGGTGGTATTGTTGATGCACTAATAAACCTTCCCAGAAAATTGGAAAGTTCTAATTAGGAGCTTTGCAGCATTATCAAGCATTGCATGGTGGGTGGGCTTCTCAGGAGGATATGAATTAGGAGTCCTCAATACACTTTAGTAACACAAATCTTACTTTATGAATTCCAAGTTTTAGAAATCTATTGTCTTGCTTATTTTAGTAGGCTTTACTAGTAAGTAGCTATTAGTCTGCTCAGGGCAATTTCAGGATTTTCTGTTGGAAATTGGATTAATTTCTCTAGTGATTGAAAAAGGGAGGGGGAGGGAGAGAGGGTTCGAGGAAAGTGAGACGAGGAGAAAGCCAGCTTTCTGCTGCTGCAGGAGGTTGAACACAGAGCACGCAGAAGAATTGGTTCCTAGTTTATGGAACTGACAGATCTCTTATTACACTTTCTTTTTTTTCTATAGTAATAAGAAGAGGCAGTTTTCCGTGACAGATGGAAGGGCCTCGATTTCATTTTACTGCTGTGCGTTGGAGGATTTACATCCTTTTTATGTGCAAGAATATACTAAAACATTGATTAATAATTTTATTTCTTACATCTTATGCACAATTACACGTCCTCCCTTTTTACTCTAAGCCCGTGGCCAGTATTTCTCCCGTCTCCTCGGCTGAGTCTTCATCATCTGGACCTGGCAGCGTAGGGTGCCCGTGGGCTCCGACATCAGGCTCAGGCTTTCTCTCTGCTTGGTCACCAGCGATCAGCCCCTCTCTCCGGGAATTTGCTGGTCTCACAGTAGCCCCAGCCCCACCCTCTGCCCCAAACTCTGGGCTTTTTTATTTAGCTGCCCTCACTTCCCCTTGGGTGTAGGCTTCTTCGTTTCTGTCCTCCCCCAGGCTTTCCCGAATTGGTAAATGGCGATTCATAGGTCTCCTTGCTCAGACCAAAAACCTTGGGAGTTGTCCTGCCTCTCCATCCTCTCACACCCTACTTCCAGCCAGTCAGAGATCCTTCTGGGCTCTACCTTTGGCTACACCCAGAATTCCACCCTGGCTCTCCACTCCTCTCTGCCCCACTGATCCAGATCACCGTCGTCTTCAGATCCCGAGTCTGTATAGGCACTGTACTATGGGCTCCCACCAGTGGCCTCTGTCCGCTCTTGTCCATTTCTGTTACAGCATAGTTAGAGCCATCTCTTTTAAATATAAATCAGACCAGGTTACTCCCCTACTTAAAACCCTTGGTTTCCCATCACATTTAGAATAAAACTCTGAAGTCCTTACCATCTCCTATAAGGTCTTCTTCCTCCTCCCCAACCTGATTACCTGTCCACTACTGTCTCAGCCTCTGCTGTGCCGACCTTCTTGCTTTTTCTCATGGTGCTTTGTCACTCGCTGTTTGATCTCCGCCTGGATGCTCCTCTCCCAGAGAAGATGACTGACAGTGTCTGGGTCTGCCTTCCTTCCCCGGGGCTGGAAGCTCACTGAGGTCAGCTGCAGTATTTCGAGAGCACCCAGAACAGTGCTTCTGGGGATAATAGGTACTCAAGAAATAAATCTTGCATGAATGAATGATGTTTTCATAGTAATTACATTCTACTTCGTAACCACAATTACTTAGTTCTAATTGGAGGTTACTTGTTCTATTGCTCACCGCTATTAGGTCCGTAATTTTCACCAAGTCTAAAATGCACATTTTGGGCTTACCTGAGTAAGGTGTCGAGGCAGGTATTCCCACAGGAATATCATGACTGCCCCCTGGCTGACAGTGATCGAAAGCGCAGTCAATGCAAGATGCATCCCAAGTTCAGAGAGGTTGCAATGTGGGAAAAAAAAATACCGTAGAATTTTTTCTTAGAATTGACGAAACCGAATATATTGGGTACTCCCTATCTTGAAATACTTGGATTCAGTTCTCATCGGATTTAATTATTCCCTAAAGTGGTCGTTTCCATCAAAGGCACAAGAATGAAAGTGTGGCAACCAGCTTGGGTGGCCTGGTCTGTGATTTTTGCCCACCTGCTTCCCACACCCCTGCTTGCACTAGGAGGCTACGATGCTAGCATGAGCATCCCTTTCTCTCCCTGTGGAACTCAGCATTCAGATAAGATCTCTCTGTATCCCCCTTGTCACTTAAAGTTTTCTCTCCTAGTATTCCTGTGTGTGTTTCTGCTTCCCTTTTTGGCTGTGGGAGACCGTGGGCAACAATGGGTCCTCTCCCAGCCGTGCAAGGGATAGATTCTGCTGCACAGTTCTAGTCAAGTAGAGTGGGCAGCCAGGAGATTGGAGGACGCATGTCTGAAACAAATGGTTGGGACCGGGAATGCAGAAGACATCAGTTCCCCTTTCCTTGCCAGGGTTCCAGATGGTTACACTTTAATAATCTGTTACTATTAATAGTTCTTTCCTCTTTTGTCTGCATTTGTTTGAAGTCTATCTCCTCAGAATTCTGAATTGACTTTTCCGGAAGTTACTTGAGTCTGGTTTTTTTTTCCCCCCTTGGTAGGGAAAAGAAGTTGTCACAAAATTGCTTGGATCCTTAAGCTAAGTGGGCATGATGGCTTCACGCAGAACACCTGTTCCATTGCTGTTTTATCTGTCAATAAAATTGTTAATTTTTTTATGTACTGAAAGTTCTCAACACTGCAGTTAATATTGGCTCTTTGTGCTCTGACACCAGACTTCCTATAAATTAATGAAAAGTTTTGTGCTTTGGGTTCATTCTAGATCTCAAACTTAATGTCATGTATCTCACTTTTTCACAAGAGGAGGAAGGCTTAGCCATAGATAGAGCACTCAAATGCCTTATAGGATATGAATTGTTGCCTCATTTCAGTTCCTTTGATAAAGGTTCAAGGCGTACTAAACCTTGATTTTCATCAGTCAGCCAGTATTTCTTAGTTAAATTGTGGAAGTGGGGAAGAATCTGTAAACTCGGGGTGATCTGTTCCATTTTGTTTTATGGGATCTTTTTATGAACTTATTAGGGACTCTGCTTAGTTGGTCATCAGTGTGCAAGCTTTAAGTGATCTAAAGTCAACTTTTTAAACTAATATTTAATTCCTTTTTTTCCCTGTAGCTTTCACAAAATTGATCACAGTCAATGGACAAGAATATCATCTTCAACTTGTCGACACAGCGGGGCAAGTAAGTCTCTAGTGTCTCAATCTTCTCGCTGTCCTTCTGTCTGGCAGTCCCGGCCCCACCATCGATGCTTCAGCACAACAGCAATGCCAAGGAAACCCTTTGGGGTTTATTAACGGGCTGTCTACCAAGACATTTATGGCAGTTTTTCCAAATCATTAACTTGCTCTTCTACTTTAGAATTGTGTGAAATATACTCATAGCATTGGGAAGGTTTGTATTTATCCGTAGGATAGTGTATTTCCGTTTTGTAAACTTGCGTTCTATATCAGGATCCTATTAGTACTTTTTTCTTCCTTTCTAATATGTATGTTACATCAAGACAAAAGTAAGTCTTTTCCAGAGGAAAGGCATGAGAAAGGTATAGGGCAGAAAGGAGCTGGTTTATTGATAGGTCACATGATTACTAGATTAGGGAGTGTAGATTTGATTTATAGATAGTAGGTAATTGCCAAAGATTAAATAACCAAAAAAATAAAAATAAACCAACACCATAGTCACAGTTTAACATAGTAGGGATTTGAGGAATGGAAGACCAAGGGAATTGACTAGAAGCAGTGGGTGAAAGAAATTCAGAGAACTTGAAGAGTACAAACAAACCCCTTAACCCTGATGGCTAAACTTCCCCATTCCCATGGCGCCCAGTCCAGCCTTTACTAGAAACCGTTCTGTTGGGCTGAATCTGTTAAACAGCTGCTGGATGTGGGGATGTTGGTCTCTGAGTCCTTCCTTGCATTTTACAATCGACAAAGGATCAGACTAGCAGGAGGGTGCGTGTAGTGTAATCTGGTCTGCCATGTTAAATGGAGGCATTTCTTCTGGAACCTGGGGAGATTGAGATAGACCTAGAATGGTGTGGCCTTCTTATGGGTTTGGAATGAACTCCCTCTGCTTTATGTTTTGAAGTGAACACAGAAGCAAAGTGTAGCCCCCTAGTGAGCAAGAAAATAGGTATATTGAGGGGGGTGAGCACTGAAGAAACCCTGGAGTTTCAATTCTGGAAGCTTCAAAGAAAATAAATGGGATGTGTATATCATAGAGATCTACCACGTGTCTCCCTCGTTCACCCTACACATGCCCCCTGGTGGTGGGTATAAGGGGCTTCCGTCACCAGACCTCACGATGGCTGTCTTAGAGCTGAGCCGTCCTAGGCTCTTATTCTGCAGGTACCTGTCAGTGACAGAAAGGGGGTATGGAGCTTAAAGGAACAAGGGGAGCAGTAGAAGTTTTCATAGGAGAGTGAGGATGTGGAGGACACAGCTTATTTTAGAAGTTACCATAGAAGAGCCTCTGGGATAAGACATTGTATTGGATTCTCAGAGTTTGTATCTTTTATGGTTAAGGTGACTGTAATTTATTGCCTAAAACAAGACACTTTTAAGAGTGAAGGGAGCCCTGGTAATAATTATGCTGGGACAGCAGGTGTTAAACGGTAGTGTCCTGGGCAAGGAAATACGGCCACATCATTCATAGTGGGCCTCTGACATCATCAAGATTTGGGTTTGCTTTTTATATCTTCATTTTGAATTTTCATTAAGATTCTGGAAAGTGGGGATGAGGATGTAAATTGGCAAATCACTTTTATGTGATGTTATTGTAGAAGTACATTTTGTAGTAGGCCAGGAGGAGAACCAGTATTTCAGAGTTGTTGGAATGTGGCTCTGCAGTCACGCTGCCGGGGCTTGAATCCTGGGGTTTTTTTACTAACCAGCTGACCTTGAGAAAGTTACAAACCTTTCTGTGCCTCAGATTCTTCTTCCGTAAATTGGCGATGTAGTGCCTGCCTTCACAGGACTGTCGCATGGTCTAGAGTGGATGTGTGAGTTTCACGAGGATTTGGTCCTTATTTGTAAATCTTTGATGCTTCTAAGACCAGAGGAGTGCCTAGCATGGCAGCTTGATGTTGATGTTAACAAGACACTGAATGGAATAGTGAGGGTGTCGCTTATACTTGGAGCAGAGCTGTCCTTGAAAACATTTTTCTGGAGAGAAAATTTCTTTATGTTGACTCCTTATCAAAATAGAAGATGTGTTCCTCTAGGGTTCTATTTTGCTCTAAAGTCTAAATGTACACTGGACCATCACATGCCTTTAACTGTTTTGATGACAGAATAATAAAGGATGCCCCCCCTCCAAAGAAGCAGAGATCTTGGGGAGTGAGTGTATGGTGTGAGGGATGGCAAAGGCAAGGTCAGTGACTAGCTCTGCCTGTCTTGCTCTTACTGCCAGATAAGAATAGTTAGAGAATTTTTGCACAGAATATTTCAGTTGGGAGACTATGGAATAGAAGGTCATGTTCGTATCTGTGATCCGTGATTATGCGATGCGCGCACTTCCTTGTGCTGTAGAACCACGTACACCTCGTTTGGTAGCAACTGGATGAGATGTCACATTTACAGCTGCTCCAAGAGCTGTTTCTAAAATTGGATTCTGGGGCGCCTGGCTGGCTCAGTCGTTAAGCATCTGCCTTTGGGTCAGGTCATGATCCCAGGGTCCTGGGATCGAGCCCCGCGTTGGGCTCCCTGCTGAGCAGGCAGCCTGCATCTCCCTCTCCCACTCCCCCTGCTTGTGCGTGCGCTGTCAAATAAATAAATACATCTTAAAAAAAAAATCATTAAAATTAAAAAAGAAAAGAAAATTGGATTCCGCTGGGCTGGGGCTGAGACCCCCAGTGGCGGGGGAGATGATGAAGAAAGGACAGATCCTGTCACCGCCATCTAGAGCACATTTGTTCACTGGTGTACACGTTTTAGGAGTAAAACTGTAGCAACATATGATGGCAAGTCCTATTTACTTAGTAGTTTATATCGTAGCTGGTTTCATTGCCCAGCAAGGGATGATGATGAACATAGTTAAATACAGGTCGATTATTTTTAGTTTGCATGAAAGATTTTGTTTGGGCCTAATTTAAGTAGACTCAGTGACAAGTGACTCAGTGGCAGTCGTGTTTATAATGTCAAATCCCCCCTTTTAAAACAAGTATTAAATTACAGTTTTTTAAAAATAGTATTAAATAGGGGCGCCTGGGTGGCTCAGTTGGTTGGGCGACTGCTTTCGGGTCAGGTCATGATCCTGGAGTCCGGGATCGAGTCCCGCATCGGGCTCCCTGCTCAGCGGGGAGTCTGCTTCTCCCTCTGACCCTCCCCCCTCTCATGCTCTATGTCTCTCGTTCTCTCTCTCTCTCTCAGATAAATAAATAAAATCTTTAAAAAAAAAATAGTACTAAATGCACATGTTACAGAAATAAAATAGCGCAAAACGGTAAATAGTAGAACTGCGGGCTTTCCCCCTCCGGCGGCATTAGCTCCACCCTCCGAGAGCAGCCCCATCACCGGTTTATGGTATGTGCTTCCCGGATATTGTCTACATGAACATACAGATAGAGTTGGGGTTTTTTTCTTTTTCTCGCTTGAAGTAAGGTATCTCCGTGTCTCCATCTTGGAGGTGATCCCATAGCCATACATACGGCCGCGGTTTTCCTCCACGTGGCTGCATAATACGGTGTCGCTTGGCCACAGCCTACTCGGACGACTGATGGACACGGACGTGGTTTCCAGCCTCGCTGCCGCCGGGAGGGGCCCCGGCCGTCAGCGTCTTGCGTCATTTGGGGCCGTGCGCGCGTGCGTGTGAGAGCACGTCCCCGGCCGGCAGTTACGTTCTCGCCCGCAAGGAGCGAGTGCGCGCTCTCACCTGCACGCGCATTTGCGCAGGGTTTTAGCGACTCTCTTGTTACGTGCCACTCCAGTAGGTGAGGGAGAGTATCCCGGTTAATAAGTATTTTTTTTTCTCAAGAAGGAGTTTGAGCGTGTTTTCCTGTTTGAGGGCATTTGTATCTCCTTCTCTGGGAGTTCTCCTGTCCGTGTACTTTGCCCTTTTTCTCTTGGGCGGAGCGTCTTGGCTTATTGGTTTGAGAGACCCCTTCATAATGCGCAGAAAATCAGCATTGTATGTGACGTGAGCCGCAAGGTTTTGGTTTCAGTCTATGGTTTTTGTTTGAAAGGTTTTTAGTCATGAAGAACTTTCTCATTTTCATATAGTTGAATTTATTAATCTCTTTTCAACTGATACTATTCTTTTTTTTGAGAGCGAGAGAGAAAGCACGAGTGGGCAAGGGGAGAGGGAGACGCAGACTCTCTGCTGATCAGGGAGCCCGACGTGGGGCCCAATCCCAGGATCTGGAGATCACAACCTGAGCCGAAGGCAGTCACTTAACCAACTGAACCACCCAGGCGCCCCCCGTGATACTTTCTAACTGGTGGTGGTTTGCACCACCCCTCTGAAATACGATGACTCTTTTCTTTATTTCCATGTCTTCTCTTCAGGGAAAAGGTGGTTTGAACTCTGGATATACTGCAGCTCAGCTGGCGACTAAAATCATTTGGAATTTTGTTTTTAATCTGGGTTTAAAGACCTCTCATTCCATTAACAAAAATGCATTCTCAGAATTTAACACTAAAATGAACTCAATTTAATGAAACTAATATGAAACTGATAATGAAAACAAAGGTTTTATTTTGCAAATGTGGTAAACCCTGAGATGTAGAAACGCTGTCTTCTGATGAATGATTACTATTGATGATATCAAAGAGCTGAGAGTAAAACTTAATTTTCCTTTGATTTTTATTTTTTAAAGATACTTTATTACTATGGTAAATAGCAATAATTTGGGGCAGTAATTCAGGGCCATCATGAACATTAGTTGTAACCATACTGTGGAATTGCAAAGTTAACAGAGACAGTTACTTGATATAATGATGGTTTGACCTGATTTTCTATAATAGTGCTTAGGATAAGTGGCATGTTGATAATTATATTTCAACAGAGAATAAAATGTTTTATACCAGGCAGTGGCATTGTCCTAAGACACACTGCATTGATATTAGACCTTTAGTATGCTTTAATAATTCTAAAGCTGAGTTTTGAGTTTCCTAAAGCTGCTTTATGAAACTGGGTACTGATACATTGTTATGTAATGTGTACCTTTGTTTTTAATTCTTAAACTTGCTCAATAAATAACTGTTTGATCCTCAGAAGTCTGGGTACACCCGGTCTAGCGTTCTGATTTTCTCCTCTCTCCTTGCCCTCTCAAGTGCTGGGGACAGCCCACTAACGACCAATAGACTGGCACTCCGGCCGTTGTGACTTACACGCAGAGAATAGGTTTAGTGAGGACGTAACAGTTTTAGGTAGGAAAATACAGATTTATGGAATAAACCAGGAGCACTCATGAATTTCCCATGAGAACTAAAGTTCTGGACTTTATCTCCATAAAAGAACTGTTAGTCCTTTTCGCCCCCTATAAGATCACAGGACCTGTTGTCTTATCATTCCTTCCATCCTCTTTCCCCAGGAATTGCAGAAGTTACTAGCCTTCTCCACAAAAGTCTTAGAATAGCCAGAGTCGCTTTTTGAATGTTGGCTTAAAGCAATTATCAGCCCCAAACCAGTCTTAAATAAGTCCTAAGTGTGTAGGCTGTGTTTCTAGAAGAATATTTTAATCCACTTTGTTTCCTTTGATTTCTTTGACCAGGTCATGTGTGAAAAACTTTGGGTACAGATTGCTTGTTATGCTGCATGAAGACTTCTACTCAAATGGAATTATTTTTTCTCCCACAGGATGAATACTCCATCTTTCCTCAGACATACTCCATAGATATTAATGGTTACATTCTTGTGTATTCTGTTACATCAATCAAAAGGTAGGACTCACTCCTGCTGCTTGCTTGAGTTTGTTTGCTCTGCATAGATAGCATTCATCGTTTTAAAGGATCTGATGGAATTGGTTATAGCAACTCAGACTTTCCAGACTAAATGTTTTTCAGTGATTGTCTTGTGGAGCAAATAGGTTGTTAAGGGAGAAAAAATATCCCAGTAGACGTTCTCTGACACTGATAGAATAAAAACTGTATTTCTTCCCTCCAGCTGCCTAGATAGTGATTGCACATGATCTGAGCTCTTTTGCTAATGGAAATGGGAACTACATAAATTGATTTACTTTTTGTGTGTTTTCACCATATTAATGTGGATCACAGGCTGACTGCTAGGGCCTTCTAGCTAAAGAACATCCTACAAATAGAGATTAAAATTCGTGTTTATGTGATTTGTCAGCCAAGTGTTAGACTTTCCCATTTAAATATCTCACCTATTTCATTTTGAATATTCTCAGTAAGGGTTACTTGGTGTCAAATACATGCACACATGAAGAAAGATTTGTAGGAAAGAATTAAGGAATTCCTTGTGTTCAGGTTATTTTATATTAAAATGGTGAGTTGATGACATTATATGTTTTTCCCATGATAAACATTATATAACACTAAGATGGATGTCTTATTTCATGCTTCTGTTTTACAGTTTTGAAGTGATTAAAGTTATTCATGGCAAATTGTTGGACATGGTGGGGAAAGTGCAGTAAGTAGTAATAGTTTCTCTCTTTTGTTAGATACACTCCTTACAGTTCTGTCTTCTGAACAATAAGATCTGGCACTGACTAGTTTCCTTTGGCTTTTTTGTCTCACATTACTAGAATACCTATTATGTTGGTTGGAAATAAGAAAGACCTCCATATGGAAAGGTATGTAACTTCTGAATAATTGATTTATAAAATCAAGTCTGAGATGTATGCACTAAAGTACTTTTTGTAATTATTGTTCTCATGGTGAAAATATTCTTAGGTGTAGCATATCTGTGTTCAGAAATATGGCAGTGAGTGTACCCAAGCAGCAAAACCAATATAAAATCTCACCCGTCCTGACCAGTGTTTTCTCTAGAAAAGAGGGAGCAAAGGTGGTAGGAAATTAGCTTTGGGTTCTTCCACCATTTTGTGCAAAGTGGACTCTAAAGAGACCACAGAAGCACTTACTCATTCAACAAATAGTTTCTGAGTACTGCAGCCAGGATTAGGTCAGCGAACAGGGCCGCGGAGCCCAGTCTGGAGACGAGGAGGCTCACCAGCTGGATGCCCGTCGCCTGTGCGCAGCAGAGTTGAGCTGTGGGCCCCTACACTGCTGCCCTTCCTCGGGTGCTCACAGCCCAGCTCGCTGTGAAATAGTCCGTGTCCTGGGTACTGGAAAACACAGTCGTGTTCTCTGAACCTCGAGGGCTTGCTAGAGCATGGGTAACCCCAAAAGGCCACATCTGTTGCATTCCCCAACTTAGGCATTAATAAAGTGCTCCTCTGTGGTACACACTGGATGATAAGACTGAGCAGAGAGAATTCTTCTGCGTTACAAGAAAACAGTTGATAAAAGTGGAGCCTGGTTTGTTAATAATTATAGATGTTTTCTAAATAAAGAGCGCAGTACATTAATTAGAATTTTCTTTTTCCTCTAGGGTGATCAGTTATGAAGAAGGGAAAGCGTTAGCAGAGTCTTGGAATGCGGCTTTCTTGGAATCTTCTGCTAAAGAAAATCAGGTACCAAGTTTGTAGAACTCCTTTCATGCTGCAGCCGTCAGTCCCAGGCCTGTGTCCCCTCAGTCAGCCGAGCCCCGCCCTCCCTGCCTCTCCTGTTTCACCTGTGTCCTTCCTTCCACCACTCTCGTATCAGCCTTTGGGTTGCTATCAGGATTCTGCTTCCAAAGGGACCTAGAATATTTGTAGGATAAAACAGAAGTTAAGAGTGAAGAAAAGACTACTTTGTGAACATAGATTATTATTTTTGTTTTTTATTAAAGGCTGGTACAGAAGTAAGTCCAGACGTAGAAAAGAAACGAGAATGATCTTAAATCATTTTGGCAATAATTTTGTGCCTACACCAAGCCCCTTTCTCTGTAGGATGAAACGGAGTGTGGTGGATGTATTGTTTCTCACATAGAAACTGTTAAGAACCGTTTTACAGGCCTCTGTTCCCAGGTCAGCCCGGCAGATGTTCCGTTAAAGGCACATCCTAGGAAGGCTGTCGGTTTTATCTGCGGAGGCTTCACACAGCCTCTCTTTCCTTTTCCTCCCAAGGCCTTACTGTAGCCCCGCAGCGCCCCAGCTCGCCTCCTGCCTCTGTTTTCTCTCCAGTGTTTCTCTGCAGCCACTAACTTCTTAAAGCTGCATGTCAGATGGTGTCGCCCTCTGCTAGAAGGCCTGTCAGTGGGTTGCCTGTTGTCTAGAGAACAGACTCAGAGCCCTTAGTGATGCGGAGGGCGGACGAGATTGGTTCTCTTCCAGTTCCTCTTGTTGTGTCCCCGTCCTTTCTCAGTCCTTCTCAGGCATGACAGAGTACGCCCGCCACCTTCCCCACGAGGGACACTTGCCCAATGCGCCCTTCCTTCATGCTCTCCTCGGACCTCAGCTGTCCTTTCTCGATTCACCACTTACATCCATATGGTGCTTTACAGTGTTTAAAGTCTTTTCCACTTGTTCTCTCATTTGATGCTCATATAAGAGTAGTTGATGTTCATGTCTGTGAGGAAACTATTCAGTAAGGGTGACTGGCGCATCCTGGGTAAGGATGGCTGGCACACTGTGGGCCTGGTGCCTGTTTTCCCCACCTCTGCCACTTTTCCCCTGGCCCTCAAGGTTCTTTTCTCTTAACCCCCTTAATTCGTTCCGAAATCCAAGATGTGTCGTTTACCTTTGTATTCTCCATAATGTCTAGCACGGCAGACTCTATCGGCACACCTGTCTGGTAGGTGCTTAGTCAACCCAGGAACCCCTTGACAGTCCAATCCCTTTGTCCTTGGGTTCAGATAATGAGGGAGATTAAATCTGTGTAATTGGTTCCCAAGTGCCAGGTAACAAGGGATTTGTGTGACTCTGCTCAGCTCTTGAGTGCAGACAGTAAGAATTCAGATACCAAGAGTTGAGATAGTAAGAGATACTTTCATTTCCTAATGGAATTAAATCAAACATTTATTGGGTGTCTAATCTGTCCTTAAAATCATTTAGTTGCACTATCTCATTTTGGAAGTGAGTGTAAGATCCAAAGAAGTCAATGAGTTTTGTAAGATCAGTCTATTTATATGGCATAAGAATTAGGACTAAAGTTTAAATCTAACCACAATTTGGTCCTCTCTCCTCTACACCATGCTTTCCGATGGATTTGGAGAGAAGGCCTCGTGCATGACCAAAGCATAATAGAGATTAAAGTATTCTTGGGGAGGGATACAGATACAGACTGTCTGGATTACAGAGTCTGTGTGTCAGCCTTGATTGGAATCTGGTTGTAAAAACCTTGTAAAAGACATTTTTGGTCCATTGGAGAGATTTTATTATGTTCTGTATATATTAGGGAAGTAATGTTAATTTCCTTAGATGCGGTGATGGTATTGGAATTATGAAGAGAATATCCACATTCTTAGGAAATGCAAACCAAAGTATTTAGGGGCCAAGTTTCATAATGTCTGCGACTTACTTCCAAATGGGACAGATGGGTGGATGGACCAAGAGAGGGCAAGCAAATACAGCAAAGATGTTAACATTTGCTGAATCTGGAATAGTGGGGCTAGGTGATTATTGTACAGTTCTTTCCATTTTTCTGTATGCTTGAAATTTTGCATCATCAAGATTTGAAGGTGGTCAGAAGATAAAAACTTCTGCTTAGAAGATCAGTAAGTCTCAGACGTACTGTACAGCATGGTGGACTACAGTTAACGATACTGTGTTGTTTTTGTATTTGGAAGTTGTTGAGAGAGTAGGTCGTAGAAGTTCTCACCACAAGAAAAAAGAATCGTAACTTGTGGCAGTGAGTGTGAACTGGACTTGCTGTGGGGCTCACTTCTCAGTATATACAAACACCGAATCGTTATGTCATACATACAAACTCACACAGTGTTGTAGGTCAGTCATACCTCATTTAAAAAACGTTTTTTGGGGTGGAGAAGTGCAGTTGAATGGCCCCGGCTGTCTTGGTTCTGTTTGCTGACTTCAGTCTTTCTCTCTGGTGAAGGTCTGGGGGTCCTGATGCAGTCGTTCCATTGGACACGGTCCTTACATAGGCGGCGGCAGGATTGTGGCACTGTTGTGTGTGCGAGGGCAGCCCCGCATGCGTCAGTAGCTTGTGGGCCCTCCTCCAGCATGACTCGGGGGCTTTGCCCGGGAAGGCCCACCGCCTGGAGTTAATGTAGCTTTCTGACAATGACCTGGGATGGTTTGCTAGAGCTACGTTATTACGCCACTGCAGGGTTTCAGGGTGCAGGCCTCCGCCGTCTGGTTTATGCCGTATCTTCACTGTAGCTTCCAGTTTGTGATGTGGCTCTCTGTTGGGTCATTCTTCAATCTTGGCACTTCCTTTAGAAGGTAGCAAGACCCAGATAAAACATGAATCATGCTGAAGGCTCAGAGCTAAAGAGAAAGGATTCCAGCTACTGTGATTCTTCTCAGTTTTGATACATTTAGCAAATGGATCTGATAGTTGCCAAACATGTCGAGGGAGGCAAGGGTCCCGTATGGCCGCCTCACATAGCTCAAGCCAGAGAAGCGCAAAGATGAGGTGATGCACTCGTCATCTGTTCTGTTGCGCTGTCCTCAGATCAGCAGGTTCCTCATTAGACGGGAAATGAATCCTTTAAGGCGAGAAGATCCTCTTGCCCAAATCAGGTAAATACAGCAGTGACATGCAGTTCTTGGGACACTGACGACCCGAGCATTTATCTCAAAGGCGTGTCTAGAGATGTCTCTGCTCTCTGTCACGCTCTCGTACTCCTGCCCACGTGGTCTTGGAATGTGCTGAGGGGAATCAGGAGACCCTAAGCCTGGCGAGTCTCTCCCCACCCAAAGGGGAGAAACCAAGTAATTCTATTCCCTTACATTAGAGGTGTAAGTGATTCTAACCCACACAAGTGCCAGAATGCTTGCTATTATTGGTATAGAGTAGGGAGAGAATTTGTCTATGTAGTAAAGACCATGCGTGCACGCACACCACACACCAAGTCATGTGATAAGAGACCAGTCTGTGTGGGCGCCTGGGTGGCTCAGTTGGTTGGGCGACTGCCTTCGGCTCAGGTCATGATCCTGGAGTCCCGGGATCGAGTCCCGCATCGGGCTCCCTGCTCGGCGGGGAGTCTGCTTCTCCCTCTGCCCCTCCCCCCTCTCATGTGCTCTCTCTCATTCTCTCTCTCTGAAATAAATAAATAAAATCTTTAAAAAAAAAAAAAAGAGACCAGTCTGTGTGAACTACTCAAGTTTCTTATTTATAATTTTTCATATAGCTTGTTTGTCATTTGTATTACTTACCTAAGTAATACAGATTCAGTGGACTTTGTTAACAGAGTGCTTGCTGGAAAAAATGATCAAGTCAGTGAGGATCCTGTACTCTATTATTGAACTATGGGACGTGCTTGCAGTTCTGGCTTATTTCTTGTGGAGGCCTGCAGCTGTATTTTCGCAACGGGATGAAAGAACATACTTGGGCAGAGTCAGATCACACAGATAATCAAGGAGAATTCTGAGATTTATCTAGAAAGCCAAATTCCAGGCACACTGTGTTTTCTTGGTGAGAGTTTGGCACGTGTTTTTCCAAATATTTTTCTGTGCATTTTTGTACAGTGAAATAAACACTTTGTCTAATCATGGGAAAGGAGGAAACCTTACTGAAGCCAGTGACCTTGATTAGACAAGAGGGGTGGGATCTGGGGCCAGCTTTAGCTAAATTAGGGGTGCCTTGTCCATGGCAGCAGGGAAGGAGCCGGAGCCGGTGAGCCCAGACTCAAGGGTTGGTCAGTTTGGTGGACAGAGTATGTAGAGTTCTCTCATGAATGCTGCGAACTGGAAAACACAGTTACCAGGTGAGTGTGAGAATGGGGGAGAGGCTTTAGAAATCCCGGGAGAAAGTGAAGGCGTTTAAGCTGCATCCGGGGAGTGACTAGACCAGGGGAGTGCAGTTGGGTGGTGCCGAGGGTCCCCTCTGGAGTCCAGGTCCCAGCGGTAAAGTGAGCTGGGCCCCTCCGGCTGTGCGGCTGCAGGTGCCGAGCAGGCGACGGCTGGCCGAGAAGGAGGCCGCAGTACGGTGACAGCAGGCGTGAGCTGTGGGCTCAGTGCCGGCCAGGGCGGACAGTGAGCATGAGAAGTGGTTAAGGGACAGAGAAGTGTCCTTGGACAAAGGAAACCCTTCCCTGTGGGGCTGAGAACTGGGGAGTTTGGGCTATTGAGGGAGGGAGGGAATGAGAGCGAGAAAGAAGATGGGTGATGGAGGGTACTTGACATTGGGCGATGGAGGGGTAGCTGTTGGTATTGACGAGACCTAGGTGCTGCCCCTTGAGGCTTTTGAGAACAGGGGCAATTTTTGATTATCATCAGGGACGGGTGTTCAGCCTAAGAGGGGATTCCCTGCCCAAAATACCAGTGACTCCTCATGAAGGGCCTGTGGGGCTGCCCAGGCGGCTGAGCGGCGGCGGTGGGGAACGACCGGTCAGTGGAGGAGAGGAGGCCACGGGGCTGAGAGCGGTGTTGGAGACTGTGCCGCCGCTCCAGAAGGGAGAGGGGAAACGACTCGGGGCTTGTATGGGCTCGAAGCTGGCTTACATCATTGCAGAGCTGCGTACAAGTTGAAGCTGAGCGTTTCAGGGAAGCGGGGGGCACAGGTCTGGAGGGGTTAGTGGGGTACGGGAAGGGCGCCTGCCCTGCTGTCGGTCCCGTGCCTCAGGGCTGTGAAGAGGGAACCCTCCTCCCGGGAAAGCAGCGTTCAGATGGGAATGAGAGCTGACAGGTGAGCGGGTGCTCGTACTGGACCCTGAAACTCTAGAGGAACCAGAGCGGAGAGCGGGGAGGGACTTCTTGGACTGCGGCCGGTGAAAACGGGTCAGAAGCGTGATGCGAGGTTAGCTCCCGAGTCAGGAGGTGGCAGGGGTGAGGTGTGGGGCAGGAAGGGAGTCTGGGGACCTCCACCCGCCGGGGCGACAGTGGGCGGTGGGCCTTCTTCAGTCCTGCCAGCAGTAGAAGTATTCATCAGGGTTCCACTTTAAAACTAATGCGGTCTAGTTTTCTCTTTGATTTTCAGACGGCTGTTGATGTCTTTAGAAGGATAATTTTGGAGGCAGAAAAAATTGACGGGGCCGCTTCACAAGGAAAGTCGTCCTGCTCGGTGATGTAACCCTGCTGCAGAACCGGACACTGGGAGTCGATCCTGCCCCAAGAAGCAGACTGCCCGTTATCCTTTAAGATAAACTCAGCTTCTTTTTCCTTCTGTTAACCTGAAAGATTTCATTTGGGTCAGAGCTTTTTCCTGCCCCACCCCCCTTTCAGATTATGTTAAACTCTGACTCTGTCCAAATGAGTTCACTTCCATTTTCAAATTTTAAGCAATCATATTTTCAATTTATATATTGTATTTCTTAATAATATTATGACCAAGAATTTTATCGGCATTAATTTTTCAGTGTAGTTTGTTGTTTAAAATAATGTAATCATCAAAATGATACATATTGTTACACTACTATTAACTAGGCTTCGATATATCAGTGTTTATTTCATTGTGTTAAATGTATACTTGTAAATAAAATAGCTGCAAACCTTAACCCCTCGAGCTACTTGGTGTGGCCTTTAAAGAAGAAAACGTGGTCCCACTGAGGGAACCTTTCCCTGCCTCGGTGGGTGGGGGGGCTCCCGCTGGGGGTGGGGGTGGGGGTGGCCGCGGGCCGGCCTGCTGACCGCAGGGGCTCTGGGGCTCTGGCACCTGGCAGGCCCACCAGATGGTAGGGCCGTGGGATGGTTGGGAAGAGGCCCAGAACTGGGCTGGCTCTCGATCGACCCCAGCTGCTGAGTGGCCTTGGAGGGTCTGTGAGGAGAGTTAGTCCCCAGTAGTGACTGTTCTCCCCTGCACCCTCAGAGCCCCCACCTTGAGTGGGGGGCTTCATGCCGTGGGGGCACCGAGCAGAGCTAGAGCCTTCTCCTCTCCCTGCTGCTTGCCCGTAGGCCACCTGAAGACAAGGGGAAGTTAAGAGTCCCTTCCTGTTTCTCCTTGGGCCTTGCTTGATGTCCACCGCAGACAGGATCTGATTCAGATCCCACAACACTGAGTCGTTTCAAGGGCAGGGAATGTTGCCAGTAAGTGTTGTGGGGGGGGCTTGGGAGAACCTCCTTCAGACCCCGACCGCACCCCTCCCTCTCCGCAGGGACCAGCGAGAAGGAGGGTTTCCTTTGCTCAGTGGCCACCACGTTGACAATCTTAAGTCCCACTTGAGTGGCGCTTTCCCGGTGATGGTACACAGAGCCAGTCCCGACCGCGAAGCAAACGTTATCACTGACTTTATTAATAAAATACAGTTTTTCAAATACTCAAAATTTTCTTTGACAGCACAGTACTGATTCTCATTAACAGGGTTTATTCTTAGGCCTTGTGTTCTACATGGGTCCTCCGTGTGTGGGACTTTGTTAAATCTGGATCCACTTCACCCGGGCAGCCTTTTTCATTTGAAAAGAATTTCTGTGTAAATGGGAACTTTGAACACCATGTTCGTGCCGGAAGCCAGCTCTCACCAAGTGATCCTTGGAGGACCTGGGCCCTGTCTGGAGGTGGTCTGGGCTTCCTTTATGTGGTGCTGTTCACCTAGTCACTCCGATAGTTATGTTCTTTTTTTTCCAAGTTTTTCTTTAAATGTCAGTTAACATACAGTGAGACTGATCTGCGTGTCATGAACACAGCAGGGAAACCTGCACCCTTAACAGAGCTTGCATCCAACCTTGAGCCTTGGAGATACTACAGGCCGGTCCAGTCCTGCTCCCCAGTGCGTTGATCCCATCCGCAGGCAGTTGACTGACGTGCTGGATGGACTGAGCGTGTTGTGTGTTCCAAACGTGGTGCCGCAGCTCCAGATTTCAGTGACGAGGAGTTCATTCCCTTGAGGTGCCGATGGGAGGTGGTTGGTAGTTACCTGTGGTGTGCTGATGTTCTGGTTTGCTTCCCAGCCGCCCTATTTACAGATGAGGAAACCATCTTAAAGGTGTCAGCAATTGGTTAATGTCAAGGACCAATACCATTGTGTGTCCTCTCTGCTCATGTGATATCTGAGCTTCTGAAGAAATTCTAGCAACTGCCAGATTTGACTTAAATTTTTTGTTACTTAATACTGTGTTCAATCACTCACTTCTAGGCCTTTTTTCTTATGTTTTAGCATTTCTGAAATCAAAAATGAGTCTTATGATCAATGAAAAAGCATCATGTTAGGAAAGATAATGTTTTTCTTAGTGGTACATAAATGTGGTCTTAGATTCATTGAAGTACAGTACGTACAAATATAAAACCAGGTATGTATTCAAAACTATTTTGCAGGGGTGCCTGGGCGGCTCAGTCGGTTAAGTGTCCAACTCTTGGTTTCGGCTCAGGTCATGATGTCAGGGTCGTGAGATCAAGCCCTGTGTTGGGCTCTGTGCTCAGCGTGGACTCTGAGAGTCTTTCCCACTCTGTTCCTCCCCCCACTTGCACTCTCTCAAATAAATAAATAAAATCTTTATTGGCATAAACTCTTCTGCAGCTCACAATTAATACAAATTATAAAATCACATTACAAATTTAAATTAACGTGATGGAATTTTGCTCAAACTAGATAGTCCAGCCGCTTACCGTATCGAGACCGCCACGTCTCAGCCATGCCACTGACGGCGCGGCCCGCTTGCCCAAACTGCTCATCACCCCCTTGTCAGCACACCCATGGGTCCTCCTGGTTGCTTTCTTGACCTTTCAGCAGCATCGCACACGGCTGGTGACTCCGCAAGCCTTCTCCCTGCTTCCATGAAACCATGTTCTCCGGGTCTCCTCTGGCGCACTGTGGGCATGAGTCTCCTTTGCTGTTTCCTTCTCTGCCAGACCTCGGCGGGCCCTTGTCCTCCCTGCACCCTCTTCCCTGGTTTCCCTACGTTTACTACCACATTTCCCGAAGGCCCCAAAGCTCACACCTGCCCCCCTGACCTCTGTGGGCTTTTCTTGTCTTAGATGTCTCGACCTCTCAGGTGTGTTATGTCAAAATTGAATACTTGATTTCCTCAGAAGCCTGGGCCTCCCCTAGACCCTGATTCAGGAAATGACACCACTGCCCACTAGATACTAAAGCTAGAAAGTGGGGCGCCATCCTCTCCCTCTTCCTCGTCTCCCATGCAGTCCACCCCGGTGCATACTGCCTTCCCGCAGTAGGTAGCACTCCCAACCCTTCACGTCGTGGACCAAGTCAACTTGTTTAAGACAAACCGTTTCATGTCACTCAAAATTCTCTCATAATAATCATGCCAAAATCCAAACTTCCAATGCTTGAAGCCCAGCACAATCGAGCTGGTGCTTAACCTCATCTGCCCCCGAGGCCGTGCTCCGGTCCCTTTGGCCTTGGTGGTTCCCAGACAAAACGCCCTTCCCCAGACTTCCCACCCCCCCAGGCCACCACGTGGGCTCCCCTCCGCGAGTCTGAGCCCTCACGCTCTGTCACCCGGTACGGCACCTGCCGTGCTCCATCACTGTGGGTCCTTGTGCACACCGTGTACGCCGACTAGATCCACCTGGAGCGGACACAGTGATCCATCTGTCCCAGGCACCCTGACTCCCCAGCGCCCCCGAGCACGGGGTCTGCTGAAAAAGATTGCCCAGTGCACAAGTTCACTCAGCCGTGTCTGTCATAACATGTATTTTTTTGTGATTGTCTTAGTGGTTGCCCTAGGAATTATAATGAACATCTTAATTCATAACCATCCAGTTCGGATTAATGCCATTTCAATAGTGTACAAAAACTTGGCTCCTATATATAGCTCATGCCCTCCTCCCCATTTGTAGTATTGTCCTACAAATTACATTTTTATGTGTTGTATAAAGTGAATAGGTTGGTTATTGCTTTATGAAGTCATCTTTTAAATCAAATAGGAGAAAGAAATTACAAAAAAATACATTTATCCTGTCTTGCGTACTTACCTGTGTAGCGACCTTTCCCGGTGCTCTGTAGTCATCCAGTTTCCTTGGTTCCAGCCCGAGACTCCCTCCAGCATTTTTTTTTTTTTAAAGATTTTATTTATTTATTTGACAGAGAGAGACACAGCGAGAGAGGGAACACGAGCAGGGGGAGTGGGAGAGGGAGAAGCAGGCTTCCCGCAGAGCAGGGAGCCCGATGTGGGACTTGATCCCAGGACCCTGGGATCATGACCTGAGCTGAAGGCAGTCGCTTAACCAACTGAGCCACCCAGGCGCCCTTCCTCCAGCATTTCTTGTGAGCAGGTCTGCCAGCCCTGAATTCTCTGGAGGTTTTGTTGCTCTTCATCTTTCCAGGAAGGCCTTGTTGGATGTAGAGTTCTGGGTGCAGAGTGTTTCTCCTTCGGCCCTTCCCCGCCCCTTCTGGTTGAGGTTTCTCATGAGCAGGTGCAGGCCACGCGTGTGGTGTTCTGGGCTCCCAGGAGCCTGCTGCCTTTTCAAAGGCCCCTTGGACACCTCCTTTTCCAACATTTTTCTTTCTTTCTTTTTCTTTTTTTTTTTTTTTTTAGGCTGTTTTGTTAGCTTGCTGTTGGCCCCAATGTCAAATAAATGGCTGCCGACTGTTTTTAACAGACACCATGGGAAACAGCGGTCGGGTCAAATAAAACCAAGACTTGGCAGTGGGGGTTTTCCAGGGAACTGCTGGATGTGACAAATGAGTTTTCTGAATGCGGGGCTTTGAAAGAGCCCCAACCCCCTCTTGACCCTTCCGGGGCTGCCATAGTGCTGGTTTGTCCCAATTGCGGCTGCTGATTTGCAAGGCACCTGGGAGTTGGGGTCAGGGTCTGGCAAGAGGGCAAGTGATGATGCCCCAAGGCTCACTGGTGCTGAGAACCATTCACTTTTCTTAAATAAACACCCCCTGGTTGTTGCAAGCCTTTAGTTAATGTCCAGAATCCTGAAGAAGTCAATTTAGGGGGGACGGTTTTTACTGGTGTTCTCACTGGGTTCTCAAAGGTCCCTACGGCAGTGTTCCCAGTGACGTCCCTGCAGGGCCTGCACAGTGGGACGGGTGAGTGGATGAGCCCTTCTGTGGGCTGCCTTCTAAATGGTTCCTTTGAAATTGGCCCACGTCCATTGGGGTGTGGTTGAAATTCCCCACCACCCACACAGGGTGCTGGGACAGCCTCTACTCACTTCCTGAGCCTACGCCTTATGGGCTCATAAGAAGGAAGGTTGGTGCCGTCTGCCAGGGTCAATGCAAACAGCCTGGGACTCAGATGGCGGCAGTACTTGGTCATCAGGAAGTCATTCAGATGACCCAGAATACACTGCTGCCTTTTCGGTTATCGTGGTTATGGAAGTACAGTTGAAGAGTTCTTGGAGAGGCCTGGACTCCAGGAAAGCCTCTCTGGCTCCTGTGGGCTGCGGCCGGCCTGAGCGGAGCCCCCCAGCCCGAGCCTCCTCAGCCCTGCCTGCAGCATTTCCAGAGCGCGTGCCTGCCCCATGCCTCCGGCTGCCCTGGTAACCAGTGGACCAAGACTGTGGTGCATATTAATAGGGCCTGCCGGGAAGGCTGTACCAGCGGGAAACCAGGATGCCTCCCGAAGCATTCCTCCGGAGACTCCGGAACCATTCCCTCTCTCTTCCCCCTCCCCAAGAGGGCAAAGTTTTACATTAAGCAGAACTGCTGTGTTACCCATCCTGATGATCTTTCTGTCCCTCTGATGACTTCCCTAGTGTGGCAGGCGGTCTGCTCTGGAGTTAACAACTGGAAAGCTGAGAGCGGACTTAGCATCCCTGTTTCCAGAGGCCGGACCTGAGGCCCAGAGATAGCTCCCAGCAATTAGTCCATTAGTATGTACTATACCCCAGTACCCACCAGGAACCCCACGTAAGGTGGAGCTTCGGACTAAGACTCAGAACCAGGGGCGCCTGGGTGGCTCAGTTGGTTAAGCGACTGCCTTCAGCTCAGGTCATGATCCCAGGATCCTGGGATCGAGCCCCGCATCGGGTTCCCTGCTCTGTGGGGAGCCTGCTTCTCCCTCTCCATCTGCCTGCTTCTAAGGGCGCCTGGGTGGCTCAGTCGGTTAAGCGTCTGCCTTCAGCTCAGGTCATGATCCCAGGGTCCTGGGATCGAGCCCCGCATCGGGCTCCCTGCTCCGCGGGAAGCCTGCTTCTCCCTCTGCCAGCCGCTCCCCCTTCTTGTGCTCTCTCTCTCTCTGTGAAATAAATAAATCTTTAAAAAAAAAAAAAATAGTAAGACTCAGAACAAAGCAGTTCTGGTCCCAGCTCTGCAGCCAAAGTGTGTCTTCGGGCAACTCCCTCACACTCTCTGGTCTTGATTGGCCAGGGACTGTTGTCATGCCACAATTAGGAAAACCTTGGCTGTCCGCAAAGCCCTAATGAATGCAGCATCACAGTCCTGAGGATTGCGAGCCGCCCCCGTGCCAGCCCGAGGCCTGTACCTGCTGCCCGGGTCCCGCTGTTTCTGAAGCTTCCATGTGTGGCCAGCAGCACTGGGTATTGTGGGTGACTCCGGGATTCCCGCAGCCTGCACACCCAGAAAGACACGATGGAGAATCACCAGTGACCTCGACACGCAAGTTTACCAAATCCAAAAAAACGATTTCATTCCAGTCTGGCCCAAGGTGTCAAGAACACATGGGTCTCCAGCCAGGCTCATCAGGGAAATGCAGGTCTGCCACCGAAGGCCTCTGTCTGGACCCACGGAGCTCAGCCTCCGCCAGACCCTGTCGCGGTGCCGTGGAGAGTGCCCTGGTCTGTGGGCAGACAGCTTGCTCCCTCAGGTGCCGAGTGGGGACCTCAGTGCACCTTCCAAGGAGAAGAAGCCCGTGCGGAAAACAGGCTCCAAAGTCCCCTCCACCTCCCACATTCTGTTAAAGCCCAGGAAGCGGCCTTGGCTAAGATCTCTAAGGCATGAAGTTTCTCAGGAAATAGCCAAAGATTCTGGAATTATTACGGCCTCAGCAATCAGGACCTTTCACCCAGTTCTTCCTGCTGCCCAAGAACAGCCCAGGCCTCTCGGTATAGTACAGAAACCGAACGACCCGCTCGGCTGCCTGCTCTCAGAGGGAGCACATCCTGCAGGACTCGCTGGCTTGCTAGGGTTTGGCTTTACCCTTTTATTCCCTCTTCCAGCCCCTATCACTGTAGATTAGCCAAGAAGCCAAGTAAATCAACACCGTAATCCCTGGCTTTAGTATGTGGCACGGCTGTGGGCTTGTGCTGTCCTGAACTTTACCCTAAAAGGCTGACGCAGAGGGCCAGCCTGGCCGTGGCAGCTGGAGCAGCCGGAAAGCTTACATTCCTCAGCTCTGACGTGCCGATTTTTAGGATCCCGTAACCGAAATCATTCCGAGGCACAACCCTTTCTGTGCCTGTAACTGGGGCATTATGGGAGGTTGTAAAGTGCTCGGAACAGTTGGAAGTCCACGGCTGGCTCCCCTGCGAAGCCTGGGGCGGGCAGCTCCAGCTCAGGTGGGTGGTTCTCGAACGTGGGCCTGCCTCGGCGTCACCGGAAGGGCTGGCTAAAACACACGGGGGCCTCAGCCCAGAGCTTCTGATTCTGGGGGTGCAAGCTGGAGCCCGAGACATCCTCACTGCTACCGAGTACCCAGGGCTGCTGCTGCTGCTGCTGGTGGTGGTTCAGGAACCATGTTTTGAGAACCGCTGACTTAGGCCATGATACCTACATAAAGGGGGACAGGCAGGAGTCCCGTGACTGCGGGATCTCAGAGTTGGGGGGGTGACCGAACGCCCACTCTGCCGGGGACTAGGGGGCCGCTGTAGGTTGAACTGGGTCCTCCAAAAAGTTATATTGAAGTCCTAATCCCAGGTACCTGTGAACGTGGCCTTACTTGGAAATAAGGTCTTTGCAGATGTCATCAGGTTCAATGAGGTCATACCAGACTAAGGTGGGTCCAAGTCCAGTGGCTAACATCCTTCTAAGAAGAAATCTGGATCCAGAGAGCCAGGATGCGCAGGGAAGCAGGCCATACGGTGACGGAGGCAGAGTGGGCAGGGGCAGAAGCGGGCAACAGACTCTCCCTCCGAGCCTCCAAAAAGGAACCAAGGCTGTCCACATCTGGATTTTGGACTTCTGGCCTCCAGGACTGGGAGAGGACCCCCCAGACTGTGGCTCTCTGCCGGGGCTGCCTAAGGAAACTCGGGCACAACTTGCAACGTGGGACTTCGGGCAAACCCGAGGGAGTTGGCCATCCCAAATGACACGTGGCCAGAACTCTGCCGTTGACAAAGGAAGAAACTAAAGGTCAGAGTTGTGACCTGCTGTCTAGTCCACTGGGGCCACCATGACAGAACGCCACAGCCTAGTGGGATTGGGGCAAGGTGTTATTTCTCATCGTCCGAAGGCTCACATCCAAGATCAAGGTACATGCAGATTTGGTGTCTGGTGAGAGGTGCTTCCTGGTCCGTAGACAGCTGTCTTCTTTCTGTGTCCTCTCATGGTGGAAGAGCCAGGGAGCTCTTTCCTGAGGGCACTCTGGTCCCATTCATCACAGCTCCGCCCTCATAAGCTAAGCACCTCCCAACACCAGCACCTTGCAGATCAGCTGTCAGCATATGATTTGAGGGGGCACATACATTCAGTGTACCGCTCCTGACGAGGGTCTCCTAGCAAATTCCTGAGACCCAAGCCTAGAACCCATTTTCTAAGAGTTGACCGTGACCCCCAGATGATTCCCGTACACACGAATGCATAGTATGTATACCCATGTATGAACCTATGGACGGCCGTCCAAGCGGGCGGGGTGGGGGGGGCGCTTAGTGCACATTCAGTTTCTGTCCTTCTGGGGTAGAGCTCTAAAATTTGCATTTCTGACAAGTGCAAAGTGATGCCAATGCCCTTGGGCCAGAGGCCACACTGGCTGGGTTATACCTCCCTTGGCAGCCCCTGGAATAAATAAAGATCTGGCACTGATGGGCGCCTGGGTGGCTCAGTTGGTTAAGCGACTGCCTTCGGCTCAGGTCATGATCCTGGAGTCCCTGGATCGAGTCCCGCATCGGGCTCCCTGCTTGGCGGAGAGTCTGCTTCTCCCTCTGACCCTAACCCCTCTCATATGCTCTCTCTCATTCTCTCTCTAATAAATAAATAAAATCTTTAAAAAAAAAAAAAAAAAGATCTGGCACTGCTTGCCCGAGGACGGGGACCCACGTTCTCACCCTTGCTCTGCCACCAGCGGGATAGTCCACATTCCTGGATACACCTCTCTTTTCCCATCTGCAAAATGAAGAAGCATTTGAACCGAATTGGTTATTCCCAATTACGCATGTTTCTTGAGCTGGATGAAGATGTTCTGCTGCAAGAATTTAAATTTCCCAATTTTAAGCCAAAAAAATGTTTTTTCAACGTTAAGGCGTTTCTCCCCACCCCAATTTTTCTTTAACAGGTAGCAGGTGCAGCCACTTGCCAATGTGATTGAACCCCAAATTACACCTGGATTTTAAGTGCTGTGTCAGTGAGTCAGATGCTTGGCGGGGCCTGGTAACCTCGGGGCTGCTTGAGAGCTGGCGGGAGCCAAGGTCCACGAGCCAGGTTTGCGCTGTCGCCCCCTCGAGTCTGAGAAAGGCCCAAATCTCTGTGCTGATTTCTTCTTCCACAGTTCCTGACCCTCCCTTGGCCGCTCCTGCCACTGGGTGGGGTCCTGAGGCCCGCCCTCTGCCTGCTGGGTGGTCAGCTTTTCCCCACACTGGGGTGGAGCTCCTGCTGCAGATAGTTTTGCTCCAAAAGCCAGACCGCTCTCCCAGCGTGAACTCCACAAACTTTTCATCCTGTGATGCTGCTATGGAAATCGTGACCCCCGCTAGTGTTAGCCGACTGTGCCCTCATAACCTGCCCCCCTCCTTCCCGTTCTGCCTCTGCCCCCAGCTGACCCGACCGGCTCGCCCTCCCCAGTTCTCTGCCGCCATCAAGACTCTCACCAGGTGAAAGGAGCACGGGCCTGAAGCCAGGACGCAGGCCTCTGCCCCCCATGGCCCTACACACACCCCCAGCCCCCCTCCCCCAGTCCATATCCATGTTTGTGGTTTGTGCCCTGTGACCTGCTGGAGTGGGCTGGGACCCCGCTTGGCCCCACGCGAACCGGACTGGGTCCCTTTGTTCAGGTGTTGGGTTGGATACACTGAAGGAATGAGTCCACTGGCCCTGGGAGGCCGGGGGGTGGAGACAAGTCAGGCCACCCGCTGCCGCAGTTACGATGGAGGAGAGCGAGCCAGCAGGCAGGTGTGAGGAAGCACACGGGCTGAGGAGGTTGTTCAAACCGCCACTGACCTGTGCCTGGGCCACCCAAGATGGGTGCCATGGTGCTGGTTTCAGGTGTCTCAAATTATATATAGACAGGGGCCCTAAAAAAAATGTTCGCCTGGGTCTGGGTCTGGGACTCAACTTACTTATCTGTAAAATGGACTAACTACAGAACCGTAGAGGGATGTAGGTTTGTCACGAGTGGTCATTAATAAACAATGAGAATGTATTAAATATCAAAAGAAAAAGTAAAGAAACAAATCGCTGCCATGCCCCCCCCCCCCACACACACACAACACGCTGCTCACTCTTACTTGCTGTAGTTCTGTGGAGGAGGGATTTTATTTGCCCCTTTCCCAGATTAGGGGATTGAGGCTCAGGGCCAGGAGCCAATCCAAGGGCGGTGTGGCTCGGTGGGGCCATCCTTCCTGCAGGCTGGGGCTTGTGGAATCTCAGAGGACACCTAAGGGCCCTGCTCTGGGGGACACGGGAGGATGACGCAGCTCTTCTCTTTGGTATCTTCAAAGATCTGCCCTTTGTGCTGTTCTGGAGCTCCACCACAGTGTGTCTAGATGTGCTAGTTATTTTTATTTATCTTGCTCAGTACTAGTATTCAGAGTGCACTCTCAATCAGAGTTCAGTATCGCCTTCAATGCTGGAAAGTTCTGAGCCACTACCTCCTCAAATAGGGCTTCACTGCTGCTCTTTTGTTTTCTAAAGACTTATTTATTTGTTTGAGAGAAAGATGGGGGGGAGGGGCAGAGGGAGAGAGAATCCCAAGCAGACTCCCCGCTGAGCGGGGAGCCAGACACGGAGCTCAATCACATCACTCTGAGATCTTGACCTGAGCTGAAACCAATTTAAAGATTTTTATTTATTGAGAGAGAGAGCATGCGAGAGAGAACCAGCACGGGGAGGGGCAGAGGCAGAGGCAGAGGGAGAGGGAGAAGCAGGCTCCCCGCCGAGCAGGGAGCCTGAAGCTAGACTCGTTCCCAGGACCCTGAGATCATGACCCGAGCCGAAGGCAGAGGCTTAACCGACTGAGCTGGGTGCCCCTCTGCCACTCTTGCTGGTGCTTTTCTGGAATGTCCTTTAGTATATATTGGAATTATCAGCCTTCCATTCATGTCACTTAAATGTGTTTTCATAATTCTTTATTTGCTCTCTGTTTACTGCTTGGATGGATTTCTCGAAGTGGGCATATCTTCAGCCTTTGAGTCATGAGACGAGGATATGCTGAAGACTCGGATGAAGGAGGGGAGCTGGAGGAGGAAGGTCTGAAACAAGGACAGGAACAGACAAGCTAGACTGTAAAACAGCAAAATGCTAGGAGAACGTACGAACTGTAATCTCTTTGGAGATAAGGGCACGGATTTCGCCTTCAAATCGGAGCTCCACTGTTTACTGGCTCTGTGGCCTCGGGCCACTTACCGTGTCTCACTTTCCCTTTCTACAAAGTGGGAGTGTTAATAACACCTGCCTCTGAAGATTGCTGAAGGAATTAAGTGGCATGATATATGTTGTGTTAGTTGGTCCCTGGATGTATAAACACTGAAATTACTGTCCCTGCGGTTGAACGAACTGTAATTCCAAGCCCCGCCCCCAGCAATTGGGGATGTAGTTATTGTAACCACCACTAGGGGCCAGGCTTCGGCGCCTCGCACGTACCCAAGCCCGCTTATTCTCGGGTGGGAGATGGGGCCAAGGGGACGTCTCCCAGAACACAAACGTTCAGCTTTGGCACTCCCACCTCTTCCTTCCCTACCCTAATCCGATTCTCGCCCCTCCACTGCAGACCTCTGGCCCCTCTTCTGGGAGGGAGATGTGTTCTGTCTCCTAGAAGTAGACCTGAAACAGGGCGGAGCGGGAACCCCAGGCGGGGGTGCTTGGCACTGAGCAAACCCCAGGAAGATTTCACTCCTCCCAAGGAGGTTCAGGGCCCCGCTGGTCCACAGACGGTCCTCCCCCCACCCCACCCCCATTAGAAGGGCGCAGATTCTGGCTAAAGGAGCTCCCTCCCTCCCTGTCCACCAAAGGTCAGTGTGTCCAGAGGGCCGAGGCTGTCCCCAAGCTGCCCAGTGCGCTTTCCGGGCACACACTAACCCAGACCCAGGCAAACATCCTGATGGCTAACCCTGCACCATTGCTGTGCTTGCCCTCATTCACTCATGCATTCATGCAGCCTTGGCTGCTTCCAGTGGAGTTGAGGTGAGCTCATGCTTCACCCAGCGATTTCACACAGAGGTATGGCTCCCAAACGCGGTGGGATTGTTCCCTGAAGGCGTTTGGATATCTGAGGGTATTTCCATTTGTCACAATGATAGAGGAGGGACAGGCCTTTAGTGGATAGGACCCCGGGATACTTGATATCTTGCAACAAGCCATGAGGCATGGTCCCACAATTTCACCCCAAACACATCGTATTCTTTCTTGTTTTTAATAGACACTGAGTTTCCCTAGCATGCAATGTACGAGATAAATAGATGGAAGATTTTACTTGGTTCTCTGAGGAACTTACCAAGAGTTATCCATTCACTATTTCAGAAACTGGGGTCACAAACAAGAAGGTAACAAATTGCGGAAGGATACATGTACAGTGTTAGCCTATTGTAAAATGTACCTTATTTCCAGGTACACAAATAGTAAACGTATGAAAATATTCAAAGAAATAATAAACATAAAAATCAGGATAGTGGGTATTTCTGGAGAAGGAAGGCTTTTGATGACATCTTTTTTTTTTAAGTTGTATTTATTTATTTGAGAGAGAGAGAGAGAGCAGGGAGGGGCAGAGGGAGAGGGAGAGAGAAACTTTAACAGACTCCTCGCTGAGCTCGGAGCTGGCAGGATTCTACAATCTTGAGCTCAAGACCTGAGCCTAAACCAAGACTCAGATTCTTACCCGACTGCGCCACCCAGGGGCCCCTGATGACTTCTTTCTTTAAAGAAAAAAAAGTCGACCTGACATAAAAATGGCAAAATGTTAAGATTTAACAAAGCTGGGTAATGGGTGTGTTATTATTCCTTCTATTACTCTCTAGACTTTTCTGTGCTCTAACTTACCCCAAAAGGGAAGAGTTTCGACAAAAACCCAAGGCAGGAGGATGGAAGCAGGCAGGTGGGCACTGGATCGGCACATGCCTTGCAGCTTTCCCACACTGAGCAGCTACTTGCAGCTTTTAAGTTTGCACATTGTTGAGATTTTCTTAAAATCAAGACGGCATCCTCAGACCTGCTCCTTCTACTGTCATCATTTTATTCTGAGCCATTCTCCTAGCATTTTGTCACCAACCAGCAGTCATATGTGGCTTAAGATCTCACCTATTTCAAGGTTCCTCTTAACAGTGCACTATTAAAGATGACTCACTCAAAGACCAGGCTCTGCAGCGGTGAGGTTTTTCCAGCCTGGCCTTTGCTTGTGTAGATAACTATTTGGGGCAGGGATTCTTCTTGGGCACAAATACATCGTATGAGCCATGGCAGACCTGACCTCCTTATAATGAAAATCCTGGGTGAGACCTGAGACATGGCGCTGGGATAGGGGAGTGGAGGTTAAAGTTGAAGAAATCTGATCCACCTGTTCATTTTTACCAATTCTTTTAGTGAGGCTGTGGCTTGTTGTTTTTCATGTATACTCTGCAGAAAACACCTGAAATTGCTGCTTGTGTTTTGAATCTCCCCACATCACCTGGGTGCATTGTCTGTGGGCTCTGGCCCTGGTGCTGTAAGGGCAAATACAAATTAAACTATGGACTTCAGGTGATAACGATGTGTCAGTGTTTATTCATAGTTGTAACAAATATAACACCCTGGTGGGGGGTGCTGATGATGGGGAGGCTGGGGAGGGCAGGGGGTATATGGGAACTTTCTGTACTTGGAGCTCAATCTTGCTATGAACCTAAAGTTTATATTAAAAAAATAAGAGGCTTAATTTTCCCAGTTGAAAATAAGGGAAGAGACTTCCCATCCCTCCTTTTTCTTTGTTTTTTTTTTAAGATTTTATTTGTTTGACAGAGAGAGACACAGCAAGAGAGGGAACACAAGCAGGGAGAGTGGGAGAGGGAGAAGGAGGCTCCCCGCTGAGCAGCAAGCCCGACGCAGGCCTCGATTTCAGGACCCAGGGACCATGACCTGAGCCGAAGGCAAACGCCCAACGACTGAGCCACCCAGGCACCCCCCACCCCCATCCCTCCTTTTTCTTCTAGAATTTCTTTCTTGGTTCTTTTTTTTTTTTTTTTTTAAGATTTTATTTATTTATTTGACAGAGAGAGAGACCACAAGCAGGGGGAGCAAGAGAGGGAAAAGAAGATTCCCCGCTGAGCAAGGACCCAGGCGCCCCTTTCTTGGTTCTTATTACATGTATGCACATCTTTTAATGGCTAAACAAGCTGCTTGCCAGTCTGAAAACTCAGGAATGTTTCCTCCAGGAGCTGGGAGCCAACTCTTTGAAAAAGGAATCATCAAGGAAGATATCTTTCCACCTCCTGGTTTCCTGTGAGGAGAGGACTGGCTTAGCTCCAGCTGTCACCTTACTTTGAATTGCAAAACCTATCTGGAAGCACAAAGATACAAGAAAATCAGCAAATTCTCTTAAGAACACATATGTAGTGACTCGCATCTGCCTGTCTAGATAAAAAGGCTGAGATTTCCTCGTCTTTGAAATCTCTTTAGCGGATGGCCTGTGATGCACATCACATTCAGGCTTAATGCTTATTCATTCAATCATACAACAGTTTTCTTCCTCTTCTACCTTTATGGACAGGCTTTTGGGGAGATTTTGTTTTTAATTATATTTCCCCAGCAGGGCCCGTGTCGGGAGGCAGACGTTGGACTGGGTGCTTTGGCCAGTGTGGATGCCTGTGGGGGCAACAGCTGGGCCAGGGCCGCTGAGAGGCCTATCCTTGGACAGCCTCTCAGAACAGGGGCAAGGTCACCCCAAGAACTGCATGACTTCCTCTTCTGAGCCTGAAGCATCTCATCTGTGAAATGTGCTCAAAATTCTTCCCTGAAAGTGGAGAAACAATTCAGACTGTTCCCCACAGCATCCCCTCATCCACTGGGACCCACTGCCCTGCCCTCCGTGAAGCCCCCTGGGGTCACCCCTGTGCAGATGAACTCTGTCTCCTTTGATCTCAGAGCTGGCCCCCAGCCCCAGGTAACGACCAGAGTCGCTGTTTTATGTATACACATCTCATCCCCCCCCAGCCTAATCCGGAGCTGCACATCTTGTGGGCTCAGTGTTGACTCTGTTCACTTCACAATCTTTGAGCTTTTGTTGAGTGCCAAGAACTTCTGTGCCCTGAGAAAGTCTCACGCTGCAGTGGGGCTGCCTGTTTCCTTAAACTCATCCTTGTCGTCCAGGGTGGTTTGGGTACAGAGCACTGTGGACCACCAGCGAGGGCTGCGGGGGCAGGGCAGGTAACACGGAAGGGGATTGAGGATGAGCACTGGCGGGGTCGGGGACAGCATTCAGGGAGCAAGAACGCAGGAGGGGAAAAGGAAGGGGAGGACAACCTGGGATAGAGATGCAGGGGCGGGTGGGCCACCAGCGACCGGGTGCCGTTGGAGTGGAAAGTGTAGGGTGGGGCTGGGGGCTAAGACCAGAGCAGGAGGCGCTGGGGGGTGGGGGGGGGCAGTCAAGGGCTGTCTTCTTTGCTCCCAGGAGCTGGGTTCCATCCTTGGTCCAGAGAAAAAGCTCAGCCACAGCTTGAGCGCGGGTGACCAGGTGAGAAAGGGAGGGCGCGGGAGCTCCGGGAAGGCTTGGTGCCCAAGGAGGGAAGGGGGAGGGGCGGCACTGCTGGAGAACCCCAAGGCGGAGGGGAGGCGGAGGGGAGGCGGTGGGGCCCGGCGTGTGCGTGTGTGCGCGCACGTGTGTGCGTGTGCGTGCCCCTGACTCAGCAGGGACGGCGGGCGGCCGGGGGTCAGAGACGGAGGAGGCGGTGGGGCTGGCTGGGGGTTCGCGGGGCCGCCGGGACCCCGCGGGCACCCGACCGAGCCCGGGCAGGGGGCGAGGCGCATGGCGGGGCTCGCGGCGCCTGGGGGGGGGGGGGGCGGGGAGCGGTGTTCGGTCCCACGGACGGGGCGGGGCGGCCCCTTGCGGGCTTAGGGCGCCGGACCAGCACTAACGCGCCGGCCAGCAAATCTTTTGTCCCGGGCGGCGCTGAGCCAGCAGGGCTGCGGCCGGCTATATAGGGGCCGGCCGCGGGCGGGGTGGGCACACCATGGCGCAGCGCTCGGGAAAGGTGAGTGGGGCCCCTCCCGGCCCGGCCCGACGGTAACGGACGCCGCCCGCGCGCGGCCCGACACCCGCCGCCTCCCGCTGCTCCTCGTCCTCGGGAGGCAGGGGCCTAGCTGTTACTTGAGGCGCCCTAAGCATCCCAGAAACCTGAGCAAAACTGGCAAAATTTCCTACCCAACCTGGGCGGCCTGGCCCCGGGAAGAGGGCCTCTCTGGTGTGGGAGGCGGGACGGTCCCCGTCTCCCACGGCCTCCAGCACTGGCTCTGGGGGCGGTTTGAGGGATCTTGGAATCCGGTGGGCGACCGGATCCCGCTGAATCTCTCTGCGCCATCGACCAGACCTGTCTTGTGCGGGAAGGTGGCACCCCCATTTTCTGCTGCCTCCCCTAGCTAATGTGGTGCAGCCTTTGGTCTCCAGGGGCTACGGTCAAGGTTAGCGGATGAGAACATTACTCAGTCTGCACAGGTTTGGTTATGCTTCAATAACAAACAATCCCAAGAGCCCATCATGCCCCTGCACACCTTCCCCAGGGCCCCAGAGGGACCCAGAGAGCTGGGAAGTCACACCCTGGCTCTCATAGCTTCTGCCCAGGGGGCCCAGAAGGGTAGTCACTGGTGACAGGGCAAGTGATTACAGCAGTTACCAGCCCCTGGGCGCCATTGTTTGTACTTTGCCGGGGCCCTTCTAGGAGCACAATTCTAGAAACCCAAAGAGTTACTGCGTGGTTGGAATTTCACGCTCCGTGGCAGAAAATGAACTTTGGGGCCCATAGTGTTGTGTAGTTTAGGGACAAGGAGAACCTGTCAGTGTTACATTGCCATAGGATGCTGTGAACTGACCGCTGAGTTGGCAGTGTTCCAGCTCTGACACATGCCTGTCACCCAAAGGGGTGGCCCAGTAAACAAAGGGATGAGTTACATTGAAAAAGCCCCCTTTTTAGCCATTAATCCCCACACCAGGCCCTGACTTGGCTCTGTTGCATTTAGCCTCTCCCGCTAAGGGGCCCAGTCCCAGGAACCTGACTTTCTGGTAATTCAGTGTTTGGTTATGATGGTGGGTTGGTGGGTGAAATGCTTTCTTCTAAAAACACTTCCTTGGATGTTATGATTTAACCATGAACAAAAACTGAGTTTTAAAAATGCAGTGAGAGGGTGCCTGGGTGGCTCAGTCGGTTAAGCGACCGCCTTCGGCTCAGGTCATGATCCCAGGGTTCTGGGATCGAGCCCCGCATCAGGCTCCCTGCTCAGCCGGGAGCCTCCTTCTCCCTCTGCCCCTTCCCTTGCCCATGCTTTCTCTCTCTCTCTCAAAGAAATAAAATCTTTTTAAAAAACGCAATGGGAGTTTGAAAAGAGCCTGTTTTCAAATGGGCCCAGGGACTAGGAGGACTCCCTGTCCCCAAATATCTTCTGAAATTAGTCTGCTCAACTGTAAGCCCCCCAGGGTGGGGAGAGCCAGGCCCTGGGTCTGACCTCAACCCACCATCCATGCGTTCTTTCACCCAGCTAATGGTGTTGAGCACGTACTGTGCACAGCGGGCCTGGGAATCAGGGTTCAATCAAGGGTGTTGGACACCAGGTGTCTGCTCCCAAAACTGAAAGGAGAGAAGCCCCTGACCCCGAGCCCTCTAACCTGGCCTTTCTAGATCATCCTCTTTGAGGGCAAGCACTTCACCGGGAGGAAGCTGGAGGTCTACGGGGACTGTGACAACTTCCAGGACCGAGGCTTTATGAACCGGGTGAACTCCATCCGTGTGGAGAGCGGCGCCTGGGTCTGCTTCGATCACCCCGACTTCCGGGGCCAGCAATTTATCCTGGAGCATGGAGACTACCCCGACTTCCTCCGCTGGAATGGTCACAATGACCACATGGGCTCCTGCCGCCCCATAGGAATGGTGAGTGGGCCTCTGGCTGGGGGCTTCCTGCCAGAGGGACTGAGGGTCAGTGCTGCTCAGACCTGGGACAAATAATCTGGGAGCATGACCCTCCCAACTTTAAGATCTGATGAGGCCGTGGGATGTTTAAGAGGGAGAGACGCCCCCATGCAGACACACCACTCCCGTGTGTGGGATGGCATGGGACCGAACCCGAGAGCCCCTGGAAGTTTTTATACCTACATTTATCGGCATGTATCAGGCAATCACCTCCAATGTCCAATCCCAACATCTTGCTGCATTTTCCACTTAAAATGCTGTTGGAAATAATAGAAGTTTGGATTTGCAACCAGATGGGGGAGAATTAGGCTAAAGCCAGGCTGATTTGGGCCCGGGGTATCCACCCATGCAGGTCATCTTAGAGTGCTTTTCAAGAGACTTTGATGCTCTGACCGTGGAATGACTGAAGGAGGAGGCCTAAGTCACTAGCCAGTCCTCAGGAATTTGGGCGCAGGTCTCCTGGAGCCACACAAGTGGCCCGATGTGTGTAGGGAGAGCATATGAGGGGTGTCGCTACCCGTGGTGAAGGATGGTTCATGTCTAGTTGCCCTTACGGGGAGGGGCTGGTTTGAGGACTGAGCATTCCTATTCCTTTGGATTCTCCCAAGTTACATGTGCCAGCTGAGCTGCTGGAAGGTCCACATGGTCAGGTGGGAAATGGCTGATTCCTGAACCAGATTCTCACCGGAGTCTCAGCCATGTGTCTGCAGAAGGATCTTTCCCTGGACATGGGGGCCAGGCCGTGCTGGTGAACATCTGAGGAACCCCGGGGGGGGGGCCTCGTGTGTGTGTGGGGGGGGGGGGCTCTCTCTTTTCTACACGAGTTACAAAACCAGCTGGGCTTTGGCATCTCAAATTGTAAGAATGCTTTCTTAGTATTTCCACCAGGCTGTAGACATTTGGAAAAAGGAATTAACATGGCTGGCTCTGGATCTTGCATAATGCTATTTCTATGAAAACTCTCCTAGGTATTTTTTGAATGCTGTTCTCCTAAGAGCTATCCTTAGGGCCAGCTGTGATGCAGACCCAGCCCCTGCCAGAACCAGAGCCAGTTGGGAGCTGGCCCTCCTCTGTCTTTGGAAATGCAAGGAATCTTATAAGGGGCTATATACTGTCATCCCAGTGAGCCAGCAGGGATTTCAGCAAATGAGATCTGTTATTTGTTTTAGATTTTTGGCTTCCTGTTTTAATAAAAGGTTCTATTACAGTTTGTAAAATATTATCATTTAAAGGCTTGCCCCTGGCCTGAGGCCCCAGGGTGGGGATGATGGGCAGAGGAATGCGTTGGGGTGGCTGGGGCAGGGGTCCCCCAGTCCAGGCGCTAGAAGGGAGCCCCGTGGCCCAGGCCCTGGTCAGAGCATGGCCAGAGCCTCCCAGGTGGTCTGGCCCTCTCTAACCCTTGGATTCTTGAGTTGAAGAAACGGGAGAGTGGACTGGTTCAGGGGCTTGGAAGCTTCTTAAAGTGATAGAGCCCTTTCGTCCAACCAGATCTCAAGGTGCCAGAAAACGCAGGGTGCCGTGTTGATCCTTGTGCTGGGGTGGCGGGCCCTCACTGGCCCCCCAGCACAGGAGCTCTTGGGTGCCCAGAGCCCTGGGTGACTCTGAGTTCCTGGCCGCATCGGCTTCTGTGTAGGGGAGGGAAACTCAGTGCCATTTGCCATCTTTCCTCTGCTCCCATGGGGCCCACAGCACGGGGAGAACTTCCGCCTGGAAATCTTCGAGGGCTGCAACTTCACCGGCCAGTGCCTGGAGTTCCAGGAAGACTGCCCCTTCCTGCAGAGTCAGGGCTGGTCCAAGAACTGCGTCAACGCCATCAAGGTGTACGGGGACGGAGCGTGAGTACAGGCCGCAAGGCCGCGGACCACAGCCCATCTGGGCCCTGCACAAGCCAAGTGTGGGGAGGCTGCAGGGTGGATCAGACCCCAGCAGGGGGGGCAGCCTGGCCCCTGCCCTGGAGGCCCATTCCTTCCCTCAGCTGCCTTCTCTACCCCAGTGGAGCAAAGGGGGTGGCTTCCTCCATGGCTCAAGGAGGCCTTCATGAGGACACATGGGGCCACAGTAGGAGCAGAGGTAGGGAGGTACTTGGCAAACTAATGGTTCTCTATGATTGGACTGATCTCATGGACTGTCCTCTGGTCTACTCGAGCCAGGGGAACCCTGCTCGGAGAAGGGTAGCCCTGCCCACCCTGCACACCCCTTACTTACCCAGCAAAATGGACCCTTGAATTGGACCTCTCCTGCCAAGCAGGCAGACCCCCAGCACGCAGGCCTCCCAGGGGGATTGACGTCATGGTGGCTCACTTCCGGTGGCTAGGTTGTGGCCAGGGGGGGTTTGCCCAGGCATAGAGGGGCTTGTCTGCCCTCCTGCAAGAGAGTCGTCAGAACCCCGGGCTAGCCTGGCTTCTCTTGGCCTCTGCACACTTGGTTCCTTCCATCAGCCGTAGGCAGCCTGTGTACCCATCAGACTCAGCCACCATATCTTCATGGTGGCCATCACCCATCTCCCATCCACCGAGCCAGTGGATAGCGTTACCTCCTTTTACAGAGGAGTTAGCTGAGGTTCAGAAAGTGACCTTGCCCCGCTTGTGAGTGGCGCAGCTGGGACAGCAGCCAGGCGTTTGGCTTCAAGTCAGTGTCCCTGGTCTAGAGCAGAGAGCCTCCCGAGACCTCAGCCCCCTCCCATCTGCAGAAGAGCCCCACTCGGGCTCCGGGAACATGGCTCCTGTCACAGCAGCTAAGGAATCCAGCTGCTGTCTGTGTGTCTGAGGTTTGGGATCAGGGAACACCTCAAGAGGTTCAAGACAGTGGTCACGGGAGAGACTGAATGAAGATAGTGGCTGAGCCAGAGGAAGAACTGGACCCCCCCACCTTTCCTCGGAGCCCCCTGACCCAGCGTCCCAGGGCAACTCTGCTCCATTCCTGCTATCTCTGTCACTCTGGTTCTATCAGGATTCATTTTGTCACATCTGCCTTTCTCTGCCTCTTGGAAACCCCATTTGCCCTAAGTTGATGGTATCCAGGGATCTGAGGGATCAAATTCCAGAACAACAATCTGCCTGGAAAACTGCTGGCCAAATTGTGTCTCAGAAGGCCGAAGTCACGCCTTTGCATGGAAGGTGTCCTGAGACTCTCGCTGCCACCCCTACACCCACCCTGGGGGACCCCCGGGGCCTCTTGAGAAAAATGGTAGGAAGGTAGGAGCTAAGAGTTTCGACCACAGGGGCACAGGGTCTCCTGTAGGCCTCGATTTACCCAAGAGGAGATGGAGACTCAGCGGCTGCGTGTGGCCAACCCCACATTTGGGCCCAGGGCTCTGCTCTCCTCCCCACGGAGCACTCACCCTTGGCCTCCTGTGACTTTAACTAGTTAAGAAAAAGAAAGAAAAAAATAAGGAGAAGCTGCTCAAAGGCCATGGCCTGGATCACGTGGTCTAGTTGTGACCTCCTTCAGGGCCTTTCCTGGGGTCTGATGGGGGCCTCCAGGCAAGTCTTCCTACCGCCTCCCACATACCGGGAGTTGCTTTGCGCGGGTTCCCGAGTCAGCCCAGGACTGACCCGTCCCCACAGACCCGTGTCCCGGAGGGCATTTGGAGGGAAATGTGCCACATCACTCTCCTTACTTCCTGCCCCCCAAGGGCACAGTCCCCGTGCTCCTGTGGATGGGCCATGCCCCCTCCTCCCTTCCTCCTCGTGCCCTGTCCTTGCCCAGAGTCACAGCCCAGGAGGAGAGGTTTCCTGAGGAGGCCCAGCCCGTGGGTGTGGGGAGGTTGGGGGCCGCGGAGGGGGCAGTTCGGGCACAGTGGAAGTCAGGGCGCAGGGAGGCTGGGGGTGTGGGAAGGCCGGTATAAACCAGGTCGGCCCTGAGCGACCCTGAGCGACCCGGCAGCTCACACGCTGGGCCTCTCTCAGCATTCCTGACCCCTGACCCTTGTGCAGACCGCACCAGGTACCAGATGCGGAGTCAGGATGGAGAAGGGGGCCCATGGTGACAGGAGAGGGGAGCGCTGGGGAAGCTGCCCTAAGCAGGCGACTCAGTGGGCTGTGTGGCCTTGGGCTGGATGGGCTCATAATTTCAGAGCCTGTGTCTCAGCGGGGAGAAAGTTCCTTCGACAGCAGAGCGCTTTGGGGTGGGAGGGCCAGAACTGTTTGGGCGACAGTGGGGGTTCACTGCAAAGACAGAGTCAGAACACACCATGGCGTGGGCCCGGAGGGACCCCAGCAGCCAGATCCGGGCGTGTAGCCCCGCTTTGCTTCCCACGGTGAAAAAGCTGTTTTCTCTCCGTTCTGAGGGGAAAGGGAGCATCAGAAGTGAGGAGAGAGGCCGGCCTGAGAAAAGGCGGGTGGGACAAGTCAGGGGCAGCTGTGGGCCGCTCTCCCCCCACACCTCCACCCCCCAGCTCAGGCTCCAGACCCCAGCTGGGCCAGGAGAGGGGCGGCCTGGTGGGAGGTCTTCTCTCCCCGCTCAGCCGCCCCGGGCTCACCTGGCCTCCCTCTGACCCCAGGTGGGTCCTGTACGAGGAGCCCAACTACCGCGGCCGCATGTACCTGGTGGAGCGGGGTGACTTCCGCAACTGCTCCGACTGGGAGGCCCACAACGCGCGCATCCAGTCGCTCCGCAGAGTGGTCAACTACTACTAGCCCGCCAGGACCCGGGCATGCCTGGGGGTCGGGGGCAGCCCCTTCCATCCCCCACCCTAGGGCTCAGACCCTAGGGAATAAAAATCAGAGAAATGGAGAGTTGAGCTGGCCTGAGTGATTTCCCGGCCCCTCCCTGACATGGGGCAGCCGGTGGGGCACCCCAGGCCCTGGGCAGGAGGCTGCCAGAACTTGGGGCAGGGAGCTGGGGGGACCGGGAAGGGCGGTAGGGGGCACTGTGAGCCACCCATGGGGGAACACGAGAGCTGGAAGGGATCTAAAGGTTACGGAGTCGAACCCTTTCCCTTCACTCTTGAAAAGCCCATGCCCGGAATGGGGAAGGGCAGCTTCTGGTCCCAGAGCAAGCTTCCGGTGGAGCCAGGATAGGGCCCAGGTGCTTCCTCTGGCCCGGAGCCCCGGCCCAGTTAGGCAGTTAGGGCGAAGGGGAAAGAAGTGCTGGGGGTGGGGGAAGGCCCTGGGGGTCTGCCGCTGAGGCCGCCTCCACCGCTCCCTCCTGGCTGTGCCTCTCCCTGACTCAGCAACTTGGGGCTGCCAGGCCATGTGGTCTGCTCTGCAGCCAAGAGCCTGACCCAGGGTTCATGAGTCTGGCTCTCCGGCTGATCTTGGCCTTGGGGTTTACCGGGAAGGCCCCCCTTAAAGGATGGGCTGGACCCGAGGGACACATTGCCCCTTATATCCTGTACTGGGGGCTTGGAAGATGCTCGAACACATGGACTCGGAGGGAATGGAGGAGGAGACTTGGAAGGAGCCTTCGGGGGGCTGAAGGGAGGGTAGCACATCACTCCAGCCCGCAGCTTGCTCATGAGGCGGGGAAGACCCAGGGGCTGGGCTCCCTTCTCCCCCCTGGGTGAATCCATGGAACTTCTTTGTGGCCTGGGCCCTTTCCAGGACACCGAGTCCACCATGTTGGGGGTGGGCTCAATGGAGGGGAGCACTGCCCCAGGGGCGGGGGGGGGCAGGGAGGAGCCTGTCCTGGAAGGTAGTGGGGTTTCTGGGAATAAGAGGGTCCTCGCTCGAGACACCTCCCCATCCACACTTCAGTGTCCAGCCTCCCCTCTCCCATGAGAGGGTGAGAACCTGCTGGACACTAGAAGTGGCCCCCTGCCTGAAGGCCCTCCCCCCCACCAGAATTCTGAACCATGGAGCAGCCTGGACTGACCCTGGCTGTTCAGACGGAGATGGAGATGCTCCTTCCACGTAGGTCCTCTCCTGTGGGCTAGGCCCCTCGTGGAGGTGGGGACCCCAAAGATGGCTGTCTATTCCCCACAGCACTGGGACCGAGGGCCCTGGCTGGAAGAGGGATCGGGGACTGCAGCAGCATGAATTGTCCCCAAGAGTTCTGACCATTGGCTCAAGCTTGTGGTCCCGCTCTCCAAACCCCCACACTCTGTGATCCCGGGGTCCCCTGCCCCCCACAGTTTGCCTCTTGACTGGCCACGCAGGCTCCCACCCCCTCCTCAACACACATCTTGTGTGTTCTTTTCCCAGTAGGGGCAAGGATTCCCCACTGGGAAGGTTCCCTTCAGGCCAGCCACTCCCTCAGGACGCCTATGGGAAAGTACTTGAACCCTGGGATTAATACGTAAACTGGAATTGAGCTGTGGACAGGCTGGGGGTGGTAGGGGTGGAAGCTGGAGTTTAGGGAGGGGAACAGGGTCCATGAAAGAAAACCAGAAATCTCCGGGGTTGGATTCTGCTGAGGGTTCTGAGTGAGGAAGAGTGGGATGGTCATCCTGGTGGACTGTGAGGGTGCAGTTGCCCTATTTCCTAGGTTCCGCCCCTACGCCCCACGTCCTCCACTGAGACAGAAGTGGAAAAGGTGAGTCATCAGGAGCTCTCACAGTTCACCCTGGGCAACGCCTGCCAAGATCTGGGTGGCAAAGGCATAGGGGACCCACGAGTCTACTGGGGGACCCCTCTAAGCAGAGGTTACACCACTGGGCAACCATCCACCTGCCCAGGATGGCGAGGGGGCTGCCATCCTGCCATTTGTACGTGGGGTCCGTGAGGGGTGCGCCCTGCACCGAATGCCCCAGTCCACTCCCTGCAGCCCAGAGAGTGGAACCCCAGAAGCCCCTGGCACTGTGGGACTGAGGGCTGCCAGGTGCAGACCCTCTCCATCCAGACCCTCCCTCCTGAGAAGGCTCAGATCATGAACTTGAAGAAACCACCACACACCGACAGCAAACCAGTTCCCATCTCTAAGCCCGGATTGAATCAACTTTTAAATACACCGTCACTGTGTCTGAGTTGGGAAGAGCCTCCGTAGGAAATCATACTCTTGTTTTTTCATTTCTCTGCCAGTTTGTTCCAGGAGGTGGGACTTTCTGTGTGAAGACAGCCACACTGGTCTCTGCTTGTGTGGGCCCTGCCCGCGGCTAGGACCCTGTCCCTGCTCAGCTGGCCCCTCAACCCTCCACCCAGGTCTGGACTGGCCCCAGGCCTCTAGCGTCCCACACCCCTTTACCTGCTGATGGTGATGATGACCACTGAGCATTTATCGAGCTCTGTAAGGTTACTTATTACATACACTAATCCCGAGATTATACTCCTATCATCACCCCTGCAAATGAGACAGTTTAAGCAACTTGCCTGAGGTCACACACAGGATTCAAACCCGGATCTGGCTGAGCTCTCTGCTCCCAACCAGCCTACTACACTGCTCCACACATTGGCGGGTTGAGGTGGATTTTACCATCGTTAAGGTAAGTGTCACTCCACCCGGTAGCAACCACACGCTCAAAGCACCATCCCCTGCACTCATCCACACTCCCTGTGATGGGGCGGGAAGGGAAGCTGGGATCCTTACCCTGGAGCAGGGCATGTGGGGAGAAGCAGGACCGGCCTTCTGCACCCACGCTGTGAACTGGGAGCAAAGCATAGGCAGACGCGCTGCGTAACAAATACCACCGCTGGGGGCGTCTAACCCTGTGGAGGCTGGAAGTCCAAGGTCAAGGTGCCGCAGGGAGCAGGGAGGGCTTCTCCGGAGGCCTCTCTCCTTGGCTTGAGGACAGCCGCTTCCCTGTGCATCTGTGTATGGAGACGCCAGTCACTTTGGATTAGGGTCCACCTGAACTACCTCATTTTAACTTAATTGCACCTTTAAAGATGCTGTTTCTAAATAGTCACATCTGAGGTTCTGAGGGTTAGGACATAGGAATTTGGGGAGGCATACATTTCAGCCCCTAACACAAACCAAACAGCCTCAGGCCTCAGTGTCCTGCTCTGTGAAGTGAGTGCAAACCTATCTGTTGTTCCAACTGTATACAGTTGTAAAAACCGAGCAAGTAACCCGTGAGAAGGTGCCGTATGAATACGGGTCCTTGGTAGTAACCCATGTGCGCAAAGTCACCCAGTATGTTGGGACACAGGGAGAAGCAACTGTATCTTGTGGGAGCACTAAGAGCCAGTACTCCCTCCGACGTGACCTCAGACAGGCCACTGCTCCATGCCTCAGTTTCCCCTGCTGCACCCCCTCCTAGGGATTACGTGAGAACTGCTGATTGAGGAGCCCTCCCACAGGTCAAGTTCTCCAGAAGCCTGGCGGGGGTTGGGGGGGGGATGGTGTGTGTGTGCTGGAGCCAGGCCTAGCAGCCCCTCAGGCCTTCCGGAGGTTTCTCTTGAACTTGTCCCCTCTCCCCAGTGCTGAGGAATATCGGCACCTCATTAACGGGTGATTTAATGCTTCACCGAAAGGCTTGTGCTCCTGGGTGACCTCCCCTCAGCCCAGCCCCCTGCTCCCTAATCTGTCAGTAAATCTGCTTTCTCTATGGAAGAGGGAAAACAAGACTCCCACCAAAGTGCTTGTGGGCAGGATTGTAATTTGTCTGAAGTCGGTCCAGGGGGTTGGTAGACCGGGGGCCGGGGTGCCTTCTGAGGAGAGTCACACATGCTTCACATACCTCTGTCCCCACGCTGCGGTTTGGGAGGCCGGGACTTCCTCAGAGCCAGCCCTCCGTCCGCAGCCCACGGGGGACCCGCTGTTCCACAGGCCCAGTCAGACCCCAGGGAAAAAAACCTTCCCTTTGAAGACGCAGATGTTCCCCGCCTGCAGGGGGCTGGCCAGGGGTGTCCTGTTGGCGCATTCCTCTGCCCCCTGCATGTGACCCAGCTGTCCCCTGTGTCCTTAGGGACTCACCACAGTCTCGGCTGAGGGCCTCCTGTCTCTGCTGTTGCTCCACCAGGATGAGTCCCTTTAGACCCCGACATATCTTTGTTCCCCTCCAGAAACCACATGGGGTTTCCATTAAAACCTGCGGAATGAGAGACTTTTCAAAACGTCGCTCCGGAGTTCCAGTTTGGGCAGGTGGACACGCTCCGGGGAGGATGGTGGCGATGGGTGCAGAGCCGTGGAGACGTGCCCCGTGCCGCGGGGCTGAACGCGGAGACGTGGTGCGGGCGGGAAGGCTTAGGTTCTGTATGTGCGACCACAGAACACACAAGGCTAGCTCCTCGTTGCTGGGGTGGTGGTTTGGATAGGAGAGACCCCCCCCCGGATTCTAGAGGACCCTGGGTGCTCCCTGCCCGCACCGCCCCTGACCTGAAGAATCCGTCCCCTCGCTCTTGATCTCCTTTGGTTCCCCATCGAATACGGAGGGAACGGAAAGTGCATGAGGCAACGTTCCTTCCACAGGGTGGCTCGGGGCACCGGGGTGAGGCTGGGCTGCACCCCAACTTCCAGAGCCCCAGCCCCTGCTCAGCCGCACTGGTGTCTGGGGGCAGCCTGGCGACACAGGAGCGAGTGACTTGCCTGCAGTCTGTGAACCCTGGACGTGTAAAACGAGCATTTTTGTAAACAGGCTCTTGGCTCCCCTGCTGCCTGTGGCTAAGCCCTTTTGGAATCAGTGATTGAAAACATCCCGAAGAGTCCAGCTGACGCTGCTCCTTCGCATGGGCTCCGTGTGAGAGGGGGCCGGGGGGGCCTCCCTGGAAACTGAGACCAGCCCCTTGCTCGGGGTGGGTGGGGGCTGGCAGTCAGAGCTGAGCACCCTGCTCCTGGCCCACGCATGCCCAGCAGCCCCTCGGACTGCCCCCTCTGGGTGGAGCGGAGGGCGGGGGCCCAGTAGGGTGAGCCATCGACCGGGAAGGAAGGTCCCTGTTCAACCGGAGTGGGTTTGGCCTTTGTGTAGGACTGCTCTCATTGGGGATCAGGGTTCACTGGGCAGGAAGACCAAACCACACCCTCTCTTCACCCGTCTTGCTGGGCCCCCAACATCCAGAGCAGGGAGCCCACCACTTGGGGCTGAGAAAGTCGTCTCCTGGGTCCCTTTCCCATAAAGGATTTGGGAGGCTGCACTGGGGGCCAGACCTGGGGAGCATGGGGGTCACAGCTGGGCCCAGTCCACCCTGGGCCCCAGGATTCCTGAACCACGTGGACAGAAAGGGCAGCAGGAACAGGCACCACCCAGGAAATGGGGCTACTGGCCAGAAATCCTTTCCTGAGGCTGGCCATCGTGAGCGGAGCCTCCAGAGAGAGCAGCCCCCCCCACTCCCAGAGGGAGCACTCAAGTGCCTCTTTATACATCAAGGAGACTGTGCATCAAAGCCAGGGGGTGTCCATCTTATTCAAAAAATAAGACAGAAAAAGTCTGTGAAGACATCTTTGGGATTTTGAAAAAGGTAGAAAAAAAAAAAGGTGAGGCCAGGATAAGGTTAGCATCCACCGTATGACATGGGGTACAAAGTCCTGATTCTTTGCTAGAGCAGGCCTCCTGACCGGGCCCAAGCAAGCAGGGAACAGCGTCGGTGCCATGCAGAGTCCAAAAGATTAAAAGAAACCACTTTCCCAGAAGGAGCCAGCCATTCCTGGGACTCAGGCCACAGAGAAATTTCTTCCATGGGTCCTCAGGACCTGTGCTGCCATCCACAAGCAACATCCTCAACATATCCCTCTCGCAACGAAGATAACAAGTTCCCTAGGACTTTTGCTAATAACACCCCACAGGGCTAAGCTGATGGCATCATGCCAAAGTAAACTTTCTGTGGGGGCGAATATTTTCGCATTACTTGTTTACATAGGGACATGTAGCTACTTCTCGGTGAATCTAATTGGGCTGTTAAAGCAGGACTTGGCCATCCTTCGTTATCAGTATGTACTAATCACAGCAACACAACTAATATTTATTGAGCAATTACTATGCCCAAAACACCGTGCTAAACCATGTTTACATGTGATGAGCTGGGCATGTTATTCTCTCTCTTTTATAGTTGAAGAAATAGATTTAAAAGATCGTCGTAACTTGCCAAAGTCACACCGTTGTTGCAAAAGACGCAAAGTGGCCCCCAACAGTCTGACTCCAGAGCCCGCACCTGACTCCTGCCTCTGGCCTTGCCGCAGTGGCTTTCCCATCTTTCTGACTAAACCTGTATGGGGTCATTATATACAACTGAAACGGCTGTGTGCTGTTGAACATCAATATTTTCTTTTAAAACAATGCTGGTCAGAGACCCACTAAATTAATTTCACAATCCCCAATGGGTCATATTTCTCTAGTCTGAAAAACAGTAGTCAACAAAGACTTAAGGAAATGTGACAGACATTGTAGACTAGTTAATCCAATCCTGGTCCGCTCCCCTGGCCTGTCTTCACCAACACATCTGGGAAACCGGCTAGTCTTTTCCCTGCCTCCCTTTCATGGACATAGCTCTGGGACACAGCCATGGGAAAAAGCTCTGGGCAATGAGATAAAAGCCAAAGACCATTAAAAGGACTTCCGAAAAGTTTTTTGCTGTCTTGATAAAAGGTCCTTTCCTCTGGCTTCCTGCCTGGAATGAAGATGTGATGCCAGGAGCTCAGGCAGCCTTTTTGTAATCATGAGAGCAAAGCAGAGAGAATCTGGCTCCAACCTCATTAAGATGCTAAGCCAGGGTCAGCAACCATCCTTCTTGTTATGTTAGAGAAATTAGCCCCTATTTATTTTGCCAAGCTTAGGTTTTCTTTTTTGTTTTTTTAAGTTTTTTAAAAGATTTTATTTGTTTGTTTGTTTGTTTAGAGCATGAGCAGAAGGGGGGGCAAAAGGAGAGGGAGAGAGAGCATCTCTGGCAGACTCCATGCTGAGCAGAGAGCCTGACATGGCACTTGATCTCATGACCCCAAGATCTCAACCTGAGCCAAAACCAAGAGTCAGATGCTCAACCGACTAAGCCACCCAGGCGCCCCTGTCTTAGGTTTTCTATTCTCACATCTGAAAGCATTCCTAAATGGTAACAAACAAGCAAACAGGTAGTTCCTAATATGGACATAGTTCTGTGCTTTGTATCTGGTGAATTATTAAGAACTTGTGGGGCACCTGGCTGGCTCAGTTGGTAGAGGATGTGACTCTTGACCTAGGGGTTGTAAATCTGAGCCCCAAGTTGGGTAGAGATTACTTTAAATAAATAAATAAAATTAAAAAAAAAAAAAAAGAAGAAGAACTTGCAGTTGGAAATACCAAGACAGATTTTTTTTTCCAGGACCCTGGGATCATGACAGCAGCCAAAGGCAGACACTTAACCGACTGAGCCACCCAGGCACCCCAAGGTTCTAGAACTCTTGAGAACATCTCTGCTCTGCAGCAAGTGGGCTAATAGTGTATTCAAAGGAGGGAAAATATGTGATTTAGTATGTATCTGTGGCCTCCTCGCCTTGTCTGGTGCACTCCAGTTGGCTAACCTTCCTGTGGTGTAAGCCACTGAGTTTGTGGTACTTGGTGTTGGCAGCCGCAGGCAAGAGATCCAGAAGGAAAGCACTACCTCTGGTAGAGAGGGGCAAAACAATTAGGTTACCAGCCATGGCCAACTGGAACCAGGTGCCCACTGAGGCAGAGTCTTGAAGGACGGTACTGTTGCTGTCGTAAACAATTTTAAAGGGATGCAGAATGCAAATGCCATGGTGGAGAGTTGCTTCTAGAGCCCTGGGTATTTGGATACACATCAAGATTAAATCTAGTAATTTCTGTGAACAGGCTAAAGATCTCACTGGAAACAAAGTTTGGAGACTGGTTCTGTAGGTTGCTACATGAAAACATCACTTGTATCCACAAACTACAGGTCTTTCATGTGAAATTTCAAGCACTAATGAGAGAAGAATGAGAGAATGAGACCCCCAGCTATTGGGATGGGGAAGGTTGGGGGGATTTGGAGGACTTGGAAAACCCCCAAATCCATCGAGTCTTTAGAAACCCTCCCCACTCACCTGAGGAAGATGCTTCTCCCTTGAAGGAGAAGTGAACAGTGTTCTTGCAGCTCTCCTCATTGTTGCCTGCCCAGTGATGGGGTTTCAGCTTGTACGCCGCAAACTAGAGGCAGAAAAGCAGAAACAAAGCAAGGAGAGAGACACCAGAGAAATTGCAGGGGTTCACAAATTTACATCATCAGAAATTTGGAGAACGTGGGAATGGATTTTGAGGGCACTTGGCCAAGAAGGAGGAACACGATTCTGGATCCGATTGAGGTTATGGAGAAGACGATCCTGGCTTGGGGACTGTGGTCTACGTTCTAACAACTTAGTGGACTGGCTGAAGCCAACTGATGGCATTGAAATGACACAGAAAGGCTAGGAGGCCTTGCATAACACAGAGGACCAGGTTCTAAGACTGTGGGAGACAGGAATGCTGAGTTGGATCCACTCATGTGTACCCACCCCACCCACAGATTCCAACCCCCCTGCCTTGCCACAAGGAATAAGGTGGTGATGGAAGTTCCAGAATCTTTAAAAAGGCTGTCTCCACTGGCTGTCAGGGAAGGCTAACAGGAGGGGCTGTGATGGAAGTCTGGTTTCTGAGGGGGTGGAGGAGCATCTGCTAGGAGGTACGGTGGGTCGGGCCTCAGAGTGTAAGGCAGGTGTGGAGCTTGGTTCTCTGGGAGTCCTGTTACCTTCCAGGATCTTGGGCTCTGGGTGATTAACGGGGATCTCCCGGAGTTAAATCAGTAAGCAATCCACCATAGTCGCCCTTGACCTTCAGGGTCAAGAAAGTGAAGAGAGGCCTGTCTTGAGGCAACATGTGAGAGATTCGCACAATTCCCAGACCTGCTTCTTTGGAGTGGGAGGACCACACACCTGAAGGAAGGGAAGACACCTGCCACAATGTCGCAGGGGCCTCCTGTGACTTCTTCCTAGTTTTTTAAAGTTGGACCTTGGGTCATTTCCTCAGACGAAGATGCAGGGGGAAGGTAAATAAATACTTAAACTTTTTTAAAAAAGATTTTATTTATTTATTTGAGATAGAGAGAGAGAGAGCAGGGGCAGGGGGAGGGGCAGAGGGAGAAGCAGACTCCCCGCTGAGCAGGGGACCCTGGGATCATGACCTGAGCTGAAGGCAGAGCCTTAACCAATGGAGCCACCCAGGTGCCCCTAAATACTTCAACTTTTAAGGGGCCTAGAGCACCACGTGTGAGGATGACCAGCAAAATGTGGCGGGGCCTCGTGGGAGAGCTACAGCATTGGCTGAGGGGTCTATGCCGACGCCCGGGGGGACGTTGCCCCCGCGCAGGGATAGCCTGGAGGTGTAGAGATGTGGCCCACGGCCTGAGCTCCAGTCCAGCCTCCACTCTGCTAGCTGGGTGAGCAGGGGAGAGTTACCTATTGCCTCTCTCTGTGTCTGCATTTGCCCACGATAAGATGGGATGTTAATAGTACCTCTTCAAAAGGTTATTATGAAGGGGCACCTGGCTGGCTCTGCTGGTAGAGCCTGCGACTCTTGACCTCAGAGTTGTGAGTTCAAATCCCCACATTGGGCATAGAGATTGCTTCAAAAAAAAAAAGGTTATTGTGAGGATAATGAAATAAAACATGTAAAGCACTTGTAACACATTCTAGCATATTCTAAGTGCTCAATAAATATTACTGTTGCCATTCTGATCGTCATACTCCGCAACAAAGATAAACAGGACACAAAGACAACTGTATGCAGGCAGGGCCACCAAGGACTCAGTCCCCTCGGGAACAAAGATTGGGGTCTCCACAATCTCACCTGGCAGAGAGAGGACCCAGGAGCTAGGGGACCAGCAACGGGTCATGGGGGACAGATGACTCAGATGTCAGTTCTAGAAATAAGAATGGAAGCCTCTGCCCTGTATTTCTTGCTCACTGGGTCACTTGCATCTTTACGATGTTTTTCTCTTTGGGGGCGCCTGGGTGGCTCAGTCGTTAAGCGTCTGCCTTCAGCTCAGGTCATGATCCCAGGGTCCTGGGATCGAGCCCCACATCGGGCTCCCTGCTCTGCGGGAAGCCTGCTTCTCCCTCTCCCACTCCCCCTGCTTGTGTTCCCTCTCTCACTGTCTCTCTCTCTGTCAAATAAATAAATAAAATCTTTTAAAAAAAGATGTTTTTCTCTTTGTAGGTAATATAGGCTTTGGTGTTTGATTTTATTTCATCCATAGGTTGTAGGATATTAAGCCAATATGTAGTTGAGACGTGGACATACTCAGAGTTCTTGGACTCAGAGACCAGCCACCCTATTACATCACTTCAGAGCTCTGTGGATTGTCACCTGTCGGGAATGGGACAGTGTATGTATGGTTCACATGGGGCAGTCACTGTAAAGTAGAGCATTTGGGGACTGGGACCGTGGAAAGAAGGGTGTTTGTGTGTGAGCTCTGGGCAGCCAAAGGGTAGACTGCAGTGACTTGGGGAACCCCACTAGGATTGCTGATGCTGATGAGGCGGAGGTCACAGGGTACTGCTCCCAACCAAATTAAACTCAATGTAGACAGTTAACTTTTCTCTCCTTGGAAATGAAATCTGGTGCCAAATCACACCGGGAGAGAAGAAGCCTGGATCCAGGTCAACTTGTAACAGCATCCTACCGACAAATTCCATGAGTTCCAGCTGCTGAGACCCCAGCATTTCCCTAGTTCTTTCCTTTAATCTGGATGCTCATCCCTCCCTTCACTTGATATGCTTCTGATAAATCCCCTTCTCCTGCCAATTCGCTAGCTTCAGTTTCTCTCACCACAGTCAAAGAATCCTGACAGACACCAGCTCACTCCCCCTCTCTGCTCCCAGAAAAATAAAGGCAGGTACAGAGTTAGCGGCTCAGCTGGCCCTGCCTTCCATTCGGAAACACACGAAATTCATGTAAAATACCCATAGTAGGATTAACAACTCCAGTACGCATTAAACTTGGCTTCAGAATCCACACAGAGAACAAGCAAATGCATCATTTTGTGGGCAGCTAGAAATCTTCTGGAATGAGTGAAAGCAGATGCTGCTAAACTAGCCTCCCTTGTTGTCCCTCCTAGTCACACACACACACACACACACACACACACACAAGAACAGGCACACATGCACACACACAATCTAACCAGGATGCCTTGCTGGGTCCGATGAGAATAAAAGCCGCTGGCGAGAGGAGACATGCCCACAAGCAGCATGTCTGAGATCTCTGCAGAGAGCAAGAGTCTGGCTGTTGGCTTGCTCATCTCCATCCACAGAGAAATGCACTTAGCGAGGCGCCCACAGATCCTCATTGGGATATTCAGGGAAAGGCACTCTTGTCAGACCTTTGCCTGAGATTTCTCTCCAGGAAAATTCAGTGGTATTGGAGGGAAAGGAATTACCACAAGCCTTCTATGTCTTAGGCACAGAGGGATGGGCCTGCTCCTTTCAAGCCACTGATTCTCTTGCATTTGTGAAGACAGATCATTTAGACGTGGTGCCTAATAGACCTGAATGTCCCACTCACTGAATGACTTTGTCTACTTACCCTCCCTAGGCCTCATTGTCCTTCTCCTCAGCAAAATCAAAAAGATAACATTTATCAAGAGAAGTTGTTATGGAAGTTAAACGCTATTACACAATGTGTAATCAATCGCGCCTGCCTTATCACTGTCACTTGATTATAGTGAAATAACATAAAAATTCCATCAGCGTAGGATTTCTTGTTTAGTGTTTGGGGAGGATAAAATATGTAGGAAAGATTTCTGCCAGCCTTGTCAATGATCACTTTCGTTCTGACGGTGGGAGCGAATACAGAGACCTGGTTTTCTGTCTTCATTATCTGATGCAGGCAAGATGCTGGTGAGCAGTGTGAATGGGGGGGTTAGTTTCAGGGAGTGATTTGCCGAGAGGCATTAGCAGATTTGGCCCGAAACCAAAGCCAGACGTGGTTGTTGCCTGCACAGTGAAAGGTCGGGAGTCTTGGGAAGGTCTCTCTGTCCCAAATAGTCCTCCCTCTGCCTTGTAAAGACTGAAATCTGGAATGTAGGGGAGAAACATATTTCCGTTTCTTTGTTCCAACAGCAAATGGTAGCGGGCGCCTGGGTGGGTCGGTTAAGCGACTGCCTTCGGCTCAGGTCATGATCCTGGAGTCCCGGGGGTCGAGTCCCGCATCGGGCTCCCTGCTCGGCAGGGAGTCTGCTTCTCCCTCTGACCCTCCTCCCTCTCATGCTCTCTGTCTCTCATTCTCTCTGTCTCAAATAAATAAATAAAATCTTAAAAAAAAAAAATGGTAGCTCAGAAATTCCCCTTCAAGAATTGTGTGGTATTCCTGTGTCAGGTATGGAGGGACCCCGACCTGGGGGCAGAGAGGGTAAAAGGGATCAGACCGGGACCCCAAGGGAAGGAGCAACTGGACACCCCTGGAGCAACAGTCTGAGCAAGGGTCTTCTGCCTCCTTTGGATTTTCTTCTGAGCACCTGTATGGCCAGCTGCCCATCGGTCTTCATACCTGGATGTTGTTGCCACGGCACCTTCAAGTTCACAGGTCCTAAAAAGAACTCGGGCTCAGCCTGTAGGAGCATCTCCGGACACATGTCACCAGCCTCCCTCTACCCAGTCTTAGCATAGTGGAGACTCCCAGAGTCCTCCCTTCCTGCCTGCACGCACCCAGTTTCTCAAGAGTCCACCTCTAGAATACTTCACGGGTTTCTGCCTTCCTCTCTCCTGCTGGATCACACCCCCCTCCTGCCTCCTTTCAGGCCGCCTCTACAACTCCAAATCCCACTGCAGCACGGCCCCCCCACCCCTACACCCTTCACTGGTGCCGGCTCCTTAAGCCCAACAGCAAGCTGACTCCCAAGATTAGGGAAAGAGTGGATTTCTCTGGTTAAGACGCTTGGAGAATAAATTGTCCCATGTGCTTTGGGACCCCATTATGGGGTTTTCTTTCGGAGTCTGGACATAGCCATTGGGAGAAGGTCTGGTTGTAGAGATGAAGGCTAGCTTTCTAAAGCTACCTTGTTCCCTCACCGCCCCCCCCCCCCCCACCCCCCGCCTCTCGGGAAACCCTGCTACCTTTAGGACCTGGAGGATCCGAGTGAGGGAGGTGTCACCCCTCCCCGCCCCCCGCGAAGCAGGCACCGGAACAGCTCTAATGGGAACCAGCAGGCATTCCGGGAGGGCTCACAACCCGGGTGTGGGATTCCTGCAGAGACCTCAGGGGACCGTCAGAGGCGCTGGGGTGCGATGGGGGTGGGAGAGGCTGCCGAAAGATGTTGGATCAGTGGGTGGGGGCCCCAAACCCCCAGCACGAGAACAGCGGGAGCCCGTCGCCTAGGACCCCGCGGCCGCTCAAATGGGTGAACCTGACCGCCCCGGGAAGCCCCACCGCGCCGCTCTTCCCTCGCTCGCCCGCCACCACCCCACTTACGGAACTTCTTTAGAATTCGGGGTGTATGCGTAATTTCCCAGCGAGAGCGGACTAAGGGCGCTCTCCAACAAGGGGGCCACCCCAAAGTCCCCCGAGAGCCTCTCTGGCAGGGTCCTCAGGGCTGGGAGCCAGGAGCGGGACAGACTTGCCCGGTAGTGGCGCGCAGCCGCCGGCCCGAGTGAGCTCCGGGGCGTGCGCGTCTCGCCCCCCCGGGACCCCGCGTCCACCTCCTCCGCCTCGCCGCGGTCTTCCGTCCGGGCACCGGGCAGCGGGGAGAGTCGCACGTGGGCCGGTCCCCGGCGTCCCCGGGGAGGGGGGCAGCAGGGTGGGGGCTGGGGCGCCGGCCGGAGAAGTGGGAGGGGACAGGTTGGGGGGTGGTCTCTGAGGAGGAGCCAGGCCGGACTGTATTGTTCCACACTCGCCGCCCCCAGCGCGCGGCGCCGGCCGGGGAGGGCGCGCGGGGCGCGGGGCGCTCGACTTCCCGGGTTGCCCCCGCCGCCGGACCCCGCGACGAGGCCCGAGCCTTCCAGCGCGCGCGGAGGCGCCTCTGCCGGGTCGTCCGGGCTCCGGGGGAGGGCCTGCTCAGGTGGGGCGCGGGGAAGGGAGGCAGCCGGCGCCGGTGGGGCCGGGACTCCTGCACTGCGGGAGCGGGAAGTCCCAGCGGGCCGCCCCCCGGCGCGCAGCCCCCGCTGGGTCCGCGGGCCCGGAAGCCGGGGGGAGGCGGCGCGGGAGCGCGGGCCCCCGCCTCACCTCCGCCGCACCCCGCGCCCCGCAGGACCATGGCCGCGGGACGCAGCCGCCGGGAGCCGCCGCGCGGATGCCGGGGCGCCCCTCCCTAGCGGGGCGCAGCCACCTCGTCTCCCGCCCGGCCGTCCGCATGGGGGGCGGAGGGTCGGCCCTGAGGGTCTGCGCCGACCACCGCGGGGGCATCAACTGGCTCAGCCTGAGCCCGGACGGGCAGCGCCTGCTGACGGGCAGCGAGGACGGCACGGCCCGGCTCTGGAGCACCGCGGACGGCCAGTGCTGCGCACTCCTGCAAGGTAGACCCTCCTGCTCTGTCCTCTCCGCCCGCTCGCCCGCCTCAGACCTCAGCCCTGCGGCCCGCAGACCCCTGCCCGAAAGCCCAGCCCCTGCCCACGGCGGGGGCCCTCGTGGGGGGGGCGCTCGCCTTGCCGAGCCCGCGGCCACCGGGAGCGGTGGGCCGGGGAGCACCCGCGGCGAGGGGCTACCCTCACCTGTCAGCCCGGTGCAGGAAATCAGTGCCATTACAGCGGCTTTCACGACAGCCCGGAGTGGCACCTCTGCGTCCTCCTTGGGCTAGGCAGCGCCTTCCCCCGTCTCTCACTGCCCGAGTGGCCTGTGGCCGGACATTTCCTCTCGGAGCCATTGTGGTAACCGCCGGCGCCTGTGACGTGCGGGCGGCACTGAGCACTGCCGTGGGCAGCCCTCACACTGCTGTTATCCCGCTCGTGCAGACAGGGAAACTGAGGCAGGACGTAAGTTGCCCGGGGTCACACAGCCTGTGGGCGGTGGAGTTGAAATTTGAACGCCCCCCTTCCCCATCCGGCCATTCTGCTCTGCTCTCTCTGCAGCCTCATTTCTTCTGCTGGAAAATGAGGGGGTGTGGGGGAGGGATGGATCAAAGTTTCTCAACAGGGCCTTGTTAAGCCAATTTACCGGATTTGGAAACATGATGCAGTGGCAGGAGGCACACATAGTAGGCGTACATGTTGTTTTATAAAAGTTTCACAGATGCATACACACTGGTTTATACTTGTGTACTTAATCACTGGAGGTGGACTATTTCCTACCCTGGGTCCCTGTCACATGCCTGCAGGGCGGGGCTGAGGCCCGTCTCCTCCTCTGCCCCTGGTGTTGCCTGAGCAGCAGGTACGGCCTCCTGAAGCACAAGGCTCTCGGCACTGTGGTTATTTATCACCGCTTGGGTTTTTTCCACCATAATCGGCAAATCCTGGGTGGCCTCCCCAGGCCTTCCAAATCATGTAGGCACAGGGAGTACAAATCAGCTTCACGATTGGTTGATATTGACCCTATTGGTTTTTTTTAATTTTTTTAAAGATTTTATTTATTTGACAGAGAGAGAGAGAGCACAAGCAGCGGGGGCTGGAGAGGGAGAAGCGGGTTCCCAGCTGAGCAGGGAGCCTGATGCGATGTGGGGCTCGATCCCAGGACTCTGGGATCATGATCCCAGCCAAAGGCAGACTCTTGAGCCACCCAGGCACCCTGACCCTATTGGTTTTAAATAAAAGCAGTATGGTAGATATTTCAAAGCCCAGAAGAGATGAATTTTGTACTGGGGGCGGGAGTGATACGGGAGAGTCAGTTACAAACTAACACCTTCCTCCTGCCACCCCCAAAGTCACCTCCAAAGTCACACAGATTGACAGGCACTGAACTGAGACTGGAAGATCTAAGAGCTGTCCAACATTTATAATCCAACTGTATTGCTTCCCAAACATAAGACTCATCTGGAGGGCTTTCAGAGATGTAAATTCCCAGGTCCCAGTTTCAGTGAGCCCCTGGTGTAGGACTCTAGAATTTGCATTTCTAACAAGATTTTGGCTGGATCTGATGCACCCTGACCCGGGGAGCTCTGGGGCCTGGTGTCCATTGTGGGAGCTCAGTTTGAAGGTGGGTTTCCTCCCCAGTTGAGCTCCAGGCCCTTCCAGGGTGGTTCTGGCCTGGTGGGCATGGGTCTCTGCACCCAGGGCAGCTCTAGAGCCTAGACCATGCCTCCAGCGCCCACCCTCCTGTACAGCTCTGCTCTGCCATCACCACCCAGCTCTGTGCCTGGCAGCTCCCCTTCACACCCATGTTGGTGGCCCTCACAGTGGCTTGTCCCCTCAGGACACCAACCCCTGTGTCCCGGTGAGGCTATGCCCGCCCCTCTGGTGGCCTGGGTGAGAGCCATCCCACTCAACAGGAGAGCTTTCAAACGAAACACTGCCACCCATTTCTACCAGAATTGTTTCTGCTGCTGTAAGGGTTGGTACTTTAAGAATTTTCATGGACAGGGGCACCTGGGTGGCTCAGTCGTTAAGCGACTGCCTTCGGCTCAGGTCATGATCCCAGGGTCCTGGGATCGAGCCCGGCACTGGGTTCCCTGCTCTGTGGGAGGCCTGCTTCTCCCTCTCCCGCTCCCCCTGCTTGTGTTCCCTCTCTCACTGTGTCTCCCTCTGTCAAATAAATAAAATCTTAAAAAAAAAAAAAAAGAATTTTCATAGACAGAAGAGATAGAAGTAACCTTTTCTTATCCGGAAACCGCACTATTAGATTTAACTTGAAAAAGAGTCTTTTTGGGCATGCAGTAGTCCTTGCGTGACCCCCCAAAGAAAGCAAGGACTTTTTTGTTTTAGTGAAATAGTAACAAATGTCTTAGCATTTGCTTAGTATTCTATATTTTATTAATACCCCTCAATATACTTCTTGATCCATTATTTTTTTTTAAGATTTTATTTATTTATTTGAGAGAGAGAGAGAGCACATGAGAAGGGGGAGGGTCAGAGGGAGAGGCAGACTCCCCGCTGAGCAGGGAGCCCGATGCGGGACTCGATCCTGGGACTCCAGGATCGTGACCTGAGCCGAAGGCAGTCGTTTAACCAACTGAGCCACCCAGGCGCCCGATCCATTATTATTAATACTCAAAACTGTGAGGTAGATAGAATTGACACCGGTTTATAGATGAGAATGGGCAGGCACAGATTTATTTACCAACACATGGAGTATTCTAAGTGTTTTCTAGATACTTAGCCTGTGAGGTAGGTTCTGTTGTTAGCATCTGAGATTAGAGTGGTTATGGGTCTTACCTGAGGTCACACCGCAGGATTGCATGGATGGCTTCCCCCCCTCTAGGAGGCTCCTGCTCACATCAGGACAATGCTGTAGGGCTGATCAGCTGCAGCCCAGATCCCCGGGGGTCTCCTGACCCCCACACCAGGCTCTTTCTACTTCTGTTGTGGAAACTGCCAGATTGGGGTGAGTGCTAGCGCCTGGTGCAGCTCTGGGCCCCCAAGAAGGCTCTGGAGAAGAGCCTGTTGGGGGGCCAGGCCTGGATTTCTTGGGCAGAGTGGCTGGAGTGGGCAGTTCCTGCCGTGCGTTCTCCTTTTGCACACGAGCTTCTTGCTCTGCTCAATTCCTGGGGGGGGGGGGGCGCGGCGCAGATGCAGTTAGGGGCCCAAGGCTTTTCTGTGAATCTTGCAGGGTTTTGAACGTTTATGCCAAGGGATGGGCTGGAGAGGAAGAACAGGGCAGTCCCCTGTGGGTGGGGGCTTGGTGGGCAAGTTGTCACCCTTGGTCCTGGAGAGCAGGCTGTGTAACCAGGGCCCCCCAGCTTCCCTCCTACAGAAGCTCTGCTTTTTCGGTAAATGGAACTGGCTTTCAAATGCAGTTGGTGAGCTCCAAGGGAAGAAGTAGGCTTACCTGCCAGGTATTCTGTAAAGGGAAGAATCATTTAATGGAATTATCCCTTCCCTCTCTTCTTTTATCCGTTGGGTGCCTACTCATCTGAGGCACTTTGTTGGATCAGTGAGATAAGCAGCATGTCCCAAGGTGGCAGTCCTTGTCCTGGTCTGTTCCCATGTAGTAAGGGACCCAGCCTGAAGGTTCGAACCCACTGTAGCTGTTCCACGAGCGTCCTTGTCTTCTAACAGCATCTTCTAGCATGATGGGGTGCTGTTTTTAATTCTGTGTGAACAAACTGCACACTTCTACTTACTGCAAGCCTGCTGGTGCCTGCCCGTCCTGACGACTCCTGACCCCTACTTGCCACCAGGGAGCAGGAGGGGCCGTTAATAGTCAAGAGCCCGGGCTCTGGAGCTGGGCTGCTTGGGCTCAAATCTCATTACTTAACTTCTCGTGCCTTAGTTTCTTTATCTGTGAATTGGGGGTGATAAAATAGTCATCTAGCCTTATGAGGTTATGTGGGGGGGGGGGGGCAGTAAACCAGTCAATAAATAGCTCCTGGCTCTTTCAGTGGCCTTGTCCTCCAGGCTCACATCAACAGGCCCGGACTGAGTAAGAGCATCTCCTTGGCACGGTGCCTGGCCAGCTCCAAAGCTCTTTGTCCTTTGCTTCTCACAGCCTGACTCCACCGTTCGAGGCTCCGAAGGGCTAGCCAGCCCTCCTGCGTTTATGCAGGCAGAGCGGCACTGGAGGGAAGCCTGCCCTCCTCCCTCCTGCTCCAGAGCCTTTGTCCCATTTGACTGTTGGCTTGACTGTGCTGGAAGCATGTGTTAGATTCGAAGATGCTGCCCCAGGGAATCCGCAGGTTGGCTAAACTGAGGGGTTGTGTGCACTTGAACTTCAGATAAGCAGGAACTCTGAGCTGGGGTAGTCAGGGTTCACCTCTTGGCCCAGGTGGGCCTGGAATGGACCTGGGACAATTTTTAACTCTAATAGAAAACATGTAGTATCAGATTTACCATCTTAACCATTTTTAAGTGCACAGTTTGAAGATAGTAAACATTGATAACGCACTGCCATTACCACTGTCCATCTCTAGAACTTTTCCATCCTGGAAAACTGAAACTGTGTCCCCTTCGAACAATAACCCCTTTTCTCCCTGCCCCCAGCCCCTAGTGCCCACCATTCTGTGTTCTGCCTCTGAATCTGACTGCTCTGGGGACCTCATACAGGCTCATTTCACTTAGCACGATGTCCTCGAGGTTCGTCCGTGTTGTAGTGGATGTCAGGATTTCCTTCCTTTGGAAGGCTAAGTACTGTTCTGCTGTGTGTGTTTTTTTGCCTATTCATCCGTCAGCAGACACTTGGGTTGCTTCCACGTGACTGTGGTGAGAAAGGCCACTATGAGCTTGGGTGTGCAAACATCTCTTCCAGGCCCTGTTTTCCGTTCCTTTTGTAGATACCCAGAAGTGGGCTTGCTGAATCATCTCCTACATATTTTTTTTTCAAAGATTTTATTTATTTATTTGAGAGAGAGACTGAGTGAGAGAGAGAGAGAGAACGCACATAAGCCAGGGAAGAGGCGAGGGAGGGAGAAGCAGACTCTCTGCCGAGCAGGGAGCCCGAGGTGGGACTCGATCCCAAGACCCTGGGATCATGACCTGAGCTGAAGGCAGACACTTAACCAACTGAGCCACCCAGGCGCCCCATCTCCTACATATTTTTGAAAGAGCATGTGGGGGCACAGGGAAGGCTCTCAGACATAAACACATCCAATATTAACTTCATCCCAGTCAAGGAAGAATTCCATCAAAATGCAGTTTGTTTTAAGCACGGATGTGACAGAAGCCCAGGCGGGTAACCCATCCTTGAGCGCTTCAGACGCCGCCGTCCGCGGGTGGTGAGCTCCCCGTGGGTGCGGATTGAGGAGGTCACAGAGGGAGGCCGGAGAGCAGCCTGGTGGAGGGCGTGGGCTGAGAAGAGCTGGGCTGGAAGGACAGGCCCTGCGGTGGCACCAATGGTAGGAGCATCAGCCTGTCCTGGCTGGGCGCTCGGGGCAGGAGGTTGAGTCTTCCGTGGCTTTGTCAGACGCCATTTCAGCCACACCTTCCTTGCCCGGGACGCGCCGGTGTCGCCGCTGGGGCTTGCTGGGTGCACATCCGGAGGTGGCCCCCGCAGGCAGGAAACAAAATGGCACCCTCAACATAGTAGCTCAAGGCGAGTTTGGTAAAGAGGCCCTTGCCAAAGGTGGCCATGGTAGGGGATCCCCCGTACCTGCGGCTGGTACCTCTCAGCGCTCCCGGACGTGGATTAGCCAGGGCAGGGAAGCATTCACGGCCGCCCGGAAATGGCTGTGGAGAGGCCTCCAGAGAAGTGTGACCGTGGCTTGAGGTTTTGATGGCTGCAGGCCAGCAGATCCTGCCCCAAAGTCTCCTGGGCTCCCAGCTGTCTGAACCCTGTGGGCAGTGGGGGGATCAAAGAGCCCCCAGGGGGTGGGGGAGCCGCAGGGAGCAGGCTGGAGAAGAGGAGAGGGCCCTGGACGGGCAGACAGAAGCCTTGCCAGCGACAGCAGAGGGGAAAAGGAGGCCCCGCTTTTCATGCCAAGTTAGTCAAACGAATGTTCCAGCTTGGCTGGTGCCCACGCCACCCCACCTCTGCCGCCGCAGACCCCGGGGGGCCAGTGCCCTGAGCGGCTACTCCTGCTTGTGGAGGGGGCACTTCGACTCCGAGCCTCCAGCGAGCCCCAGGGTGTGCGGCCGGGGAGGCGGGGAGGGCCGACTGCCTTGGCAGAAAACCCTGAGCCTCAGCATGTCCTTTTGAACATAATAACTGCATCTTATCTGCATTCTTTATCCCTTCAAAAATGTTTATTTTTAGTTTGGCTTTTTTGCTTATTCTACACAATTCCAACAGCCCGTGGTGGTGCTGTGGTCCCTGGAGAGAGGATGGGCCCTCCTGCTCCCCAGCCTCCCTCACCCTTCCCTCCCCGGGGGACCCTGTAGGCTGTGCACTGTGGACCCTGTCGTATGGTCTATGGACTGTGGCCGGGAACACGCTCTGCAGCCTCTGCCGGCTGGGCTCCAAGCTGGGACTCGTCCAGTGTGGGGTGGGTGCCTGGTGAGCAGAGGAAGGGGCTTGTCCCTGGGAGGGCCTTGACTGCTGCAGGGAGCCTCAGCCAGCCCAGGGCAGAGGGTCAGCCTGGCCCAGCCTCAGAGGGGAGAGGAGATTTTTTATTTTTACACTGAAAAAATTCTTTTCATTATTGACTCTTCAAGTCTTTGTTTATAGGTATTTATATATGTGTGTGTGGGTATTTAAAGGATTGTTTATTTTAGGGAGGGGTGGGGGAGGGGCAGAGGGAGAGAGAATCTCAAGCAGACTCCACACTGAGCACAGAGCTGGACACGGGGCTTGATCCCACGACCCCGAGATCATGACCTGAGCCAAAATCGAGTTAGCCCCTTAACCGACTGCGCCCCCCGGGCGCTCTTACGGATGTTTATATTTTTATTGTATATATCCTTTCTTTCCCTGCTTCCATGGGTCCTACAGTTGATCCCACATCCCTGGTCTCGTGGCTGTGGCTTCACTGAATACAGGTGCCACGGCTTACTGGCCACACCGCTTTCCAGCGCTTTCCTTGGCCTAATATACACTCGGCACATCGCCTTCCTGCTGTCAGAAGCTGTTAAGACGGGACGGAAGCAGCCAGGAGGGGGCTGATGCCCCTGCGGAAGCCTCTCCTGGCTTGGCTGGCGCAGGACGATGGCACAGGGTCCCAGGAGGACTGCGGGGTGTGTGTGGGGGGGTGTGCAGGGCTGCCTACTGCCCTCGGTGCGCTGGGCCGCCTTCCAGCCCGCCCTGGAAGCCAGGTGGTTCCTCAGACACCGCCGAGCCCTCCCCATGGCAGCTCTGGTTTCAGGGAAAGTTTGTTGACTATCTTAAAATATTTTATAAACATTTTGGGTTGGCAAAAAGCTGGGCTGTGTTTTGCCAAACACATTTTGCCCTCGACTTTTAAACTGACGTGTATTTTAAGGAAACCTAATCTGCATCATCTTCCAGTGTTTACTTACTTCACACAAACGTCGTTTTCTTAGAGGCCTGGTACATGCTATCCGAGAAGACCGAAAAACATGTCTTCTTTTCTTTTGTTTTTTTAAATTCTCTTTCTTAGAACCCAGAGAGTTGGGTTCTTCCAAGAGTAACTGAGCTAAAACCCCAGGGCCAAAAAGTGCACATCAGCTTGAAACTGCCCAGAAGATTCTAAATCCCTGTCTGGGGGCGCCTGGGTGGCTCAGTCGATTAAGTGTCTGCCTTCAGCTCAGGTCATGATCCTGGGGTCCTGGGGTCAAGTCCCACATCAGGCTCCCGGCTCAGCGGGGAGCCTGCTTCTCCCTCGCCCTCTACTCACTCTGCTTGTGCTCTCTCTCTGTCAAATAAATAAATAAAGTCTTAAAAAAAAAAAAATCCGGGGCGCCTGGGTGGCTCAGTTGGTTGAGCGACTGCCTTCGGCTCAGGTCATGATCCTGGAGTCCCTGGATCAAGTCCCGCATCGGGCTCCCTCCTCGGCAGGGAGTCTGCTTCTCCCTCTGACCCTCCTCCCTCTCATGCTCTCTGTCTCTCATTCTCTCTCTCGCAAATAAATAAAAAATTAAAAAAAAAAAATCCATGTCTGTCTGATACCAGGCACCTAGACGGAATTTTAAAATTCAGTTGTGATCTTTAACGTAATTAATATATCCCACACGTCTGTGAAATGGATCTTAGGTGTAACATGCCTTTGATTCAATTGATTTTCTGGTTCCTGGATTCTCTTCAAATATACTCAGCTTCAGTTTGCTATCAAGAGTTGGTAATGGAGGGGGGGAAGAGTTGTTATTGGGGTGCCTGGGTGGCTTAGTTGGTTAAGCGTCTGCTTTCGGCTCAGGTCATGGTCCTGGGGTCCTGGGATCGAGCCCTGCGTCGGGCTCCCTGCTCGGCGGGGAGTCTGCTTCTCCCTCTCCCTCTGCCGCTCCCCCTGCTTGTGCTCTGTCAAATGAATAAATAAAATCTTAAAAAAAAAAAAAAAGAGTTGTCTTCCGTCCGCTGCCAGCATGATGTGCGGGGTGCCCACCGCCTCGCAGCCCGCCAGAGCCGAGACCCAGTCCATCGCTGACCAGGTGAAGCCCCAGCTGGAAGAACAGGAAAATAAGAAGTATGCTACATTTAAGGCTGTGGAGTTCAGGAGCCAGGTGGTCGCAGGGATGAACTACTTCATCAAGGTTCAAGTTGACGATGATGAGTTTGTGCACCTTCGAGTATTTTGAAGTCTCCCGCATGAAAACAAGCCCGTGGCCTTGTCCAGCTATCAGACCAACAAAGCCAGGCATGACGAGTTGGCGTATTTCTAGTCCCCACTCTGAATAGGGCTCGTCCATGTGGTTCTGTCCTCTGTGAACGTGTCTGGGATCAAAAGTAAATGTCGTTTCTACACGGGGCCACTTGGGGAGGGGATGTCACCACCTCTTTTGCGACTCTGTTCCTGACTTTCAGCGGGAGAGACAAAGTCAACACAGTCACTGATCTTAATTACTTTCAAAGAGGGCTTATATTCTCTTTAAATCCATATTTTTAAATGTTTACAAACAAAAAAAGTTATCTGTGGTGGAAACATTTTAATACATATATGAGTCTCTAGAGGTATAGAAATAGAGGCTTAGGTAGTCTTTGCATATACGGGACTATGTCTGACCCATACATTCTGATTTTAGATTCTAAGTAGATTTAGATTTTATCACGTGAGACTTTAAAGGATTTTGTTGTTGTTTTTTAAGTAAACTCTATAACCAACATGGGGCTCCAACTCATGACCCCAAGACCCAGAGTCACACGCTCCCCTGACCGAGCCAGCCAGGTGCCCTGAGGCGGAGCCATCTTTACCTGAAGGACAGGCCCTACTCTGACCGGGGGAGCTGAGTGCTGCCGGGGCCGCTTTGTAAGCCAGGCCGATAGTCACAACACTGACCATCGCCCCGATAAGATGGACGATCAGGGGCCCTTGGCCGAGCCCCCAGGCTCCGTGTGGCCCTCGGTCTGTTCTAGACCTCCACCCTCACTATGTGTGTGCCTTATCCACCATTTCTGCCAAACACCTAAATTCTGCTTTGGCATGTGCCATTTTCTCTCCCAGAACGCTCTGCTCCCCTCCCCTCCCCACGCAGGCCCCGTGCGGACCCTTCATGCCCTGCATCACAGGGGCTTCTGCTCGCTCCACTGACCGCCGACATGCTCTGTCCAGCACCAGTCATTCATGTCGGCTGACGCTCTCCTTCTGGGCTCGTGCTCTCTCTGAAGGCAGGGGAAGTGTCTTAGTTTCCTGTGGCCGCTGTGACCAGTGATCCCACTGGGTGCCTTAAAACACAGGTTTCTTCTGGCGCAGTTCGGGAGGCCAGAAACCCAAAGCCAGCGTCAGTGGGCCCAGATCAAGGTGTTGGCAAGGCTGTTCTCGTTCTGCAGCCTGCGGGGGAGAACCGCTTGCCTCCTCGGGTCCTGGCAGCCGCTGGTGCTCCTAGGCTTGTGGGGCCGTCCCCCGTCTTCGGGGCCCCTTCAGGTCACTCCGCTGTCTCCACAGCATCCTCTCCCCGTGTCCTCACATCCCTCTCTGCCCCTTCTAACAGAGACACTTGTGGCATTCCTGGCCATAATCCAGGACACTCCCCACCTCAAAATCCCTACTTACATCTGCAGGTGTATCTTTTTTTCCAAGTAAGGTAACATTTCTAGTTTCTAAGAACTAGGACCTGATACCTCTCCCCAAACAGCCACCATCCAGCATTCACTCAGTCTGCGCACCTGCCCCACGAGATGGGGACTGTGCCTCTCCCCACGGCAGATGAGGAGATGGAGGTGTGCAGAGGTGAGTCGGTAGCAACATCAGGAGCTAGGCCAGGTGTTCTGGCCCCAAAGGCCAAGGCCCTGGGCCTCTGTACTTCCTGCCTCTGTGGCAGTGGGTTTGTTCAATGACTAAGTGAAGACAAGCAACTGAAGAGTTTGAAGAAGACCGACAGTAGCCCAGTAGCCGATGAAGGAGGGGGAGGGAAGAAGAGGAGGGAGGAGGAAGAGAGAGTGGAAAAAGAGGAACAGAAGGATCTGGGGGCAGGCGGAGTGCCCCCTGAATTTCTCCTGGCACCCCATAGCTCCTGAGACTCCCAGACTGAAATCGTCCCTCCGAAGGGCTGGTGATCCTGGACTCATCCCCAACACTCCCCACCCCTGCTTTCTTCCCGGAAGGAAGAGGAGAGCTGCCATGGCCCCCGTGAGCTCACGTCACCCCCCTCGTCTGCAGGGCACGAGAGCTATGTGACCTTCTGCCAGCTGGAGGACGAAGCTGCCTTCACATGCAGCGCTGACCACACCATCAGGAAGTGGGACGTGCGCACTGGACAGTGTCTGCAGGTCTTCCGAGGACACACGTCCATCGTGAACAGGTCGGTGTGGCCGGGGCCCCAGGGGACAGAGGTGTAGGCTGTGCAGCCCCTGCCCCTGGAGGAACTTAGCTTCTCTGGGGAAGCCCACCTGCAGATGCATGTGTTTCAGGCACGACAAGGGCTGACTGCCCGGGGTTGCATTTGGGGGTTCGGGAGGCAGAGGTTGGGGAACGGAGGCACCACCAACACATTGATTGTGCCCGGACCCCGGCAGCGCACTGCCCACTGCTAGGCACCGGGAAAGGCAATGGAGGCCTCAGCTCCTACTGATGGCAACAAATTCCAGAGAAGGTGGTCTAATTGGTACCTGATGGTCGGCCCAGGGGGGATTGTTCTGAAGACGAGTCCAGAGTATTTGTAAACCTCACCTTTCCATGTTGTTCTTGAAATAACCCACCACCGCCTTCTCAAGGAGGTTTGAATTTTTCCTTTCCTTATTGAATTTGGGTCTGAGCTGAGCCATGAAAATTCCTTTGCTGATCAGATCAATTTGACACTATTTATGTAACTTGTGGTGGCCGACTTAAACTCCTGAGGGAGTGTCCAGTATGACCAGGAGTCTGGGCACCTGCCCGCGGGCCCTCAAGGCCTCACTGAGGGGGGGTGGGGGGCGGGGGGGCCTGGGGGCTGAGCTAAGTCCGTCAGGAAAAGGGCTCAGTGCAGGCAGGCATTTGGAGGGTCAGGGGCTGGGCTGGGCTGGGCGGCTGGAGGAGAGCTGTTCTCAGCCACAGGGATGCTGCCAGCCTGAGCTTGGTGCAGACCTGGCTTGGGGTGGGAAACGACTCGCCCAGCGGTTTAGTGCTTGCTGGGGTGGCGGGGAATGGGGGGCCCTGACCCACCACTGACTGGACTACCAGCTGCCTGCAGTCAGAACCGTGCACCCACAGGGCAGGAGCCAGGTACCGTCCCTCAGCAGAGAGACGGCTCAGGATGGTTGCGAGTGGAGAAGGTCCCCTTCCCGCCCCTGAGCTATTCTGAATCCTGCCCCCGCCGCTAGAGCGGACGGGGGCCCGCCACCCGCCACCAGGGCCCAGCAGCTGCGGTGTGGAGGAGGGCACACCTCCTGCTGGTGGCTTCCCGACACCCTTCCTTGAGGAAGAAGTTTGTGAGTGAGCAGAGGTGTGGGTGTGCGGGAGTCTCGCGTTGTGAGGCCGGGGCGGGTGGGAGAGGCCACATCTCAGGACCGGCTTGCGCTCAGCTTGTAACCGGAAACTATCAGCTGCTCCTCAAGAGCAAACCTGGATAATCGAGGCTAGAAATTATGCTGTGCCGGGTTCAGACTCTCCTGAGCACACACACACACCATACACACACGTCCACAACACCACGTTTGAGGGGTCGAGGTCCCAAACGGGTCGTTCTGGGTAGAGACTAAGGGTGACTTAGCAACTGGGTTGCATTACTAAGTAACATGCTCACAGATATGCCATATCCTTGAGCATTTCCATTCCTGAGGATGTGGAATTCACTTCTTCCAGTGTTTTCAGAGCCCGGCCGGGTGTGTGAGTTTTGGGGGGCACCGAGCATGCCTTCTCATGCCAGGCCAGACCGGGCAGGCCTCCGGCCCCCAGAACATCCCCCACGGTGCCACGTGCTGTCACGTGGTCACTTTCCCTTGCACATTCGCGTGTCCTGAAGACCGTACGGACGGGGTGTTAGGGAAGAAGTGAGTCCGAAGCAGTGCGCACATCGGCGCAGTCGGCCTCCCCAGTTGCCTGTGGGAAGTGAGCACCGCGCAGAGGTGAGCGGCGTGGACGGCGAGCAGGCGGGAGGGCTGTTCTCAGGGCCCATCTCTCCCCGCACCTGGGCCAGGCTCGCGGGCGGACGGAGCAGCCCTTGCCTCTGACCCCAAGACACAAGGTCGCCACTGCTCTGTCCCCACATTTGTGACACACGCCGGTCCAGCTGCCCCTCCCGCCCCCCTTTGTGGCCTCCTCTTGGTGAGTGGGGGGGCTCAGGGCTTCCTAACAAGGGTGTGTGAACAGAGCCTTTGACGTCATGCAAAGCTCTATACTGAAGACCAACGTGTATTTTCTGGGGAGAAGTTCTTAGCATTCATCAAAATGAGACTGAGGATCCTGAATATTTGCTGCTCTGGAGGCCTCTCCTCCTCCTATGGGTGTGAACGGGGCTCCGCCCACACGAAGCTCCCCGGGCTCACTCAACACAGAGGGCCCTGTGAAGGCCTGCTAGGCACCCCTGCCTGCTCTGATCCCTGCCCCACCCCTGCGTGCTCTGACCCCTGCCCCTACCTCTGCGTGCTCTGACCCCTGCCTCTTACCCCTGCGTGCTCTGACCCCTGCCCCACCCCTGCGTGCTCTGAGCCCTGCCCCACCCCTGCGTGCTCTGACCCCTCCTCTACCCCTGCCTGGTCTGACCCCTGCCCCAAACCCCTGCGTGCTCCGACCCCTGCCCCTTACCCC